>NC_082639.1:116850964-117193208 GCF_028023285.1 Balaenoptera ricei | reverse complement strand
TTTGAACAAAACAATTTAATGACAGAGTTCGGACTGGAATTTAGGTCTTCTGACTCCAGAATGTTTTCTCCCAAGTCACAGTACTTGTGCCTGGAAGAACACAGTAGGTTTTGCACAGGTATGATTTTAAAAGTCTGTGCCCTATGTGTCAAGGAAAGAGTAAGTACCTAAACTGGTGCTTGACACAAGTACTCAAGTGTGTGTTTAGGAAGCTAAGGCTGAAAGTCATGAAGTAACTTTTTTCATTTAGATGTGATTTCTCCCTTTTAAACTTTATGGTACTCTATCCTTCTTATAAGACACTTAACCTTGTGCCATACTTACTGTGTGTATGTCTAATCCTACCTCCAGCCTAATCCCCAGTCAACTACGTTAACAGCAAGGGCTGGTTCTGATTTCTCTCTCTGCCCTCCACTGTGCCCAGCATAGGATATTAAACAACAGCAGATGCCTTCCAAGTGCTGAGATAGGTTTGTCTCAGGCAGTTGATGCATTCTCACAGATCTGAATAGAACAATTCCAGAGGAGGGAAGGGATATCTGGAGTTGCCTTTATCTGAGCCTCCTCCAACTACACTCGATTGAGTTCTGCGTAGAGAAAAGGAGATAGATCAGGGAAGGCAGGTCTATTACCACTACATTCCAATTGCCTCCCTGCTTAGTCCAAGGTCCAAGAGTCGCTTTTTCTGCCTGATTTAATTAACTAACATTGAGTTCTAAATTCTTGGCACTGTGACAGTTTTAATGGGATGCAGGGAAATCAGAGACAGCCACTAGATTCTGCAGAGAAACATGCCTCATTAGGGCCTGGGAGAGCAAAGAGCAGCCAATGAGTGCCCAAGTTTTAGTCCCTAGCCTAGGAGTTGGGGATGCAGCAGTGAACACGACAGATGAAAATCCTTGCTGTCATGGTGCTTAAATTCCAAGGGGCTTGAGAGGAGATAATAACGATAAATAAGTAAAATATATAGTATGTCAGATAGTGGTAAGTGTTGAGAAAAAGAGGAAAAGTGGATAGGAAGTGTATATGTGTGTGTCGGAGGGGTTGCAATTTTATTTAGTGAGGCCGAATAAGGCATTTCAGAGAAGATGACGTTTGAGTAAAATACTGAGGGAAGTGAGAGGAAACTAGCATGTTGGGTGTGCCGTTAACTGTCGTCATTTATTACACATGCACAGCTTCTGGCTGTTCGTAGTAGGCAGTTTGTCCCAATTTGGCCTACCCACAGTTCAGGAAGAAATAATAAGCCAGGTAATGCGGGCAGTTCAAAGAAAGGAGGCCAAGCCAGTAAGAAACCTGGCAGAAGGTAACAGTGAATTCCCCTCTGTTGGTTCTACGTTCCTAGAGAAAGAGAGGAAGAAAAGAAAAAAAATCGAAGCTTCCTGTCCCTTTAAAAATGGCGGCCCGGCACGGGCCAACAATGCCATTGGTTGCACGAGGCAGAGGGGGCGGGCGCGGGGGGTGGGGCGCGGAGTCCTGCCTCCTACGGCACGGCGGAGGTGGCAAGATGGCCGCGGCTGAGGAGGAAGGTGGTGTTGGGGCCGAAGCCGACCGGGAATTGGAAGAGCTGCTGGAAAGTAAGAGCCCGTAATGGGAAAGGCCCGAAGGGGTCGGGTGTAAGGATCCCTTCAGGGGGTTAGGTGAACCTGAGGTATTTGGGGCGGAGCAGGAGAGGTTCTCCAAAGGTTGGTCGGCGGCGGAGAGTCTGCGACCCCCGAGATAGTCTCTGGGTCACCTTCTCCTTCCTCCGCGGCGGGAGCTGAGGAGCTCGCTTTGGGTCCATGAGCGGTCCAGACCGTTGATCTCCTTGCCGGAGGGGAAACTAACCCAGAGGACGATGTTTCACTACCCCGCTCCAAACTCCCCTTACTTTAGTAAGTTCTTAAAGTCCGACTTTCTCCCCGCCGGCAGCAGCCTTCGGTCCTCGGTGGGCCGCGAACCGGACATCCACGGATTGCTTCCATTACCTCTTAGCGAGCCCGAAGTGCGTCCTTCTGTGCACTGTCCCGTTCTCCTTAACACGGAAGACACGCCTTTTCTTCTCCCAGTCCTTTTCACCTTTCTCTCACCAGGCCCCTTTCCAGTTCTTTCATCATGTCAGAGCTCAAACACACTCCCTTCCCAGTATTTTGAAAAACAGGGTGAGACGGCCTCTGGGGAAGACAGTTCACCCTCTTAAAAGAGGGTGGCTGTACTTTTCCTCCTTAGCCCTGTTTCTTGCCCAGAGTGGGGCCGCTGCCCTCCCCTTACACTTAGAGTCTGGCAAGCAGAATGGTGGTGAGGACACAGGCTTTTCAGGGAAGAGGTGAATATTTTTTGTCTCTTGCTCAGTCACAGACAGAGTGGGCAGGCGGAAAGATGAACAGAAATCGTGAGAAGTGCTAAGTGACTGTGTGAGTCTGCGGAGAGGAGGCCAGAGGGAGCTCTAAGAGCTTTGGGGAGGGAGAGTGAATCTGGAAGATACGAGAGTTCAGTGCCCTCCCGTGGAGTGTAATATGGAGTCTCTCAGTTCGTACTAGTACCAGGACCCATGGGAAGCTGGGTGAAACATCTTGTGGCTTCAGCTCTCTTGCCAAAGATTATTCCCTTTAGGGCTCCAGAATGAGTTCAGGGGGTTAAGGACATCTGTGTTCTCTGCTCGCCTTGGATATCTGTATGGGATTTCTAGGAGTCATTAAAGAATGGCAGGGAAGGCACTGTATAGATGGAGATGTCTCTGCAGAAGTTTTAACTCTCTTCTCCCAGCTCTGAGAGAGATGCTTGTTCCACCTTAAGAGATTTCTTCCCCTTTGATCACAATAAATTAGGTAATGGGGAGGGAAGTGGGAGGCTTATTGAGGGGTGGGTCAGGAGAGGGAGAGTCAAAAAAAGGAGAAAATTTTAGGAAAGTTGACAGTTTGAAAGATTGTTCTCTTAATGCTTTGCCCAGAAACCCCCCAGCCTTGTATCCTCATCCATCCCCAAATACGCGCCGTGTTTCTTGTTTCTGAAGGTGCTCTTGATGATTTCGATAAGGCCAAACCCTCTCCAGCACCCCCTCCTACCACCACAGCCCCTGATGCTTCGGGGTCCCAGAAGAGATCGCCGGGAGATACTGCCAAAGTATAAATTCCACCCACTTAAGGGATGGGGGGGTGGAATGGGCATGCAGCTCTGAGCAGAGGTTGGGCAGGCCCCTGCGGGCCAGAGGGGAGTTGGGGGAGGTGCCTTGGCCTCACATTGCTGAGTGCTCTTGCAGGCCTCAGTCCTTGTGAAACAGGGACTTGAGATTGAGTAGAGGCATCTCAAGGAAGTTCTTTAAGAAAAGAGCAGATTTAAATGGTTGGATTGGGAATGACACTCCATACCATTCCCTCAGTGGCCAGATGCCTTTTTGCTGCTCTCAGTAAGAGAGGTAGTCAGAATGTCCAGTGGAGGTGGGTAGGAGGGAAGCACTGCATTTCCCAGAGCCACTGCCTGTGACTTTTGTCAGAGGCCGTGTGCAGTGGGGTGCCAAGTAAGAGATGCGCTTAGGCCCCGTTCTCCCCTGCAGGATGCCCTCTTCGCCTCCCAAGAGAAGTTTTTCCAGGAACTGTTTGACAGCGAGCTGGCTTCCCAAGCCACTGCAGAGTTTGAGAAAGCAATGAAGGAGTTGGCTGAGGAAGAGCCCCACCTGGTAGAGCAGTTCCAAAAGCTCTCAGAGGCTGCTGGGAGAGTAGGTGAGGAGGGGACCCCAGACAACTGGAAATGTCTGAACAAACCTCTTAGGTCATTGTTGCTTGAGAACACCAAACTTTGTAAAGTTGACAGCAATTATGATACCACTGCCATGGGATGGGGGAGGAGATGGGAGGAGGCATGAGACCCTGTTTAATGAAAGGCGTGAGATAAGTTGGAAAGTAACAGAAAAGATTATTAAAAAGTGACCATTTTAAAGGTCACAGTGTTAACGTGGGTATCATTGTGGAGAACAAACGGACACACAGTCCATGTAGATTTGTGAAAATAACTATGAAGATAACCATAGAGTATTCAAAGATTTGGAGTGCTAGTGATTCACTAATAAACGCTCCATATCCAAGCCGGTAACCAGATCAGTCTAGGCAAGCAAACGGTTAAAATCCTAAATGACCTTGGCTCTTTTCATCTCTCCTAGGCAGTGATGCGACTTCCCAACAAGAATTCACTTCTTGCCTAAAGGAGACATTAAGTGGACTAGCCAAGAATGCCACTGACCTTCAGGTGAGGGGGAAGAGATAGGGAAACACAAGGGGCCCACTCCCAGACACTTCACCAAGCAGAGTCTCAAAAGGCAGACTCTCTTGGGTATCATCTCCAGTCTGTCCCTGCCTGACTACTTTGCTACAGGCAAGTTTAAATAGTTCTTTCCCACCTGAAAGGTTGGTGAGCATCCCAAGAAGGTAGTATACTTGCTCACCTCCCTCCTGTCCTTTCTAGAACTCTGGCATGTCAGAAGAGGAGCTGACCAAGGCCATGGAAGGGCTGGGCATGGACGAAGGAGACGGGGAAGGGACCATCCTCCCCATCATGCAGAGTATCATGCAGAACCTCCTGTCCAAGGATGTGCTGTACCCGTCACTGAAAGAGATCACAGAAAAGGTTTGTGAACTTCTGTTTATGCTTTTCCTCTTTGTTCCCCATTGTATCAAGTCCTGTGAGCTGCTTTGTCTATGTAGAGCCTGCAGAGATAGAGTAACTCAAGTGTACAGGTTCATCTATTTTTTTCTCCTTTATTTATTTGGAGGGGGAGAGTTAGGGAGGAGTTGTATCTCCAAGAGAATAAAGCTACCATACTGAGGATGTTTAAGGTAGAAGGGGAAATCCGTCAGCTCTAGTTTTCTGTAAATTGGTGTGAGTCTCTGTTGTTGTCTGATCAACCTTTCTTGCATTTCCAACTTCATTCATTTCTCCAATAAGGTTTCACTGAGGATTTACTGGTTTTATGCTGTGCACAATTTTAAGAGTAGTTTAAATGATGGTCTCTGCCATCACAGAGCTTATAGTGTCACTGAAGAGATTTTTAAAGGTTGTTAAAACAAACAAAAAAGAAGGAATATGTGACAGAGATCATATGTGGCCCTTAAAGCCTCAAATATTTACTATCTGGCTCTTCACAGAAAAAGTTTGCTGTCCTCTGATGACCGTAAATGCTAGCATAGCCAGGTGATCTGATTGAAGTCAGTGCTACTTCTCATGCTGAACTCGCTTATTTAGCTTTTCCTTCTCCTATGTTCCTGTCCCCTTCATGTTTTACTCTTCCTCATATTTTATTGCCCTTACTTATTCATTGTTCACTTACTTCCTCCCCACCCATTCTCTCTTTGCTTAGTATCCAGAATGGTTGCAGACTCACCGAGAATCTCTACTTCCAGAGCAGTTTGAAAAATATCAGGAACAACACAGTGTCATGGGCAAAATATGTGAGCAGTTTGAGGCAGAAACCCCCACAGATAGTGAGGGCACTCAAAAGGCTCGTTTTGAGGTGGTGCTGGATCTCATGCAGCAGGTAAGGCCTCCTCTTGCCGTCTGCCCGCTGCTGCTGTCTGCTTGCGTGTTCAGTGGAGGAGGTGTCCTGGAAGGATGCCTCCCTGCCCAGCCAAGGTGGAGGAGGGAGCACAGGAGAGGCCACATAGCATGGTCTTATCTCTTGTTCCTCTTTCCTTCTTTTCCAGCTACAGGATTTGGGCCATCCTCCAAAAGAGCTTGCTGGGGAGATGGTGAGTATACCTTCTCATATACTTTAATCTGAGCCCCAGTTTCCAGTATTTTGTAACCTTTAGTGATTCCACCTAAGGTGATAATTGTGGCTGCTGGGGATGGACCTTCAAAAGCTCTAACTTTCTGAAATAGGAGGAGTTATCTGAGTCCCTTCATCTCTTCTCCAGCCTCCTGGCCTCAACTTTGACCTGGATGCCCTCAATCTCTCGGGCCCACCAGGTGCCAATGGCGAACAGTGTCTGATCATGTGAAACACAACATGCTTTCTTCCCTGATTCCCAGCCGTGGGGGAACGTCTGGAGTCAGCAGCACCACTGGGAGCTGAGGCAGGAGTGTCGTCTACAGGAGTGGTCTGCCCACTGCCATCTGTCATCCCACCCAAGATTGTGCCATACCAGCTGAGGCTTTTTCTGTGTCCTTCTAGGAATAAGGCCTGTTCTGCAGATCATTTCTGTGAACCCTTTCCATTGTGGTTTCTGCTGCTAGCAAAGGCCCAGCTACCTACCAGGTGAAGGAAGGCGTCCCTTTTGGGGCATGCACCTTCTTTCCTCTCCCAAAATAATGTTATACAGGGCCACACTGAGTTCAGTTTTGTACCCAGGGTCTTCGTGCCTTGTCTCTACTCCCTGTCTTGGACCTGGGGAGCAGGGACAGAGTCCTAGGACTCTATATTTCTATAGTTCTCTTGGGCAGCACCTGTGGGAATGAATGGGGAGAAACTTAGCCTGGGCTGGGGGTTTAGGTCTGTCACCGCACCCTCTTGCCTTCAGACTGTTCTGAATTCTCTGAAGGGAAAGTAAGTGAGGGGACTTTTGCATCTAAAAATGCTACTCTTTCACAGTAGGTTGAAATAGAAGCCCTGGGATTCTCCTCTCTCCAGGTACAGAGTCCTCAACTCCCTGTACCAGCCTGAAAACTCAAGTAGCTGCCCTGTTCTTTCTATAATGCTATGTGATCTGGATGAACTCAGCCCTTGACCTTCCTTTACCCCCTGCCTCTCCTCTCATCTCTCTATTTTAAATACCTCTTTATTCCAACCCTTCTCTGAGCCCAAACTGTGACAAAGAAGGGTCCATCCTGTTTCCCCTCATCTAGTCCATCCACCACCCTCACTGGCCCCCCTATCACCCTGGCAAACGTATATAATTATAGTGTCAGGTCTAGGAAATGAATTACTGTTCTTCCCCAGATACATTTTGGCTTATTTGAGACATCTCATTTGTTTGAATCCTGTTCACTGATTCAGGGAGGTAGCTTGGGAAAGGTGGGGTAGGATTCAGCCTGGGTCCTTTTTCCTGACTAATAAATATTCTGAGTGAGGGATTGTAGCCTGTTTTTCATCCAAGTCTTTTCCTAATCTTCCTCAGCTTCTCTAAGCTGCTGTGTGAGGAATGTTAGCATAACATTGCATTGCTGGGTTCTACCACCATTTCCCTTCCCCAGCTCAGTCTGCACCCCAGTCGGCAAAGGAGACTGAATGGGCCATCTTTCCTCATTTTCTCTGAATATTTCAATTTGGGAAGCCCTTCGATTGGTATTGTATTTTAACATTTCACAGTATTATTATTAATGTTAGTAATATATTGTTAACATGTTTACTAAATTATTTTTCTTTGAGCTGACCTTGCTTTTCTCTGTGGGAACCAGTGAATCTGTAGACCTTGGCTGCCACATGTTTGTGGATACTCTGGTCAGACCAGCTGGCTGTCCTGGTTCAGGACTCAGAAAATAACTTCCAGAGCAAATTCGTACTTATCATTTGTGGCACTTTGAGCTCCTGACATGTCACTTTCCCTTGGGTTAAGACTTTTCACCCCTTAAGATCCCACACATTCTGTGGTATTGGCGAGGAAGGAAATGTTCTTAAGGCCTAAGGCTGTTCGGGAAGGTCCAGCTACTGTACCTTAGAGTACAGAAGAGCCCGGGTCTGAATCTGAGACTCCTCTCCTCTGCAAGAGATGGGAAAGTACAGGCAGAGTTGTGATGATGGTCACAGGACGTGAATGGTCAAAATTCTCTCCTTATAACTCTAGCCAAAAACTGGATGAGGAAAGAGAAAAAGGAAGGAAGAACGAAAGGGCCTTGCGCCTTGAACTATGTGCCAGTTTTCCTTTACACATTCTTACTTCTGCTGGCCTGGCCAGGGCTTACGCCAGGAACCTAAACAGATGCCACCTTAGTTTTGTTCCCAAGCCATTCATTTTCATTTTGATTTTGATTGAACATGAACAAATTGACCTCAGGTTACTCTCTGTTCCAAAAATACTATTTGAATTATTCTAGGACTTGTGGAAAGATGGAGCGGTCCTTCTCAAACTGTGGTAAGGGACCAGGTTTTTTTGTTTTATAAGTATCCTGTCCTTTGTCCACCAATATGTGTTCCATATGCGCAGTTCACACTGTGGGCTACCCACCACACAAGTTTGACAACACCAAACTGACCAGACCTCTTCCGCAGGATAAGGCCACTGATCATGCATTTGGATATTATAGCAGTCAAAATGCTAGGGACTTCCCTGGCAGTCCAATGGTTAGGACTCCGAGCTTCCACTGCAGGGGTCATGGATGGGTTCGATCCCTGGTTGGGGAACTAAGATCCCGCATGCCCCACGGCACGGCCAAATAAATAAATAAATAAAAATGCTAAATGGTTTCTGAACACATTGAATTTCTAACTCATTCTTGTCGCAGACTGGTGAAAAACTGTTCACAGACCAGTACAAATTTCCAGCCACCTGAGTAGCACTGCTCTGGGGCCCTCCTCAGTCTCTCCACAGCTGCATCAGCCAAAGGGATACATTTCTATACTTGTTCCATGTGAGGGTTTCTTCTACTGAACCTTTTCTTCAGCAAGAATGTGTCACTGTAAGGACGTTTCTAGTATTTTTCTAGCCTTCCTTTGCTGCTTAAAATAACCATCACAAAGCTTAGGTTTAAGCTGTATGTTAAGTGTTTATGCTGCTCTCAAACTTTAAAGGAAGTGCCCCTTTGTTCCAAAATTCTGTACATTAGAAAACAAATTTGTGATTGTTTGGATGGTTTAATGAATTAAGAATCAAGTTAGTACTGTGATAATCATGTTCCTATGATTCTGGAACATCCTGGCAGGGGCCCCATGAGCTGCTTATAACGTGCTGTTGAGATGGCTTTTTGGGAGCTTGGGAGAAACGATGGCCCACAGTAAATGAAGTAGAGATGACAGACCATATGAAAAATGATCAAAAGGCTTAGAGGAAGTATGCATGCAAGAATGAATGTATATTTCACTGGAAAACCCACCTGCTGACTATGTTTCTCAGGAGGGCCTCAGGAAAATTTTTTATAAAGGAAAGTCACTAATGAAGGGGTCACCAGCATGTTTGAGAAGTTAAGAAGTGGTTGTCTCTGTCGGTGGAGGCTGATGGAAGAGGATGTTTAAGAACTGGTTTCCCTGGTAGTGGTGGGGATAATAGGATCCTAGCATTTGGCCCTGATAGCAGAGGCCAAATGGCAACACTTAACTCTCAGAAGCAGGGTGGGTGAATTTCCATAAGGGCAGGATAGTCGAAGTGGGGGTGGCTAATGGGACGTGGGTGGTCTTAGGGACCATGTAGATGGACAGTCAAGTAGGGTATTGATTTACATATAACTAAGAGTGACCAAGAATGGTTGAACAGAAGGCTGAGGTCAGTAACTTCAATGACAAGTCACAATTCCTTGCCTAGTTTATAGACCTGAGACAGTTCGCAGACTCAATCTATCAATTGAATGCACAATTTACTTAGTTAACCATACACTAGGGAAAGAAGACTACCCAAATTTTTTGAGTTGGAAAACCAGGGATACGGGGTCTGAGTTGACACTGATACCAGGGACCCAGAGCACCATCACGGTACCTCCCATTCCTGCATCCCACCCCCCCACCTCACCCCAATTACAGCAGGAAAATATAGGGTCAGATAATAAATGGAGTGCTTGCCCAGGTCTGTCTCACAGTGGGTCCAAAAATCCACTTTACGGTCATTTATCCAGTTTCCCTAGGTAATCAGAATGGACATATTTGGCAGTTGGCAGAGAGCCCAAGTAGAAGTCCCTGAAACTGCCCTCGCACCTGTGCCAAAATAGTAAATAAAAAGTAATATTGCATTCTGGGGGAAATGGCAGCAATTCGTTACACTCTTAAAAACTTCAAAGGATGCAGGGATGTTGGTCCCCATCATATCCTCATTTAGTTTCACCATTCTGGTCCTTGCAAACATTGGGTGGGATGTAGTGGACTACAATGGACTGCTGTAAACTTAAGCAATTAGTAGCCCTGATTGTAATCCTGTGATGGATGTATTTTCTTTTTTTCTTTTTTTTTTTTGCATTGTAACTTCATAATATGATTTTATACATTTATTCTGAGAAATAGAATAGAAAAGCAGCCACTGGCAAGTAGGAGCTGTTCTGGCCCTTACAACTAGGTCTCGATATTTTTCTGTTGAACACAACCAATTTTACATCAGACAAGTTTCATCTCTGGCCTGTGTAGATAATGAGACTCTTCATCTGCAAACATATGTTGAGCCCACACTCAGTCTGAGAAAACATCAGCTCCCTTTCCTGGTGTCAGGACTTAAGGAAGCTCAGGTTCTTGATGTCTCATCACAGAAAGAATTCAGTGAGAGACAAAGTGATAGGTAAGACGTGGATTTATTTAGAGAAACACACTCCACAGACAGAGTGTGGGCCATCTCAGAAGGCCAGAGGCCAGATGTATTTTCTTTACTGGAGAGTGACACAGCCTCTGGTATATTATGTGGCTATTAATATGTACCATCTGGCCTTTTTTACAGAAAGTTTCCTGATCTAGTGAATATATTCTTTCAATACTAATCAGGAAGAAGTATCAGAAGCAGTTGGAGTCGCAAGTGATGGGCAACAGTATACATTCACAGTTCTTTTTTTTTTAATATTTTATTATTTTTATTTATTTATTTGGTTGCACCAGGTCTTAGTTGTGGCATGCGAACTCTTAGTTGTGCTATGCATGTGAGATCTAGTTCCCTGACCAGGGATCAAACCCGGGCCCCCTGCATTGGGAGCTTGGAGTCTTAACCACTGCGCCACCAGGGAAGTCCCTGTGTTCACAGTTTTGATCTAGAGCTATGTTAAGTTTTCTCTCTTTCACAGTATAGTCCAAAAGGACCTGGATATTCTGTAGAATATCATATTTGTTTGCTTTATTAAGCTTATGCTACTCAGGTATTAAGGATATGCTAATCAGATCTGAGGAACAAGCAGTGTCAAGTATTCTGGATTCCTTGGTGAGACACATACACTCCAGAGGGTGAGAGAGAAATTCTTCAAAAGATGCAGGGCCCTGCCATGTTGGTTAGGTTTTTAGGTGTCCAGTGATCTGTAGCATTCTGGGACATCCTCTCTAGTAAAGATAAGTTATTGTATCTTGTGTCTTTTACCATAAGAAAGTAGCACAATACCTTGGTAGGCATATTCCAGTTTTGGAGGCAGCATATTTTTGAACCTGGGAATGCAAGAAAGGCCTCTACAGCAGGTCCAGCCTATGATGCAAGCAGTCCTGCTGCTTGGGCCACAAGACCCGGAAAATTCCATGGTACTAGAGGTATCTGTGGTAGGAAAATACGTGTGTGGATTCTCTGGCAATCCACAGTAGGAGAGTTCCAGCACAGACCTCTCGGGTTCTGGAGTAAGTTGATGCTTCCTGCAGTAGAGAAAGTTTCACCATTGCAAAGCATCTCCTGGCATACTGTTAGGTCCTGGTAGAGATTCAGTGACTAACCACAAAATATCAAGTGACTATGTGACCAGTTGCCCATATAAACAGCCTGTTATTGTCAGATGTGCCAAATCATAAGATTGGGTGGATACAATAGCAATATATATCACAATGGAAATTGTACAGTTTGGAAGAAGCCCAAGCAGATTTGGCACAAGTAAGTTAAATTGAACAAAGGGCCCCGGGCCTCCATATTACCTACATCTGTTGCACTAATACCTTTCTCTTAGCTCATGCCTATGGCAACATAAGAATTCCTTCAACCATTTGAAAGAGGAGGAAAAAATCCAGGACTGGTTTGTGGATGCTTTGGCTTGATCATGTTAGGGCAAGCCAAGTATGGATTACTGCTTCTCAACTGCCTTTTCCTGAGTGGTCCTGAAAGACAGTGATGAGGGGAAATTCTCTCAATGAGTAGGGCTTTAGGCAATTTACCTGACCATCCGCTTTGGAGAGAGAAGTGGCCGGAGGCAAGGATATGCATGAACTCACAGTCAGTGAGCTGGTTGGTCAGAGGCCCAGAAGGAGCAAGATAGGAAAATGGGGTCTGGTGAAGAGCATTTGGGTGGATTTATGAGAGTGGGACTTAAAGTATTCACCAGAAGGGTGCTAAATAATAACTATGGATAGGATAATTTAGTTAGGACAATTTCAGCTATCCCAGTTCTTGCACAGTGTGTTTATAAATAGAATCACCACAGTGGCAGAGATGGAGGCTGTTTTTTTGGCCTATTAACATGGACTCTTCTCTTACCCAAGGCTGACTTAGCTCTGCTATTTCTAAATGTCCATCTTGTCAGCATCACAGAGCAATGCTGATCCCCTTGTTAAGTACCACTACTCAAGGAGAACAGCCTGCCATTTGGTGGCAAGTTGATTACATCAAACCTTTTCCATTCTGGAAAAGACAACAGTTTATTCTGATCAGGACTGATATATATTTTGCTTTGCTTATAAGTGCCTGAGCCAGTACTACCATCCAAGGACTCAGAGATGTTTGATTTACCAGCACTGGGTCCTACATAATAATGCCTTGGAACAAGGTACCCACTTAATGGCAAAGCAGGTACAGCAACAGGCACATGACAGCGGGATCCACTGTTCCTACCAAACACCTTATTACCCAGAAGCCTCTGACCTGGTACAGTAGTGAGATGGTCTTTTGAAGGTGCATTTGTGGAGTGCTGTCCTTCACAATACAGTATAAACCTATATGACCATAATAGGGTGCTTTATCCCCAAGAGGTAGAATTCATGGGCTCTGCAACCAAGGGGTGGAAATAGGAGTGACCCTATTCAACATCACTTCCAGTGATCCACTTGAGGAATTTGTACTTTCTAGGAGTCCCTGCAACTTTAAATTCTGTGGGTCTGGAGGTCCTGTTTCTCAGAGTGGGGATGCTTCTACCAGGCACAGCATAAGAATCTCAATAAACTTAAAGGTATGGCTGTCATCTGGTCACTCTGGGCTCCTAATGTCAGCAAACTATCAGGCAAAGAAAGAAGTTGCCATACTGTCTGGGAGAATTAACTCTGTTATGAGGAGGTAGGATTGCTGCTACATTATGAATGCAAGGAGGAAAGTGTTTGTTGCACATGTGATCCCTGGGTTATCTTTTGGTCCTACTGTACTCAGTTTTAACTGTGAATAAGTAAACAATTATGGCCTGATCTCCAGGGGCCCAGAACCCCGAGGGATGAAGGTCTGGATCACCCCATTAGGTAAGCCATCTAGACTAACAGAAGTTGTAGTCAAGAGGGAGATGAATCTGGAATGGGTGGCATAGAATGAAGATGATGAATATCATTTGCAGTTTCTGGACCAACTGCAGCAACTTGTGTTTCCAGAAATTGTGACTAACTTGACTGCTGGAGAAACTGCCTAGAGAGAGTGAACTTAATGTACAAAGCAAATGGATCTGAGCGGTGCTAGAGGTGAACTGTAGTAGACATTGTTGGTACCCTGTCCAGATCCCCTTTACCAGGAAGTGAGTGTCGGCTGCTAATAGCTCACTGCTGCATTTTCTTGAGAATCACCCTCTGCCAACAGGACCAACTTCTGGAAACTCCTGGAAGGTTGTGCCTTCCCAGGGATAACACCACAGCCAATGGAATGATGTCAGTTTCTGCAAAGAAGTCAGATGGGATTCTGATAGGGATTGCATTGTCAGTGATGATATGTAATCAGTAATTGTGTTATCAGCAAATGGTACTGGGGTACAAAATTCCTTCTTGCTTTCCTCAAGGTGGGACAAATGTGCCATTTATGTGCCAAGAGTTCCCAGTGGAGGCTAAACTTACCTGCTGAACCCATATCTTTGCCTAACTTGCCCCCTCTCCTATCTTGCTTCCCTCACTCCATTCCAGCTTTTACTTGAGAGCACTCCCTCAGTAAACCACTTGCACAGAATTCCTTTCTTGGACTCTGCTTCTAGGGAATCCAACCTAAGACAGGAGAATAGTGGCGGCAACTAAGAGATTTGAGTTTGACAGAAGGTAGAGCAAAGAGCAAAGGTGAGTTCAATTTGGGAATGTTAAGGTGCCATTGGCTGGAACAGAAGGGAACATCCTCAACCTGATAAAGTGCAACTACAAAAAATCTACAGCTAACATCATACTTAAAGATCAGGAACAATACAAGGATATCAGCTCTTCTAGTCAACATTATGCCAGAGGTTTTGGCCAGGACAATTAGGCAAGAAAAAGAAATAAAAGACATTGCGATTGGAAAGGGAAAAAAAAATGACACTGTATTTGCAGATGGCATGATATAGGAAATCCTAAGGAAGCCACTAAAAAGCTATTAGAACTAATGAGTTCAGCGAGGTTGCAGGACTTAAGTTCAATATACAGAAATCAATTATATTCCTATGCATTTGCAGTGAACAATCCAAAAGTGAGACTAAGAAAACGTCCATTCACAAAAGCATCAAAAAGAATACTTGGGGGAGGGGACTTCCCTCGTGGTCCAGTGGGTAAGACTCCACACTCCCAATGCAGGGGGCCCGGGTTCAATCCCTGGTCAGGGAACTAGATCCCACACACGTGCCGCAACAAAACGTTCGCATGCTGTAACAAAGAGTTCACGTGCCACAACTAATGATCCCGCATGCCACAAGGAAGATCCCACGTGCCGCAACTAAGACCCGGCGCAGCCAAAATAAATAAATTAATTATTTTTTTTAAAAAAATGGAATACTTGGGAGAGGGGGAGAATAGGAATACATTTAACAAAAGAAGTGCAAAACTATACTGTTAAAACTACAAAACATTGTTGAAAGAAGGAAGATGTAAATAAATGGAAAAACACCCCATGTTCATGGAGCACAAGACTTACCATTGTTAAAATGTCCATACATGTCTTCCTCGACTTACGATGGGATTACGTCCTGATAAACCCATCATAAATTGAAAATATCTTAAGCCAATACATTTAATACGCTTAACCTACCAAACATTATAGCTTAGCCTAGTCTACTTTAAACATGCTAAGAATACTTACATTAGCCTGCAGTTGGGCAAAACCAGCTAACACAAAGCCTGTTTTATAATAAGGTGTTGAATATCTCATGTAATTTATTGAATACTGTACTGAAAGTGAAAAAGAATGGTTGCAAGTGTATTGGTTGTTTACCCTCGTGATCGCGTGGCTGACTGGGAGCTGTGGCTCACTGCTGCTGCCCAGCGTCACGAGAGAGGATCATACCTCTAACCCAGGAAAAGATCAAAAGTCAAAATACAGTTTTTACTAAATGTTTAACACATACACACCACCATAAAGTAAAACAATTGTAAGTCAAACCATTGTCAGTTGGGGACTGTCTGTACTCCCTATCTCCATACTCAATGCAATCCTTATCAGAACCCCAACTGAATTCTTTGTGGAAATTGACTAGCTAATCCTAAAATTCATATGGAATCACAGTGGACTCAGGATAAGAAAATAATCCTGAAAAAAGCAATGGTAATCAAAACAATGTGGTGATGGCACATACCTAGAATAGACATAGATACCAGTGGAGTATAATTAAGAGTCCAGAAATAAACCCATACATCTATGGTCAACTGAGTTTTTACAAAGGTGCCAAAACCATCCAACGAGGAAAGAATATTCTTTTCAACAGTTGTGCTGGGACAACTAGATAGCCACATGGAAAAGAATGAGTTCAATCCTTACTGCACACCATAGGCAAAAATTAACTCAAAATAATTTAAACACCTAAAAGTAATAACTAAAACCATAAAGATCTTAGAATAACACATAGGGGTAAAGCCTTCATAATTCTGGATTTGGCTAAGAATGATTAGATAGGACACCAAAAGCATGAGCAACAAAAGAAAAATAAATAAATAAATTGGACCCCATCAAAATTAAAAAGTTTGTGCTTCAAAGGACACCATCAAAAAATTGCAAAGAGGGCTTCCCTGGTGGCGCAGTGGTTGAGAATCTGCCTGCCAATGCAGGGAACACGGGTTCGAGCCCTGGTCTGGGAAGATCCCACATGCCACGGAGCAACTAGGCCCGTGAGCCACAACTACTGAGCCTGCGCGTCTGGAGCCTGTGCTCCGCAACAAGAGAGGCCGCGATAATGAGAAGCCCGCGCGCCGCGATGAAGAGTGGCCCCCACTTGCCACGACTAGAGAAAGCCCTCGCACAGAAACGAAGACCCAACACAGCCATAAATAAATAAATAAATAAATAAATAAAATAAACCCAAAAGTTAAAAAAAAAATTGCAAAGACAAACCACAGAATGGGACAAAATATTTGCAAATCATGTAACTGATAAAGGATTTGTATCTAGAATATGTACTCTTATAACTCCATAATAAAAAGACAAATAACCCAATTTAAAAATGAGCAAAGGATTTGAATAGACATTTCTCCAAAGAAGACAAAAACGTCCAATAAACACATGAAAAGATGCTTGACGTTGGTAGTCATCAGGGAAGTGCAAATCAAAACCACAGTGAGATACCGCTTCACACCCATTAGGATGTCTAGAGTCAAAAACTTAAAAAACATTGGCAAAGATGGGAAGAAACTAGAACCTTTATACACTGCTGTTGAATGTAAAATGGTAAAACTGCTTTGAAAAGCAGTTCTGTCAGTTCCTCAAGTGATTAAACATAGAGTTAACTCTATGTTTAATATAACCATATGACCCAGCAATTTCATTCCTAAGTATATACCCAAGAGAAATGAAATGAAACTTATGTCCACGCAGAAACTTATACATAAACGTTTATAGCAGCATTTTTCATAATAGCCGAAAGGCAGAAACAACCCTAACGTCCATCAACAGATAAACGGATGAACACATACAATGGAATAATATTTGTCTATGAAAAAGAATGAAGTACTGATACATGCTGCAAAATGGATGAACTTTGAAAGCATGCTAAGTGAAATAAGCCGGTCACAAAAGGCCACATACTATATGATTCCATTCATATGAAAGTCCAGAATAGGGAGATCCATAGAGACAAAGTAGATTAGTAGTTTCTTAGGGCTGGTGAGGGATGGGAAAATGGGGGGGGGGGGTGATACCTAAAGGGGACTGGGTTTCTTTTTGAGGTGATGAAAATGATTGAAAATTGACTGTGGTGATGGTTGCACATATCTGCGAATATACCAAAAGCCATTCAATTGTACACTTTAAATGGATGAATTGTATGGTATGTGAATTTCATCTCAATAAAGCTGTTTTTTATTTATTTTTTAATTTTATTTATTTATTTTTGGCTGCGTTGGGTCTTCGTTGCTGCGCATGGGCTTTCTCTAGTTGTGGCGAGTGGGGGCTACTCTTCCTTGCAGTGCACATGTTTCTCATTGCGGACTGCGGTGGCTTCTCTTGTTGCAGAGTACAGGCTCTAGGCGCACGGGCTTCAGTAGTTGTGGCACGCAGGCTCAGTAGTTGTGGCGCATGGGCTTAGTTGCTCCACAGCATGTGGCATCTTCCTGGACCAGGGATCGAACCCGTGTCCCCTGCATTGGCAGGCGGATTCTTAACCACTGCGCCACCAGGGAAGTCCCCCAAAGCTGTTTTTTAAAAAGTGCCATTGGCTATCAGGTATGTCAGTCTAAAGCTTGAAGGAGAATCCTGATTTGGAAATAAAGGCGTAGGAGTCATCATTATGTGGATAGTAGTTTGGACTGTAAGAATGGATAAGATCACTTTGGAAAAAAATGTAGAATGAAGAGGAAGAGAATCTCATGAAATAAATGGTCAGAGAGATATAAATAGAACTATGGAATGTAGTGTCACAGAAATCAGTGGGATTGAATATCTAGAAGGGGTAACGATTATGACAACCTCAAACGCAATAGGAAAGCCCAAAATAAGAAAAAGAAGATTTGGTAATAGCAATTGATTTGGTGGTAATAGCAATGGTGCCTATCAAAGCAGTGAGCACAGAAACCACACCACAGAGGGGGAGTCTTTTATCTCCATAGCTCCACTTTAGTCCCTCTTGTCAAGATCTTAAATAATCTCCATGTTTCCAAATCCAGTGGTCAATTTTCAGTCATCTTAGCCTCAAACTCTTAAACAGGAATGACAGTTTATAGTGCCTTTCTTGAAATATTTAAAAATTTTGTCTTCTAAGATCCCTTGTTCTCTTGGTTTTTAAATTCTATTTCCTTGTTGCTCCTTTTAAATAAATTTTGTCGGGTTTTCTGTCTGACCCGTACTAGTTGGTGTGCCTCAGGATTAGAGGGCTCAGTCTATAGAGTGCTTCTCTTTTCTTCCACATTAACTAAGTGAATGTTCCCCATCTAGTGCTTATCTATGCCATTTATACCTTAATAGCTCCCCAATTTATACCACCAATTGTCTCTTTTCCTATGAGCTTCAGATTCATATTTCAATTGTTTACTCAGTAGCTCTATTTGGAAATCTAATAGGCATCTCCAGTTTAACCTGTTTAAGATAGAACTGGACATTTTCCCCCAAAAAATTCTCCTTCTGAACCCCCGCCCCCACCCTGAGCTCTATGTCAGTAAATGGCATTACTATTTGTCCTGTTGCTTAAGTCAAAAAACCTGAGATATCTCGACTCTTTCTCTTGTACCCCATATTCAATCTATTAGCAAATCACCTCTGCCACCTTCAAAGTACATCTTGAATCCGACCACTTCCTACCACTTCAAGTGCAGCAGTAGTCTTGCAGGTCTTCTGCAATAGCTTCCTAACTGGTCTTTCAGCTTCTATTTTGCCTCCCTGCCGGTAGTTCTCAAAGAATCAACCAGAATGAATCTCTTCATTTATAAATCAGATCATGTCACTCTTACTCAAAGCCCTCCATGGCTTTCTAGTACTCTTAGGATAAAATCCAAAGTCCCCTTCTTGGTCTATAACTCCGTAAGTGATCTGGCTCCCATTGTGTTTCTCCAAAGTAATTTCCTACCCGCTCTTTTGCCACATTAGCTTTCTTGCTGTTCTGTGAATACACCATACACTCAACCTTCAAGTCTTTTTACCTTACTGTTTCCTCTACCTGGAAGATTCTTTCCCTAGTGTGTATGACTTACTCTCTCACTTCAAATCTCTATTTAAATGTCACCTCAGCAGAGGGGCCTTCCCTGAACCCCGTATGTAGAAGAGCACACCTACTCAGGTAACCCACTTTTACCCTGCTTTATTTTCCTTTACAGTATTCTTCATAATTTAATATTGTCTGTGTGCCCCTCTCCTCCCCCTACACTCCCAACCCTTGCGCTAATAAAGAAGTTCCATGAATGCAGGAATCTTGGTTTGTTTTGTTCACTGCTGCAGCCTCAGTACCTAGAAGAGGGCCTTACACGTAGCAGGAATCCAATAGTTGTTGATGGAGTAAATGAAAGAATGAATAGAATGGTAGGGCACTAGATAGTTAACTTTGTGTCTTAGCCCTCCTAGGTGTTGGGGTTAAAAAGATGAAAAAAGACATAGCCCCTGCCCTTATAGAGCTTATATTCTAATAGTATTGTTAGATTACAAATATATAATTATAGGTTAAATGTTATAGGTAAAAAATGGTATGAAAAAATGCAGAGTGAGAGAACAGAGGAAGATGGTAGTGTACAATTTTAGTTGGAATAGTTAAGAGCCGTGTCTCTGAGGAAGTAGCATTTGGGTAGATATCTGATTAAGTGGACAGAACAAGTCTAGTAAAGATATGGTAGATGAACATTTCAATAAGAGGGAACAAGTGCAAAAGCCCTGGGGCTTCCATGCTTTGGTTGGAGTGACAACAAGAAGGCCAAAAGGGCTAGAGCAGTGCTACGTAGTATGGGAGAAAATGAAATCAGAGAAATAGGTGCCACATCATGTAGGGCCTTCCTTGGAGGCCCTTTTGATCATTTTGATTTTTATTGTGTGATGGGAAGCTTTTGGAGGTTTTGAGCGGGCAATAATATGACCTGGCTTACTTTTTAAAAGGTCACTGTGGCTGCCTTTATTTAACTAGCAGGGCAATAATGGAAGTACACAAACCAGCTAGGCGTCTATTGCAATAGTCTAGGTAATATATAATGACTTATAATAGGATGGTAGCGGTAGAGGAGGTGACACGGAGCCTTTCACCCTGGCCTACTGGTTAGAAACCCCCTGGCCTGGCAGCTGGGAGTAACCTTTTCAGGGGCCTTCTGCACTCTTCTTTCAGGTGTCAGAACGAGGCAGAGTGTACATACCCCGTCCAATTCTTGGGCAACTTGCACACACTACCCCCCTTCAGAGAAAGAACCTCCTGAACAGCTTAGCTGCACCTCAGGCTTCTGAATCCCGTATTCAAAAATGGGAAAATGGAGGTCTCGGGGGTAAATGGCTCTCGTGGGTATAGAAACCACTTAACAAGGTCAACCCCAAAGGAAATGGGGTTTTCAAAAGAAACCTTCTGTAGAGAACTGCTTGTTCTCAGTATAAAAAAACAGGGCAAAAATGGAAGTCGCCCAGGAGGTTGCCTGCCAGCCTGTTAGAAATGAAGCTGATTTCTACCACAATTCCGGGAGACGTCTAATTCGTATTTCTTTTCAGCATCAAAGTCAGCCGCCCAGAACACTGCGAAAACAACTTTGCCTCCTCAGTATTGCGCACGCGCCCCTCGCTCCGTTTTCCGTTGGTCTTAAGCCCCGCCCCCTATGCGTCCTTCGAGGAGGGCTGGGAGCGGAGAGCTCGCGCGACCGCTCTTCCCCCAGTCTTCTCCAGCACATCGTCGCAAACGGGGCCGGAAAGCGTGGCGGCGCAGGCGCAAGCGCAGAGAGCGGAGGCGGTGGTGGTGGCGGCCGCTGGCCAGTGTAAGATGGCGGCGGCGGTGGTGGCGGCAGTGGACAGGGCGGCTGGGCGTGGAACAGTCGGAGCAGCCTCTGGCAGAAGGATGACCCAAGACAGGAAGCAGGCTGCTGAGCCTCGCCGGCTCCCGTGCTTGTAACTGCCCCAGCCGGACACCCCCCCCCTTGACCTACCCGGTCCGTGTCTCGTTCCGGCTTGGCCTGCCCCCCTCTCCCCTGGCCCACTCCTCTTCCAGATAGGTTTGACTTCTTTCCCAAGCTCCCAGGGCTCAGGGCTTCTTCCCCTGACCTGAGTCACCGCCGGGAGGATTGGCTGCCTTTCCCTCAGGTCAGCCCCAGGGTTGCCCCCAGGAGCCTGCCCCGCAATCTTCAGGGACGCCTTGCCTCGTCGGGTGACCCATTTGTGTGCGCTTTTCCCCCCTTTAGATTGGGGACGTGGCTCCCCCTGCGTTTCCCCGTCACCTCAGGACCACCGCGCAGTGTGCCCCCTCCCCCATCCCGAGTTCTCGGGCCCAGCACCTTGTACGGAAGGCCGAGGTCCAAGATTACCCCGCAGTCAGTTGTTGCTGTCTGTTCCTGTACCTTTTGTAATGTAATTCTCGTAGCCTGCCTCCCCTCACCCCTAAATCGTTCAGGACACCGTAGAACGGTCCCATTTGGTCCCTGTTAGTTGGAAAGCATCTGGTGGCTTGAGTTTCTGACTCATATGATTGTTGCTGGAGTCTGTAAACAAACCGGCATTAGCGCTATCACGTTCTCTCCGGGATTTCCCCGCTGCTCTGTGGCTTCTTGTTGAGAGGTTTGGTTAGGGGTTAGCGTTGAAAAGATTCAGGTTTTCCTTTTAAATGGCTTCTACGTTTTAGTGGAGCTGGGAGATTACTTGCCTGGTTCCTTTAATTTCTGTAACTGTAAGTTATTTGTTCAGTAGTCAGAATTAGATAAATTACGGTGGTTCTAAATAGTTCTAAGGAGGTCTAAAAAATAGTAACGTATTCATAAATATTTTTTATTATGTTTAGTAGAAGAGACACCTTTGCCATTTAAACTTTTAACTTTTCTCAGTCCTTCAGTGAATCAACAGACCTATTTTCTCAGGAGCTCAGCCTGGCCCTACTTCAGTGATAAAGGAGGAAAGGTGAGTAGGAGTTGAAGGCATTTAAATTCCTGAGTGCAAGACAGACCCTACCCTGGTGCTCAAGTGCTGACCACTAGTCATAAAATTCCTACCACAGTTTCCCAAAGAGTTGGGTATTGTTCTTGGCTTTGTTCCAGCTCTGGTTAAATTACTTTTACAAGTTTAATTGGCTCTGCGCCTCTTGACTTTCTGTGGTAAACTATTGCTGTATATTTTCACATGACTACAGTTAAGCCTAGAAGTGAATGTATCTCCCTCTTTCTTTATTCATTTGCCTTGTGTTTTGCCTTTGTGCGGATCGTGTTTCTTACACTGTTAAAAGGTGGGAACTAGTTTGCCTGAGTTCTGTTTAGCTTTTTGTCAAATCAAGTCTCTTTGCCTCTCAGGACTTTAAATTGTCATTTCTTGCTATGGAGAATATTTAGCCGCTTTTAACTAAAAGCTAGTGAGTGATGAGTGGTGCTGCCTTTAGTTGGTGACTGAGTCCAATCCACCTCAGAATTCCAACTTTTCAGGACACAGTGATAAATTTTTGGTAAAAAAAAGTAGTGGTGCTCTTTTATATCTGGTCTGAAGAATTCTTGGTTAGCAGAGGAATCATCCTGTGCATTCAGCAGCATGGGCCCGTCCCACAGAGGGAGTTAGGACATACTTGTAAACGTAATTTTTGTAAGGGTGTTAGATTTCTGGTAGCAGAGAATAGTGCTGTGGTTGAGTTTCATAGGCTGTGACGGAAGAGCTGAGTGGCTCTGGAAGGTAGGCCTGGCTGATTCTTAATATCTTTATGATTTGTAGTAGGAAGAGGTTGAGTGTGACATTGGTGAGTTTTATTCCACACGGCTCATTATGAACTAGAATAAGATTATTATTGGTAGTATGTATGTGTATCAATAAGATAAAAAGGGGAAAATACAGTCTTTAGAACTGGGTAGGTCTGGGTTTAAATACTGTACTAAGATTTATTAGCCATGTGACCTTGGGCAAGTTACTTAAACTTTTCTGAGTCTTAATTTCCACATGTGTAAAAGTGGGATAATACTGCTTACGTCCTAGGGTCATTGTCAGTATTGTATGAGGAAGCTTATATAAAGGTCTTACATTATGCCTAGCCCAAGATGGACACTAAAAAAATATTTTCTCTTTTCTTTGCACATCACTGATATAGCTTTGAATAAGTTATACGTTAGTTTACACTTCTTTGCATTTTGCTTTTGAACACGTTTTTCTGGTTAATTTTTCAGATTCATTTTTTTAAAATTAATTAATTTTTATTTTTGTCTGCGTTGGGTCTTTGTCGCTGTGTGCGGGCTTTCTTTAGTTGTGTTGAGCGGGGGCTACTCTTTGTTGTGGTGCACGGGCTTCTCATTGCAGTGGCTTCTCTTGTTGCGGAGCATGGGCTCTAGGTGCGCGGGCTTCAGTAGTTGTGGTGCACGGGCTTAGTTGCTCCGCGGGATTTGGGATCTTCTCGGACCAGGGATCTTCTTAACCACTGCGCCACCAGGGAAACCCTTCAGATTCATTTTTAATTGGTCAGCTTAGATGTGTTCTTTGTAGGTGCCCACCTAGGGTTGTCTTCTGAACATGATTCAGTTTAGTCTGGTGGGAGTTCCAGACCAGAGGACAGCAGGAATATTAGATGTTGATGTATGTATATTTCTAAATGCATTCTTAAATTAAACATCAATAAGTTTCCTTTGTTCTTTGCTCCTGCCTCTTGGTCTCTCTTTTAGCTCACCTAATCAGAGTTGACCTAAGTATTGTAACTCCTTTCCTTCCAGCTTTCAATGTTGTTCACCACCTCAGCTCTAGCTACCTCTTATGCCTTTTCCTTTTTGCCATAGAAGGAATACATTTTTTTTTCCAAGTTGTTGGGCTCTGCAGTGGTCCTCATCAATAGTTAGTCAAAGAACTAGACCATGAAAAGGTCTCCTTTCTTTCTGAAGTAAATCTGGGCTAGGGAGTTAGGAATGCAGAGTTTTTTATTTCATCTCCCCAGCTGGACCATCTTAATAATACGACAGCACAGATAAAAAGTTTTTAACCTCTTGTTGGTTTCTCTTTCACATCTTTTTGAGGGAGGTAAGGGCACATGAAAATTAAGGAAGTGTTGATAACATTGCTATGAAAGCAACTGTGTTCATTCAGGCCAGTGATCAACTTAGAGTTGACCAACTTTCATTACCACCATCTAGGGTCTAAATTCTCTCTGTTCAAAGGTAAAGACTCTTGGGGTGGAGGGTAGTGAGGTGCATTTTATTATTTGTGTTATTTATGAGGTCTAGAGTTCTGTGTTCAGCAGGGCGAGAGTGGGTGTGGGAGGAGAAAAGGCAATATGTCGAAAGAGGCATAACTTTGACTGTTCCTTATTACTGTATGTGCTGGGAAGAACCCACTCCCACCATCACCACTACCAAGAAAGGCTTCACATTTTATGCTCCAGGTTGACACCTGTGTATACAGTGAATCAATATTTTTAGTCTGTAGACCACAACTGTAAAATTCTTATATTTCTGAAGATATTTTATATTTCAGGGTGTTGCATAAGAATTGTTGCACCTTACTAAGAAGTATTACCTACCGTGGCTGCAGTGGGAGGCTAGGTATGCTTATGACCTTAGTTCCCACCACCAGCCTGACAGGGCATTTTATTCAGCAGCCTGTTAAATGTATAAGAATCAGTCTCAGTGCTATGATCCTTAGTTTTGACTAGGATCAACCTAAGACAGAAGCTTGTCTTCAGAGAAAGCTAAAAGAAATGTCTTTTTGTTGCCAGTTTAAAACAATACTGGCATTTCAAAAGCAAACAGACTCCAGTAGAAGACATTTTATAGAAGTATGCCCTGTTGTGGGAGACTGAGATCTTCAGAGTTTCATGGTCTAGGTCCTGTATTCTATCAGGTGAGTTACAGGCTTTAAAAATCATGAAGTGGGGCTTCCCTGGTGGCGCAGCGGTTGAGAGTCTGCCTGCCAATGCAGGGGACACGGGTTCGAGCCCTGGTCTGGGAAGGTCCCACATGCTGCGGAGTAACTGGGCCCGTGAGCCACAACTACTGAGCTTGCGCATCTGGAGCCTGTGCTCCGCAACAAGAGAGGCCGTGATAATGAGGGGCCCGCGCACCGCGATGAAGAGTGGCCCCCGCATGCCGCAACTAGAGAAAGCCCTCGCACAGAAACGAGGACCCAACGCAGCCAAAAATGAATAAATAAATAAATAAAAAATAAAAATAAAGGAATTCCTTTAAAAAAAAAAAAAAGTAAAATAAAATATCCTTTAAAAAAAAAAAAAATCATGAAGTGACGGGTTGACCTTTGTTTTCAGTAGATAGATTTATTTCTGGATTATTTCTGCTGTAGAAAAGTTATTCTAAACATGTCTAGGAAGTGTCCAGATTATAAAAGACAGAATTATCCAAACAGCTTTTTATTGCATCACATTGGTGTTAAAGTTAGTTTTTAAGATTGAATTAGTTTTTTTGTTTTAAAGCAGATTATCAGTGAGCCAAGATAATCTGTTATTTACTCTCAGCCATTGGGAACCCAGGCAACTGAAAGAATTGAATCAGCAACAGTCATGGACGTAGTGACTATGTATATCTTAGTTCCAGAGCCAAATGCTGGTGATTTTAGATTAGCTTTACAGTAATATTGAAAACTGTTCATCTTTCATTTTTGTGAGTATACCCAAGAAACTTTATCACTGTTAAAATTGGTCAGAAAAAGGGGCTACCTCTTCTTATTTACTGATTCAGTTATTTTTGGAGTGAGAAGAAAGTCCTTGAAAGGTCTTTAAAAGTTAGAGTGTGATGCGTTTTATGAATTGGTCACTTCTTTATAGCAGTCTTTATCTCTACCTCTACAGGACGTAGTTTCTGGGCCAGAAGCCCAGTTTCTCAAGTACTGCCTTAACCCAAGGAATGTGTATGCCAAAGATAAACTAATGAATTAAGGCTGCCCTGAGTTTGCAAATAGGGCATGGTGAATGATTAATTTGACAAAGATGGCATCTTATTAATGAAACGTAGTGTGTCTAAATGGATTGGGTTACTGCAAAAGTTTTCATTATTGTATCTGAGAGGTTAGATATTTGCTCTTATTCTCTGAGGATACTATTTAAGGAGGCCTGGGCAAGTTCTAATGTGAAGCATCCATGCTTGCCTCACATGTCTTTTTTGTTGTTGTTGTTAGCCATCTGGAAAGCTATTATAGGATTTACCTCTAGTGGTAGCCAAGAGGCTATATTCCTCTGGTGCACTTTAAGCATTGCCACATTATCAGGTATGTTTTTAACCTTACTTAGGACCCACATTATTTATACTCTGTCCTCTAGTCTCGTGCAGATAGGAGGGCACTTCTTGATGTTTTAGCCTCTCTTTCTTTATTGTTTTATCGTAAGTTGTACCCTTTCATCTCTGTAGTGTCCTTTCAGACAATTTAAGAAAAATTTGAAATGTGAATGGCAAAAACTGGTAATGGGGACTGGATTCTGATGTAAATATAAATCATTTCATAGTGGGAACACAATGAAATTTCCTAAGAAATGGGTTTTCCTTAAAATGATTTAAATTAAGATGAATGTGCTTAAATGTTATTATAAAACATTCCTTAGCTCTGTTGCTGGAGATAGCACTTAGTGCATTCCTAACATACTCTGAAATACTGTTAGTAGAATTAAAGCCAATAAACTATAAACACAGGGCATTTGGTACTACCAACAGGGAGAGAAGGCATTCATCCAATGGAGGAACAGAGTTCCTTGTTTGTAGTATAGTTGATGTAGGACTTCTTACCTTCCTCATCATCATTTGTGATGGTTGCTTTGAAGTTCTCATCTTGGCTATCTTCTGAACCTTAGAAAGGGAGAAGACTTAAAGAGACTTATGCTGTGGGCTCCTGGGTATATTGCTTTACCCTAGTTCACAGAACACGAATGTACTCAAAAGAAGGTATTAACAGAGTTCTCTGAATTCTTTAAAAGGCCAGTGAGAGTAGGTAAGCAGATTCCATAGACTTGGAACTGTGTGTTGATTTGTGTACAATGTTTGGAGGATCATTGTTGAGTGGTGAAGAAGCCCAGGCTTCTCTAGGAAATGCAGTCTGGAATCAGAGATGAGAAGCTAGAAAAATAATATAAATGCCTACCACGTACAGACAGCCAGTTGCAAATGTTGTGTTTAATCCTCTAAACCAGCTCCTTCAGGGTAATGATATTGTCCCATTTTACGAAAGAAACAAACTCAAGGGTAGATGGTCGAAGTACAATTCAAACCGAGGTCTGACGGACACCGAAGCCCTTTTCTTTCCATTATACCATATGCTGTCTTTAAAAACCAGGGCTCTTCAATGCCAAGTGCTGAAGCAAATTGAGCTGAAAGGTAGAGTTCAGTACTTTTTTAAAAAAAATTAATTAATTTATTGTTTATTTTTGGCTGTGTTGGGTGTTCGTTGCTGCGCGTGGGCTTTCTCTAGTTGCGGCGAGCGGGGGCTACTCTTCGTTGCGGTGCGCAGGCTTCTCACTGCGGTGGCTTCTCTTGTTGCGGAGCATGGGCTCTAGGCACGCAGGCTTCAGTAGGTGTGGCATATGGGCTCAGTAGTTGTGGCGCACGGGCTTAGTTGCTCCGCAGCATGTGGGATCTTCCTGGACCGGGGCTCAAACCCGTGTCCCCTGCATTGGCAGGCGGATTCTTAACCACTCTGCCACCAGGGAAGTCCATCAGTATTTCTTATAAAAGTGTATTTAAAGTATAAAAGGTCTGTCCAAATGACAATATGAATGAACACATTTTTGAATTGTTTAAACATGGGTCTCAGGTTATGATTAATTGGTAGCCTAATAAGTTTTTTATGGGAATAATTTGAATGGACTTAACTGAAGAGATAGCTGAATCCTTTTATTTTATGATACTTGAATAGGGAGAAAACCAGCATTCTCACTCAATTCCTGAGGTAATTCCATGGAAAAGCAGTTCTGAGTCTTACAGCCTTTTATCAGTTTGCACCTTTCTGTACTCTGTAGCATTTGAAACAAGAACCATCCCCACTTTCTTGAAACCTTTTCATCTCTTGACTTCCAAGTCATTTAAAACTGTTACTCTTTCAACTTCCCTGGGCATTTCTCTCCCTCTTTTTTTCAAAGGGTAGGTATTCCCCAAGATTTTTTTCCTTTCTTGAGTCCTTAATTTATTTGTTTTGTTTTTTTAGTGAGGTATAATTTACAAGGGATTTTATTTTGAAGCTTATCTATACAAATAATTCTCAAGCCTGTATCTCTGGCCCTAATTTATTTCTCAGGTTTCAGACATACATTGATTTTCCACTTACTTTCCTGACATGTCAACTTGGATTTTAAACGTAATCAAATTCCTCTCTTCCCCCACATGCCAGTCTCTCATTTATGGCACTTGATTTCCTCTGGGCACCCAGACTCAAACTTGTCTTTTTTATTTTTTGAGCTTTGTTACTGCTCATTGAGCCAAATTCTATCAATTCTGCCTCTACAGTGTTTCACACGTTGACCCCATTCTTTTAATTTTCTCTGCCATCAGTCTAAGACAGGGTCTCATTGCTTCTTAACTTTGGCAACTGTCCATTTCAGTCCATCTTATTATCCTTAAAATCTTCCTGATGACACACACACACACCTTCTACTATACTTCACACACACACACACACACACACACACACACACACACACCACCTTCTACTGTACTTCTTAACTAATGAACTATATACCCCAGCATCTAGCCAAGCCAGACTACCCATGTATTTTGTTGAACATAATCAGGTTTTTCATCTTCCATGTCTTTTCTCATCGTGGTCCTGATGGAATAGCTTCCTCAGTTCTACCCATTGAAATCCTCTCCTTCCTTCAAAGTCCAGTTTAAAAGCTAATTTCTCCATGGAAGCTTTTCCTTTCTCCCTGACTAAACATAATCCTTTACTCTGTTGAACTACAACAACATTCTGTTTATCTTTTCTTTTTCTTTTCCTTTTTTGGCTACGCCACTCGGCTTGCAGTATCTTAGCTCCCTGACCAGGGATTGAACCCGGGCCATGGCAGTGAAAGAGCTGAGTCCTAACCACTGGACTGCTAGGAAATTCGTTTTTTTTTTTTTTTTTTTTTTTTTAATGGTACTGGCACTTGTGTCTCTTGTATCATAGTTGTATACCTGTTTTTCCTAGTTGCTTATTGGCTACAAAAGGTATTATGACTGCCTTATTTATATTTGTAGATCCTGTATTGCCTTGTACATTGTTGTATTACTAGCATGTCTCAGTACAAATGGGCCACTGGGTGGTGCCAGAGGCCTATAATTTAGATAAAAAAGAGAGGCTAGAGCTGCTATACAGTTGGGTTACCCAGTGCTGTTACATCTTCTGCAAGATAGGAATAGAGATTAATTTCCCTGATCCAGAAACGTTTATAGTTTCTGCTCCTCAGTCCCGTTTACCAGAGGAGACAGTGTAGTATATTTAACTCCTCCGAGTACTTTAATAGAGAGTAGCCCAGAACTAAAGGCCTGCCCCCCTGTAAACATGTTTATATAGTATGAGTTTCAGTTTCCTTGGGGTCATCCTTTGAATTCAGTGTCTGAAGTTCTCTGTCTGATTAATAAACACTGTACTATTAGAGTGGGGCTGGCAGCAGGAGTTGGGAAAGTTGGCTTGGAGAAGTGTTTATTGTGAAGTAGAAAAACAGTAAGGTAAGGAGAATGAATTTAAATTGAGCCATTTCAGCTTGAAAGCAAAAACTGGGGATGGAGAAAATAGGACTGGTTGATTCCAGATGGACTGTGGGACCTAAGACTGAAAAGCAAATTTGTACTTTGGATGGAGATCAACCCTGAACAGCTGTTCAGTCATGAGTGGTGTGGGACATCTGTCCTCCCAAGAGGAACCAGGGATGTGTGGCTCTCAGATATGTCTTACTAATAATTGAAGTAGTTTCTACCATCACATTTCACTTTAAGAGGAAATTCTGAAACCTTGTCTCATTTAAACATGGGTGTCTGTGTAAGAGAGTCGGGCACTTCAGTTGCAGAATGAGACATGCCAAACGAGACAGCTGGACTGACCCAGCTGGACTGACCCAAGAGAATGCTGAGATTATGTAACTCAAGGGAACTCACTGAGCATGAGTTCAGGTCTTAGTAAAGGGATCAAGGACAGTAATATTATTTACAAGTTGATGTTTCCATTGAACCTGAGGTAAGGTAGAGTTATCAGACCAGTTTCCATAGACCCTAGAGTCCAAAGGAGTTAAAATGAACTTGAGAGAAATTTTAAAGATAAAAATAAAAAGCATATGTATACAAATTAGTAGTACAACCGTTAGAACTACTTTGGACTACTTTAAGCTTCTGGTATTCTTAGTTGTCACCTAGACAGTAGGGTTGAAGACTTCTTATGAGTTCAGGATTCATCTTGCCTTTAATGTGGTTCTGATAAGGCAGTGTTGTTTGCAGCAAAAATTCTTCCACATTTTAATTTTCAAGCAAGAAGACCGGACATTTTGCTCTCATTTATTGTGGCCTATTGGCCAGTGTTAGCTAACTTCTGTTAATAATCACAGGCTTGAGAATCTAGTATTTTTAATTGTTGGGTTGTATCTGTCATTTAACACTTTGCATGATTCTCCCCCCCCCGCCCCACTCTCTCATTCTCTTTTCTGGCCAGATTGATTGATTGATTGATTGATAATTTACATACAGTAAAATTTACCTTTTGTTTCACTGACCCATTCTATGGGTTCTAACAAATGCATAGTCATGTAACACCACTGTGATGGAGGCATAGAACATTTTCATCATTCCAGAAAGTTTTCTCATGACTGTTCGTAGTTAGTTCCTTTTCCCCAAATCCCAGCAATGACTTATTTGCTCTCTGTCCCTATAGTTTATCTTTTCTGGAATGTCCTACAAATGGAGCCATACTATGTAGCTGTTTGAGTCTTGCTTCTTTCACTTAGCATAACACATTTGAGATCCATTCATGTTGCTGTATATGTCAGTAGTTCATTGTGTGATGGACCACAATTTTTTTATACATGACCTGGCTGAAAACCACTTGTTTTTAGTTTTTGATGGATCTAAGTAAAGCCACTAAAACATTTACATTTAGATTTTTAGGTGGATATATAGTTTCATTTTTCTTGAGTACATACCTGGGTAGGATTCCTGGGTTGTATGGTAAGTGTATGTTTAACTTTATAAAAAAAAACAAACTGCTGAACTGTTTTTCAAAGTGACTAACTACCATTTTACCTTTCTCTGAGCAGTGTGTGAGACATTAGTTGCTCTACTCCTTGTTAGCACTTGATAAAGTAAACTTTTATTATTATTATTTTAAAAATTTTAACTATTCTAATAGGTGTGTAGAGGATTCTCATTGTGGTTTTAATTTGTATTTTGCTAATGACTAATAATGTTGATCATATTTTTCAAGTGATTGTTATTTAGTTGTGAGAGATTTTAAATATATTCTGATTGCTGTCAAATATGTCTTTTGTAGATATTTTCTTCTAGTTCATTGCTTGTCTTTTTGTTTTTTTAAGTGTCTCTTGAAGACTAGATTTTTAATTTTTGTATGTCCAGTTAATTAATTGTTTCTTTCATGGTTTGTGCTTTTTTGCATTCTATCTTAAGAAATACTTGCCATGGGGACTTCACTGGCGGTCCAGTGGTTAAGACTCTGTACTTCCAATGCAGGGGGTGCATGTTCGTTTCCTGGTCGGGAGACTTAAGATCCCACATGCCTCACGGTGTGGCCAAAAAAAAAGAAATACTTGCCTAACCTGATGTCACAAAGATTATCTATTTTGTTTTTCTTCTGAAAGTTGTATTGTTTTAGCTTTTACATTTAGGTCTATGATCCATTTTGAGTTAGTTACTTTTTGTATATTGTACAATGTCCAAGTCGAGTTTCTTTTTTTTTAATTTGGATGTCCTGTTGTTCTAGTATACCTGGTTTCTTGTATAAATCTTTCATCAATATTAGGATAAGAAAGCAGCCCCATTGGTTTTAAACAAGAGATGTTTGGTGCCTCTTCCACAAAGTACTCTTACATCCTGTTTTAACTCCCCCTCTGCTTGATTTTTAGTTAATATTTTGTCATGTATTTGGTTTAAAATTTAAGGCCTTTTTCTTATTAAGACAGGAGAAATCTAGGTCACTGGAATTTCTTAGGTAGAAATTAAAATGACACCTGGGTCTTTTTTCCCCATCCCCCAATAGTTTACTCTTTAACCTTCACTTTGGCAGGGGTTATGGTTATTTTTAGAGTACAGGCAGTAGAGCTAATCTAATTAAACTTCCCCAGCTACCTGGGGCAGTGAGCTCATCAGCTCTTCCAGGCTCAGTTTGGTTTGCTCTGGACTGGATTTTACATGGAAATTGATCAAGGTAAAAACAGTGGATTTGTTGGGAATGGAGTGCATTAAAGAGTGAAGAAGGTAATTTAAGTTTGGGTCAGATATGGTCCCTACCTCAAATTATAAAATAAGGTTGTATTCTTTGGTGATGGAAGAAATTCTAGAGTGACTCCTATGCTTAATTAAGACCTAGGGCACAGTCATAGCACCTTAGCCTGCTTTAATTTGGGCACTTACTCTAATTTCTACCCCAGAATTGAGATGGTTTTAAGTTTTTTCATTTTGACAGACATTTATACGATCACAACTCATCCCCAAAGTAATTGTATTTTATCACTGTCATCGAAGTTTCTTGGCTTTTTAGAGAAGTGGTCCCCCAGAATGGGAATGTATGTACTCCAAGGGGTATGGAAGATGATCCAGTGGTGTATAGGGAGGGAATGTTGAAATTTTAAGTTTTTTCTGGAAAAATCAAGCTTAATATTTAATGTGAATTGATTAAATGTGGGTTCATGAAACTATCAAAGTTTTCACTGATAGAAGTTCATAATCAGTTTTGAGATCACTGCTCTAAGAGTGTCCTTCTTCAGAAGTTTTAACATATAATTTTGCTTAACTGTACCATCTCTGGAATTACTGATACTGTTTTACAAAAGAAGAAAATGAAGCCCAGAGAAGATTAAGCAGCACATCCAAGGTCACATCACAAAGTTTGTTAATAACTTAGCTAGTACTAGAACCCTGGACTTCCAATTTTCAGCCTAGGACTAATTTTACTAAACTCTGTGGCCCCTAAAATGTGACTTTTAGAAGCTCTCTGCCTATCAGCTCGGTGATTAAACAGAGTTGACATAAGCATTCACAGGTTTTGTTCTGTTTCTGAATTTAGGAATAAATTCTGCGAACTTTTTTCCTCAAAGAAAAGATCGCTTCTTGCAAGAACCTTAAACCAATTTCCCAGAAGATGAGCTTTACAACCTCTGGGTATAGGTTCAACCTCATGGCTCTCCTTTTCTGAGAAGAGGTTCTCAGAGCTAGGTAAGCATTAGGCATTTGGCGCCTCCTGCCCAGCAAATGTGTTTTCTAGAGCCACTGTGAGTCTAAAGTTCAGGCAGTCTGGGCTTCTGTAGAAGTTGATGAGATTCAGTTTTGAGAAAGGGTCTCTAGAGCTGCTCAATACTTCTTCTCTAGGAGTGGATAACAGTGAGATGGGAAGTATGGTGTGGTTGACAGTTTTGATTCTGGAGGTGAGAAAACATCAGTTCTGTTCTCAGTTGACCATAAGGTATGCCTATGACCTTAGTTTTTAATCTTAAAGTAGTACAGTTGTTTTCCCTGCTTCATAGAACTTTTGCAATTAATGTAATTAATTTAAGCCCTAGGTGAGGAAGAAGATATTGCTGAGCTACTAAAGAATATAAACAGGGACTACTGAGAGGAAAAAAACAAGTGTTGTGTGAGGAATGCTGTACAAAAATACATCACTGAAGTAGGAGGAGGAAAACAGCCTGCTCTGCAAACAGCTCTTCACTGTTTTTCTTTATGTGGCTTCACAGATCTGTTTTTTGTTGGCATTGTCTTTCATCATCACCCTTCCAGGTGTCCCTCCCTCAAATTCAGCCTCAGTCCTCCTCTTGCATTATTTCTACTCCCCCGCCGTGGCCTAATGTGAGCAAGCTTTGGGCAGCTGTCTCTTGGCAGAGGACACTTTTAAAAAATTTTTTTTGAAGCAACTTGGATTTTTGTAGAGGAGAGAAGGGGGTAAAGATAAGGATGGGGCTGCTTCTGGGATAATTGTTATGGGAATGAAAGGGCTGTTGAAAGATTAGAGGCCAGTGTGCCTGGGTACAAGGACTGGAGTCATAATCATACTTTGTCTTTTCATTGCCTTTTGTCCAAGGCACTGAAAGGGCTTAACAGAATTCTGGTCTGAATAATATTATTCTTTGCTCTTTGGAATTTGCTTGAGGTGGGAGTGAGGCCCTGAAAAAATAATGACTGTATTATAGTGGTATAAAAGGAATAAAGCTAGGTACCCTGACTCCTAGTTAGGGCTTTGCTAAACAGACAAACCTGGTGAAAGTTCTTGGAACTAGGTGAAATAGTGTTTGCCATTTTATGAAATGGACTGAGATGGTTTTAATGGAAGTGTTGCACTTTCTTCTCCAGCCTTGCACTTGGTGACTGACTTACTAGTCATAAAAGGGAAGAAAAAACTTTTAGGTGCTTTTTTAGGGGTAGGATACTCCTGAGTTCTAATTTGACTCTGCTTCTTATAATCCTTAGTTAATATCTGTGCCTGTATGTTTGAAGCTAGGCATCTGAATGACCATAAAGCTCAGGCTGTTATCCCAAGAGCTCAATTTCTTCTATCTCTGCTGTTTTGTGTGTGAAATGATATTCAGAGTCTGACCTTCCTCTTCATGTTGTGAAGACAAGTGTTTCATAGAGTTTGTGGATACATACGACGATTATTTATAACAGAAGGTTTTTGCTTTAGAGGGTAGTGCTGAAGCTAGCTTTTTGTATTGAGTTAAGACTCTCTGCTTGCTTGCAATACATGTCACTTGATATAGACCTGCTGTTCCAGGATTTATTTCAGTTCCTTCTTTCCCATCTGAAAAATCACTGCCAGTTACTCAGTGAGAAGAGATGGCAGTTAGCCTCCCAAAGATATGTGTCTTTATAGAATTTAGACATGGGGGGATACTATCTGGCATAATTTTCAGCAGCTGAGAAGCCCTGCTGAGCACACACAAAAAAATCAATTTTGTAAAAATGACAAAGGCTGTACATTGTTAAATCTCCTGGTGCCTTTTACCATCTTTCCCAGATTGTTTCCTAATTGTTTCATTTTCTTACTCTCCTCAATCCAGGCTGGCTGCAGTAAACGTCATTCAAGATGTCCAGCAAAGGGAGCAGCACAGATGGCAAAACAGACTTAGCTAATGGTAAGGGGCCATAATGAAGGTGAAGCTATTTTTGCTATCGACTGAGGTTCTCCTCCTCCCGCAAAGAGAGTGGAGACCTGGATTTTAGCGGAGGGAAGGAAATCTTTCCTAAGAGTGAACTCTTCCTGTGTTGTTTTGAGTGTAGGAAACTACACAGGAAACACCTTGGACTACCTGGTACTTTTGCTCCTTCAGCTTTTATCTGATTGTTTTCAGAAGATCAATAATAGAGTTGTCCCTCTAAGAGGTCAAGTGGTTTGGAATTTTGTAAGGGTGGACAAAACCTAGGAGATGCTGTTAATAAAGGAGAAAAAGAAGATCCAATTGGTGGTGGAACCAAGGGAGTTGTTGGGAAGGCAAGGCTCCCCAGTTATAAGGAGAGGTCTCTTTTCATGGTAGATCATAGTTCAGTAGAGAGATTAAATAAGAGATGAAGTTATAAATAGATGCAGTTGGGGCTTTTTTCTTTCTTTTTCTTTTCTTTTCTTCTCTTTCTTCCTTTTTTTCCTTTCCTTCCTTTCCTTTCTTTCCTTCCTTTCTTTCTTTCTTTCTTTCCCTCCCTCCCTCCCTCCCTGCTTCCTTTCCTTCCTTCCACCAGTGCTGCCAAGTATTAAATCACTGGGTCTACGGCAGATTTGAAGGCAGAATATCATGATTCTGGTAGAGTATAGCTACTACCTGGGTTATTTGACCAGTGCATCCACTCTGAGCCAACTTCCAACTAGAGGAGGTCCTTCAAATGGATATAATTGGACAGCACAGTGTTCAGCATTCCTCAGCACCTTGTAGGTTAAGATTATCGTCTAAATTCTAGTTGACGTCTTTGGTAGAGCAATGAAGTGAGTAAGGGAGAGCGAGACTTTCAGCATGCTGTTTTACTGCCCCTTTGTTCTTTTCTTACCACTGGTGTTCATTTATCTTCTGTAAAGGAGAGTGATTCAGAGTTTTCACTGGGCTTAGTTGAAAGGCACAGGATTCTAGAGGGGTTGGAGGTATACAATTGATTTGGAGTTTGGCCATTAGCTAGATCAGGGATTGGCAAATTATGGCCTGCAGGCTAAATCCACAGGCCTGCGGGCTGCTGTTTTTGTAGTTTACTGGAACTCAGTCATGCTGCATTTATTTACATAGTATTTATGGTTACTTTTGTGCTACAGCAGTGGAGTTGAGTAGTTGTGCCATACATCCATATGGTCCAAAGTTTAGAAGCCTAAACTTTTTTTTTTTTTAATTAATTAATTAATTAATTTATGGCTGGGTTGGGTCTTCGTTTCTGTGCGAGGGCTTTCTCTAGTTGCGGCAAGTGGGGGCCACTCTTCATCGTGGCGCACGGGCCTCTCACTATCGCGGCCTCTCTTGCTACGGAGCACAGGCTCCAGGCGCGCAGGCTCAGTAATTGTGGCTCACGGGCCCAGCTGCTCCGCGGCGTATGGGATCTTCCCAGACCAGGGCTCGAACCCATGTCCCCTGCATTGGCAGGCAGATTCTTAACCACTGCACCACCAGGGAAGCCCCTAGAAGCCTAAACTTTTTATTATCTGGCCCTTTATAGAAAAAATTTGCCAACCCCTAGCTATTATCTTGGTCACTGACTGTTAGTGTCCTCTTGCTGAGCTTGTGATATGCTCTGGCCCTTATCTTAATGTGGTAAGGCCCCCAAAGTCATCTTAATTTTAACAATAAATGCTAGGAGTTTTGATGTTTCATTTTTTTTTTTCTTCTTCACAGAAGTGATGGGTGTGATATTTTATCCCTTCTCACCACTCCCAATCTCAAACCCAATTTCATTTCAAAAACCACAATTATTAATCTTTCTCAGCATATACAGCAGCCTCAGCAAATGTAGTTCCTGGGAGCAAATTGCTGCACTTTTCCCCTTTTTCTTCCAGTTCCTAGTCGTTTTCACACTGTGCTCTTAGTTGAGGTGCTTTTTGAAAAGAGCTGTTTGTGTGTCTCCCAACCTTCTGTCACTACTTGAACCAAAAGTGTGTGTATTGTTTATCTGTTTTCTTCATTGGGCTTTGCCTAAGAGTTCATTGAAAAGACGTTCCATTGCTTCAAAGATCTTCAGAAATTACTGCTCTAATCCAGATGACTAAGCAAGAAGATATTCCCATTTTGAATCCTTAAACATCAATGTGGTATTGGAGTTGAATAGCTTATACCAGAGTCACACATAGCTGGTCAGCCTTTCCTAATAGCCTTTACTTCTGGCAAGATAAAATTTATTGTCATCTGAGGAAAGGAGGCCATTAGCAGGGTTTAAAATCTTCATTCACCCCCTTCCTTTCTTTACATCTTGACCTTAGTTTGGAAGTTTTGGTCCTTTTGGCCCTAGAACATTGCCAAAGTGCTCACTAGAATATGATTTGGCTGTTAGATAGGAGAATTCGGTATCTAATTTTGGGGATTATATTGCTCAAAGTGACCCAGTTATTTTATAACTACCAATATGGCAGACCTAGAATATGAACTTTTCAGGTCCCACTGTAGTAGCCCTGATTTTTATCAATTTTATTTATGCTTCCTGATAAAACTTTGTCTCACTAGAATTCCTATATCTAAAACTAGTATTACGATTATTAAATTAATGGAAGTAAGGCAGAATACATTTATCAGCAAAAAAGAGAGCAAGAAGCCACTCAAATGGTCACAATTTCCACTTGTCCCTTGCACTTCCTTCTGGATTCTTAGTGGATTTTAAAACCTCGGGGGAAGAAACTTCAGGGTTTAAGAGGTGGGAGGTAGTGGTGCTTTCTCGAAGTGGTAAATAGTCCAACTCTTGCTGGGGATGGCTGTTCTTTTTTTAAAATTTATTTATTTATTTTTATTTTTGGCTGTGTTGGGTCTTTGTTGCTGCGCGCGGGCTTTTTTCTAGTTGTGGCGAGCGGGGGCTGCTCTTCGTTGCGGTGCACGGGCTTCTCATTGGGTGGCTTCTCTTGTTGCAGAGCACGGGCTCTAGGCGCACGGGCTTCAGTAGTTGCGACATGCGGGCTCGGTAGTTGTGGCTCACGGGCTCTGGAGCGCAGGCTCAGTAGTTGTGGCACAAGGGCTTAGTTGCTACGCGGCATGTGGGCTCTTCCTGTACCAGGGCTTGAACCCGTGTCCCCTGCATTGGCAGGCGGATTCTTAAACACTGTGCCACCAGGGAAGCCCAGGGATGGCTGTTCTTTTTTCTTATGTTCAGCTTAATTATGTGCCATAACTAATGGATGCCCATCTAGCAAAATAGAGCCTAAGGTAGTTGTATCAGGCATACTTTTTTAAAATCTGCCAGTGCTTTGCTTCTTGAGAATTTATTATAATCTTTGGTTGTCCTGCAGTTCTTTATTTGTGTGTGACTTTGGTTTTCATCTTTTCAAGATTCCCTCTCAGAAGGTACTGTTTATAAGCATATGTAATGAAAACATTTTGACCAAAGTTGGTTTCTGGGTCTTTTGGTGGGATGAATTTTTAGACTAAGGAGTGGGAATCCTTCTGGTCACTATCTTATTTCCTTATTTTTCCCCCTCACCTACCCATTCCTCACTAACATGCAGGAAGCCTGTCTAGCAGTCCAGAGGAGATGTCTGGTGCTGAGGAGGGGAGGGAGACATCCTCAGGCATTGAAGTGGAGGCCTCAGACCTGAGCTTGAGCTTGACCGGGGATGATGGTGGCCCCAACCGCACCAGCACAGAAAGTCGAGGCACAGATACAGAGAGCTCAGGTGAAGACAAGGACTCTGACAGCATGGAGGACACTGGCCATTACTCCATCAATGATGAAAACCAAGTCCATGACCACTCAGAGGAAGAAGAGGAGGAAGAAGAGGAGGAGGAAGAGCATCCTCGTCGTCGCGTACAGCGCAAGCGGGCCAACCGTGACCAGGACTCATCAGATGATGAGCGGGCCCTGGAGGACTGGGTGTCCTCGGAGACCTCAGTCCTGCCCCGACCTCGCTGGCAAGCCCTTCCTGCCCTTCGGGAGCGGGAGCTGGGTTCAAGTGCCCGCTTTGTGTATGAGGCTTGTGGGGCAAGAGTCTTTGTGCAGCGTTTCCGCCTGCAGCATGGGCTTGAGGGCCATACTGGTTGTGTTAACACCCTGCACTTTAACCAGCGCGGCACCTGGCTGGCCAGTGGCAGCGATGACCTGAAAGTGGTCGTTTGGGACTGGGTGCGGCGACAGCCAGTATTGGACTTTGAGAGCGGCCACAAAAGCAATGTCTTCCAGGTGAGGCAAGGGAGCAGATTGGCAACTGAGAAAATCAGGCACGAGTTAGATAAACCTGAGCTGCTGCCTGGAGTAGGAGTGATAGTGAGTTGTGGTAGGAATTAGATATCAGGACTCCGTCCTTCCTTGGCTCCCATAATGACTTAGAGGAGTTAAATACACTGAAAGACTCACGGCAACCTTTTGTTTCCTTGAGCACAGAGACTGTAAGAAGCCTCATTATAATAGGAAGGGTGCTTGGAAATCATCAGGAAGGCGCTAAATGCCGTGCTAGGAGGCGGTACAATACAAGAGCAGAGGCTCTTGAACCAGTCTAGTTGAGTTTAAATCTTGGTCCAACCCCTTAACTAGCTGTGTGATCTTGGGCAAGTTTATTTAACCTCTGTCTTCAGTTTATTTACCTATAATATAGGGCTAATAACATACAGGGTCATGAGGATTAAATAACAGTAGAAGCTAAGCAGTTAGAACCGTGCCTGGTACTTAATAAACATTTGATAAATATTAGTTAATTTTGTTATTCTCTAGAAGTTTTACTTACCAGCCCCATCCATCATATGGTACTAGCCATTTATCCCTAAGCATGTTCTCTTTCCTTCCCCAATATCCCCTCTAGTTTCGTTTTTCTTTGTAGCAGGTTTATGTTTACTTCCTGAATCAAGGAAGATTTTCTCCTTTTTCCCTTACCTTTCTTTCTTTCTGGGTATAGTCCTAGTTCACCTGAGCACTCATACCAGTTCAGCCTTACAGAATCAACAGAAATCCTCTCATATCAGAAATTTTTTCTTTTCCTCTCCTTTAACCCTTGGGAGAAATTGGACTTGAGCCAACTGTATAAGAGCAGGAGGTCTAAGTTTCCAGCTGTTGTGTAGCAAAAGCAGATGATTTGGGGTTGTCATCATGTTTTTCCCTCTCAAATTCACCTCTTCAATTTCTCTTGTCCTTTTTTTTATTCTTAACATCCCAGGCCAAGTTCCTTCCTAACAGTGGCGATTCCACCCTGGCCATGTGTGCCCGTGATGGGCAGGTTCGGGTAGCAGAGCTGTCTGCTACACAGTGCTGCAAGAATACAAAGCGTGTGGCCCAGCACAAGGGAGCATCCCACAAGGTAAGTAAGCCCTTGCCCCAAAGGTTGTGCAGTTCAGCTCCTCTTTGGATCTCAGCCAAAGCCCTCCAGTATCTCTGTCCATTGTGTCCCCTTTGTTGTGGTCACCTGCATCACTTCTTTCAGTCCTAGGATTTGTAGGTAAGATGGGAGAAAAAGCAGCCACACTAAACTTCTCAGAAGGCAAGTATTTGAGAGAGCTCTAGATCTTGCACATGCAACATTCACCTGATAATACTTAACTCCTAAGCTGAAACATGGTTGGTTTGGAGATCCTTGAGGTCTACTGTGCCTTCCAAACCTTTAAAATTTACTCCTATTGTATTTAGAACATTTTAACAGCTCTAAGGTGCTAGCTGTTGGCTTCTTATATGTGAGAGCTCCAGCTTTTCTGCTCACAACTCTCAGTGCATAAACAGTACTATTTCTGGAAGCCCTATTTAGAGCTGGGGATATAGGCCAAATAATCATGATGGCAGCCAGTGAGGAGCCAAGAACTGCCTAGTCTCAGAGTAGGCACTGTTTTCTTCCATGCCGTGGAAAGAGGATGGTCCTCTTTTTTTTTTTTTTTTTACAAACCCTAAACAAATATGTAGGTGGACCTGGAGTATGCTTTCCTCGCCCATGGCTCAAGAAATATGAAAATTACCTATTTCTTTGATTCTTAAGACTACCCCCAACCACTAGATAACTAACTTTTAGAACTAAGCTGTAGGGAATGAAACTTGGGTGCCATTTCTCTCCCCACCTGAGGGTGTGGAATTGATTTTGAGGATGAGCCCTAATGGCGGTGTTTTCCTTTGGTATCACTGTTCATATCCCTTGGATACTTCGTTAAAATAGCAAATCACCTGTCCTTTTGACTTGTATAGAATAAATAAGCTGTGAATAATTCACACAGAGCAAGAGAGAATGGGCTTATTATCTTCTTTCCTGGGATTTTACAACAAAAAAGGTAGATGTTTCTCTTGCTGAGACATTTTATTATTTTTTTTTTTGAGACATTTTAAATGCAGCCCTTCATAAAGATAAAGGAATGAGTTAGACAACCTCTAATTTTAATCTTTAGAAACCTCATCCTTTCCCTTTTTTCTCCTTCAGTTGGCCCTGGAACCAGACTCTCCCTGTACGTTCCTATCTGCAGGTGAAGATGCAGTTGTCTTCACCATTGACCTCAGACAAGACCGGCCAGCTTCGTAAGTATAGCAGTAGTATTTTTACAGAATTGGATTTCTTGGCTTTGAAAATATTGCACGTGTCCTAGGTAATGCTCAACTCTCTGGTCCATCAGAATGGTTCCTTTGTATTTATGATAAGAAACAGATGAGTTTAGGGGAATTCCTTACTTCTTTGTTGTCTGTTTCTCAGCAGTAAAATACTATTCACCTATCTTCATTTCTAAAGCAGGGTTCAGTTATCTTATTATATGTGGGCTTTAATAACTGGATAGTCTTCCACTCTCCATTCACTTGGGTGCCACTCAACTTCCCCACAAGAAGCACGTTACTAGCAACTTAGAGATAAGCTCCTATGTAGTTTTCACTTCAATTTTGTGTAGAAATGTAAAAATTAAATGATAATTCTTGAACAAAAATATTGGTAGCTATAGTAGAACTCTATCATATCACAGCTTATTTTTACATGAATCAGAGACTCATAGGTAAATTATATCCCCTTTTAGCTGTGTGATATCATAGAAAGAGCATAGCATCTTATTTGGATCCAGGCAGACCTAGATCAAATCTCAACTTGGGCACTACTAGTAATGACCTATATAACCTTTCTGAACTTCAGTTTCTTCAGCCTCACTATGGGTATAATCAGTCAGTCTTATTCTCTCTTTTTCTGGTTTCTGTGAGGATTATTGATAAATGTGTTTGATACCTCAGCATAGTGTCTGGCACCATGGTTGGAACATACTGACTTGTAGCTACTGATTATTTCAGTTTCCTTTTTTCATTTTTATTGCTTATAATAAACGAATATATCTTGTTTTAAAAACTCAAATAATGAAGTATGTGGACAAAATGTAAATGCTCCCTCATATATACCTCCCCTGCCCCCCACTTTTCTAGCTATTGATAACCATTGTTAAAAATTTTGAATACCTTTTCAATCCTTTTTGTATACATTTATGTATCTTACTATATACATATACACTCTTCCCTCCAACATGGGATAATTGTACATATATATAAACTTACATATACGTATGTTCCTGCAATTTACTTTTTTCACATCATGATGTATTTTGGAGAGCTTTCTACGTCAGACCAAAAAGGCCTACCTAATTTTTTCTTTTTAAACATTTTATTTATTTATTTATTTTTATGTGGACCATTTTTAAAGTCTTTATTGAATTTGTTGCAATATTGCTTCTGTTTTATGTTTTGGTTTTTTGGCCAAGAGGCATGTGGGATCTTAGCTCCCTGACCAGGGATTGAACCCCTGCCCCCTGCATTGGAAGGCAAAGTCTTAACCATGAACCGCCAGGGAAGCCCCTATGGCCTACCTCATTTTTAACCATGACATCTGTGTCATGGCATTGGTGTACCACAGTTTGTTTAACGACTACCTAGTTGATAGATTATCTACATTATTTATTGTATTGTTAGTCTTAAAAACTATATATATATATTTTTTAATATGGCATTCTGGAAGTTTATTCTAGGATCACAAAGTGAGGAAGAACTCAAGATTTCAACTTTTCAGAACTCTCCCCCCTTAAAAATTATCTTAACTCTTACATGTCAATACCAATATTGAGTAAGGGGTGTCACTGATTTACATAGCATACAAGTAAAATATAAGTTAATTTAGGGAATATAATCTTAAGGCTGATTATTATTAGACTTTTATTTTTAGATAAGTATACAAAAAGTTGTCTAGAAAGTGAAGAATTTAAAATAGTGGTTAAAGGATGGAAATGTTTTTGGCTTGTGGAAAGGATATACTGGTTATTTATATAAAACTTAAGAGGATGAAGATTGAGAGATAATGAATGGATTTCTCCTGCAAAGGGAACAGGCCTGGGTGACAAGGGATCTGCCTCCTAGTACTAGCCTGCAGTTATATAGCTTTGAGAAAATAATTTAATCTCTTAAACTGAATGATGTTTGTTATTTTCAGTTCTCAAGTTCCATGGTTCTGTGATGATAATGGAACATTAGCAAGTTTTCCAGAGGGGAGTGGAAGGACAAAGATGGAAAAAATGATATGAGTTTGTTTGGTCTGCTCTGGTAGAGCGTTTTGAAGCTGAGTAAAATCCTATGGATCAGGTTCAGAGGAAAACTACTGTTAGGCCACAGGAAATTGGGAATCTGGTTCAAGTAATGGGCAGAGTAAATGACTGGCAGATTATTGAATGTGTAATGAAAAGATGTAAGCAGAAAATCTGACTGAGAGTTGATCAATGGATCTAGGTGCAAGCAGTAATAGGTGGGATAGAAACTAAAAGGGGGAACATAGGAGAAACTTTGAGTAGGAGGAGGTCCAGATTCTGACCTTAAGAAAGTTTTTGCTTTAGGGGTTGAATTAGTGGAAAGCTAGAATGAGGTGGGAGGACTGAATGTGAAGGTCATGGCTAGAATGTGTATCCGTATGTGTTAAGCTGGTGCCTGAACATCTGCGTATATCAGAGGCATTTTTGTGTGAAGTTGGCATAGGGGAATTTTTCTTTTGTGTATACATAATAGCTGAGTCTCTGGAAGCTGGTGATATTGGCTAACATCGTAGGAGGAGTTGGATTTGGAGCTGTGGGTGGGATATTCATTTAGGCAGCGGAAGCTAGTTTGAGATATTCTTCAGAGGAATCCTTTGGTTTGATCTGTAATTGTTTTTCCCTTTTTCCTGGAACATACCAGCTCGCTAAAAACTGCAAATTTTAAGGCAGAATTTGGTAAATTTGTTTCATATGGCTTTGTGTGCTGCCTTGCTCTGGTGTCAAAACGGTTTTTTTTTTCCTGCTGCCATTATCAATCATTTTTATAGCACCTCTGCATTTTCCCCACAGGGCTCAAGGTGCTCTGTGCATTTATGCATTAGGAGAGAGAATTGTTTGTTTTAGGTGACTAAATGGAGGCATAGAAGATTGAGTTCTTTGTCAGGATTAGATGACAGTGGAGCCAGTACTTCATAATCTATCCCCTCACTTCTTTCATTTTGCTTCTGCATGGTAACTGTTATGTTTGTCTGACCCTCTCCTTCTAAAAATCCAAATTGCTGAGGAAATGAGATGTTCCTCTGAAAAATAGCAGCAGCTGCTCCTCTTCCTCTTCCATATCTAAAGCCCAATTAGAGCTGCCTCTTCTCCATTGCTAGTTTTGTTCCTGAAACTCTTTTTTGACTTGTTTTCTGCCTTGTGTTTTGGGTATGTGTGTATTTCCTAATGACATTTATTTTTAATGACCTTTGTACACTATTCTTTTAATGGAAGGCTGCAGAGATTTTAAAATTAAATTTCTCCTTTGCCTAGAGCAGTCTAGGATGGAGTGACTTTGACCATTCAGAGAGGATGCTGACATCATTTACAAAGAAACTTATTGTCATAGTTATAGTTCTTTCATTTTCTGTAAGCACCAGAAATGAGCAGAAGCTTAGAATTAAAAATGAAAGCTGTTATTCATAATCGCCAAAACTTGGAAGCAACCAAGATGTACTTCAGTAGGTGAATGGGTATACTGTGGTATATCCAGATAATGAAATATTATTCAGCACTAAAAAAAAAAAAAGAAAGCAAGCAAGCTAAAAAGCCCAGTCCCTTCCTTTCCTGTCTTCCTTTTCCTATAAATTTACTAATCTTTATGATGTCATATTTGACAGGTTGAACGCTTCAATCTGGGAGGAGTATTTATAGGGCTACCCTTAAGGTGGGACAAAATTATGGCTCTTTGGCCAAAATCTTCTGGCTAAAACTCTGAAATTTTATGAGGTTTCCTCGGGGTCCCATGCCCTCCTAAGAATCACCTTTTTTTGTGGTACAACCAGAAGAATAATTTAGAAATAATTTTTCAGCATTAAAAACAGCTGTCTTGACAAGAATCTCTGCTCCTAATTTGCTTCAAATAAGGGAAGACTAATACTGTTTTCCTTTGTATTAACCGTTGCTTGTCGTTTTTCATCGTGCATTTTTAAAGCTGGGTTTTAAGTGATACTTCTCTGGAATTTGGGAGATAGATTCTGACTGTAAGGTCTTTTCCTTTTTTTTTTTTTTAATGTTTATTTTTAAATTTTTATTTATTTTGGCTGCGTGGGGTCTTAGTTGCAGCATGTGGGATCTTCGTTGCAGCGTTTGGACTTTTTAGTTGCGGCATGCTGACTCCTTAGTTGTGGCATGCTGACTCCTTAGTTGTGGCATGCCTGCAGGATCTAGTTCCCTGACCAGGGATCAAACCTGGGCCCCCTTCATTGGGAGCATGGAGTCTTACCCACCGGACCACCAGGGAAGTCCCCCTTAAGGTCTTTTCTGTCCACTGTTTCTGTGATTCATCCTCCCCTCACTCCCTGCTCCCAGATGATTGGGAAGATGTACTTACAAGTAGAGGATGGGAAGATGTGGGTAGTATTGTCTCTTTAATGATTGGTTGTCATCATATTGGACTCAAGCTAAGGCTACTGAGGAGCAATACTTTCATACACCTTTAATTTATACTTCTTGAGGAACACCAGAAAATTACTACGTTTTTTCCATCTCCAAAGTAGCATTTAGTAAATATATATGGTGGTGGGTTTTTTGTTTTTCTTGTTCCAATGTACGAACAAACAAAACCACTTCTTTCTTTCTTTCCAAGTGAGAATCTGTTTGGTTTCTTATTAGCTGTGTGTGCGTTACTGTCTCTGTTCTCACTTGCCATGACTATCTGGATCTTTTGGAGAATATAACTTATATACTTTTCTACTCTTGAAGGAAACTGGTGGTGACAAAAGAAAAGGAGAAGAAGGTGGGGTTGTATACAATCTATGTGAATCCTGCCAATACCCACCAGTTTGCAGTGGGTGGACGAGATCAGTTTGTAAGGTGAGTCTGTGGCTGTTTTGTGTCTTTGAGAGTTTGAGACTGTGATGTATTGTGTACTATCAGCTGTCCCTTATGGAAGGCTATGAATTGCCTAGGAGTTCATTAACCACCATCTTTAATTTTTTGCCATCTTCCAAAGAGTTTAAACTTCCTCTGACATATTCTGTTTCCTAATGTAGCAATCTCTGAGGGATGGCTTAACATGTTATAGATATTATCAAGTTCTAAAGAAGTTTGATGAATTGACCAAGTTCTCCACCTAGCAGCTAGGCATAAACCCAGGTTTACTAGCAAGTGCTCTATTAGTAAATATTTTCTACCATTTTTCATATATAAATTAACACGTACTAGAAATTTTGAATGCTGGTTTCAGATACAGAAATAATTTGACTTGGGAGTACTCATTATGAACTTCGGGTTTTTGGCTCCCGGGATCCTGAACCACTTTTCTTTATCTTTAGTGATATCTTTGTTACTATGAACATTTCTTGTAACACTGTCTATTGAGATATATCCTAAGGAAAACAGAGTTCATGGATTCAGTCGCCATGTGTAGCAGTTAGTTTCCTTCTGGCCCCTTGTCACAATTATATCCCATCCCTATCCAATTGGCCTATTTTTTTTTTTAACATCTTTATTGGAGTATAATTGCTTTACAGTGTTGTGTTAGTTTCTGCTGTATAACAAAGTGAATCAGCTATATGCATACATATATCCCCATATCCCCTCCCTCTTGCATCTCCCTCCCCCACCCCATCCCACCCTTCTAGGTGGTCACAAAGCACCGAGCTGATCTCCCTGTGCTATGCAGCTGCTTCCCACTAGCTATCTATTTTACATTTGGTAGTGTGTATATGTCAGTGCTACTCTCTCACTTTGTCCCAGCTTACCCTTCCCTCTCCTCCCGGTGTCCTCAAGTCCATTTTCTACATCTGCATCTTTATTCCTGTCCTGCCCCTAGGTTCATCAGAACCATTTTTTTTTTTTTAGATTCCATATGTATGTGTAAGCATACGGTATTTGTTTTTCTCTTCCTGACTTACTTCACTCTGTATGACAGACTCTAGGTCCATCCACCTCACTACAAATAACTCAATTTCGTTTCTTTTTATGGCTGAATAATATTCCATTGTATATATGTGCCACATCTTCTTTATCCATTCATCTGTCGATGGACACAGGTTGATTCCATGTCCTGGCTATTGTAAATAGTGCTGCAGTGAACATTGTGGTACATGACTCTTTTTGAATTATGGTTTTCTCAGGATATATGCCCAGTAGTGGGATTGCTGGGTTGTATGGTAGTACTATTTTTAGTTTTTTAAGGAACCTCCATACTGTTCTCCATAGTGGCTGTATCAATTTACATTCCCACCAACAGTGCAAGAGGGTTCCCTTTTCTCCACGCCCTCTCCAGCATTTATTGTTTGTAGATTTTTTGATGATGCAATTGGCCTATTTTTAAGTATATTTCTTTGGTTTCCAAGAGATCATCAGTTTGAAAGGGAGGAAGGAAAGGATCACTAGAAGAATGAATGACTTTATGCTTTCCTGATGGTGGATGAAAAGCATTATCTTCCTTTTTATTTATTTATAAATTTATTTATTTCTGGCTGCGTTGGGTCTTTGTTGCTTCACGCGGGCTTTCTCTAGTTGCAGAGAGCAGGGGCTACTCTTTGTTTTGGTGCGTGTGCTTCGCATTGCAGTGGCTTCTCTTGTTGGGGAACACGGGCTCTAGGCATGCAGGCTTCAGTAGTTGTGGCTTGTGGGCTCTAGAGCGCAGGCTCAGTAGTTGAGGCGCACGGGCTTGGTTGCTCTGCAGCATGTGGGATCTTCCCAGACCAGGGCTCGAACCCGTGTCCCCTGCACTGGCAGGCAGATTCTTAACCACTGTGCCACCAGGGAAGTCCCATCTTCCTTTTTAAATAAGAGGATATTTTTATAACTGTGTTCTGTAATTAATTTTATTAATAATCACAGGGATGGGACTAAATTTTTAGAAATACCTGAGAGATGATCTTAACTTGTTGAAGAATCCTGCCACAAGAGAACTGGGCAACTTTGTTGCTCTCTTCTTCTTCCCCTGTTTCCCTTGCCTTCTAAATTCCTTTCCTCTATTCACCAATAGCAAATGTTTAGCAGTTTTTTTTTTAAGATAAGTTGTTGATCCAAAACGGGGTTGCAGTTGTCAGAACTTCCAGGTGCTTCCTCCTCCAAATCAAGCATTTACTGAATTTTCTAATTTGCATTTCCTGCTTAGAGCTCTGGATTCATGGAAAAGTCTGTGTCTCTAGATAATTCAACCACTAGGACCTTGATGTTTGGAGGAGAGTGGAGGCGTTGGCTGTATTGAGAACTGCAATTGATAATGCTTTTATCCAGAGCTAATACTTTCTCAGGGTGAGAGTGGGGCTGGAAATTAGTTTTAGCATTTCATCACAAGGAGAAATACTCAGATCTTCTATTTCTTATCAGCCTCAATATCCTTTATCCCTTTGTACATGCCAAATTCTCAGCATGTAATAGGCTGTTTACTCGACAGAAGCACGTGTAGATTTTGAGTCACACTGATCGCCTATGAGCAGATGGCCCTTCCACACCCTAGCTCTTCTCTGATCATCCTCAATTTCTCTGGCACCTCTTCAGTTCAGCCAGTTGAATGTTTTGGAATTCCTCTTTTCTGTTTTGTTCTTTGAAAGAACTTTAGGCTCACCTGCCAGTACAAATTTGAAAATATTTTTGCTGAGTATTTTATATCATAACACCATTAGCTTTCACTAGCCTGAAGGAATTCCTTTAGGGGAATACAGAGAAATAACTTACTCATCCTCAAGGCTTTCACATCATAAATACTGAATTTTAGTTTAGGATTGTGAAGGAGCATTTAAGGGAAGCCTTAGAGAGTCATGCTTTTTGGAATATGACCAAAAGGGGGGGATGGGCAGGGAGAAAGAAAAAAGGTAGGCAAGTGGAGGGTGGCATAGATTTGAGTTTCTGCTACTAAATCCTGTTTAGGTTGGTTTAAGAATTTGCAGGAGTGAAGAAAAGGAGAATGTATCAGATGAATGAATCCTGTGGTGATAGATTTGGCAGTGTGATTGGTTGACATGTAAATTTATTGCTAAAGGATTTGGTATAGGCCCTGGTTTATAAAACACAGTCAATAAATAGTCACTTTGCTCCTCTATCTTTATCAGCAACATTGAGAGAACACTAGATTAAAGGCAAGTTGGGGGAAGAGGAGGTGAGGGAAGAGAGAGGCTTAAGGTAACAAGTTAGTGGGCACCTGGAGGCCTGTGGAGAGAAATGCAGTAAGGGTGTTGAGACAGTGCTGAAACCATTCTTTATTTGATTTAAAATGTCCAGGGTATAGGAAGACTCAATAATGTGGAGATGTCAGTTCTTCCCAACTTGATCTATTGATTCAGTGCAATCCCAATCAGAATTCCAGCAAGTTATTTTATGGATATCGACAAACTGATTCTTAAAGTTTGTGTGGAGAGACAAAAGATCCAGAATATCCAACACAGTATTGAGAGAGAAGAACAAAGCTGGAGGCCTGATACTACCCAACTTCAAGACCTATCAATACTGTAAAGCTACAGTAATTCAGACAGCATTGTATTGGTGAAATAGACAAATAGATCAAAAGAACAGAATAGAGAGCCCAGAAATAGACCCTCATAAATACAGTCAAGTTATCTTTGACAAGGAAGCAAAGGCAACAAATGGAGAAAAGATAGTCTCTTCAATATATGGTGCTGAAAGAACTGGACATCCACGTGTAAAAACGGAATCTAGACATAGACCTTACACAGTTCACAAAAGTTAACTCAAAATGGATCATAGACCTGAAAGTAAAGCCCAAAACTATAAAACTCCAGAAGATAACATCAGAGAAAACCTAGAAGACCTTGGGTACGGTGATGCCTTTTTATTTTTATTTTTTAATTATTATTATTTTTAAAATTTATTTTATTTATTTATTTTTGGCTGTGTTGGGTCTTCGTTGTGGTGCACGGGCTTCTCATCACAGTGACTTCTCTTGTTGCGGAGCACGGGCTCTAGGCGCGTGGGCTTCAGTAGTTGTGGCACGCAGGCTCAGTAGTTGTGGCTCGTGGGCTCTAGAGCACAGGCTCAGTAGTTGGGGCACACGGGCTTAGTTGCTCCGTGGCATGTGGGATCTTCCCGGACCAGGGATAGAACCCGTGTCCCCTGCATTGGCAGGCGGATTCTTAACCCCTGGGCCACCAGGGAAGTCCCTCGGTGATGCCTTTTTAGATACAACATCAAAGACATCCATGAAAGAAGTAATTGATAGGTTAGACTTCATTAAAATTAAAAACTTCTGCTCTGTGAAAGACACTGTCTTTCAAGAGAATTAGAAGATAAGCCACAGACTGGGAGAAAATGCTTGCAAAAGGTACATCTGATGAAGGACTGTTACCCAAAATATACAAAGAACTCTTAAAACTCAACAACAAGAAAACAACCCAATTAAAAAGTGGGCCAAAGACCTTAACAGACACCTCACTGAAGAAGATACACAGATGACTAGTGTATGAAAAGATGATCCACATTATATGTCATCAGGAAAATGCATATTAAAACAACAGTGACATACCACTACACATCTATTAGAGTGGCTAAAATCCAGGACACTGACAGCACGAAATGCTGGTGAGTACTGTGGAGCAACGGGAACTCTCATACATTGCTAGTGGGAATGCAAAGTGATACAGCCACTTTAGAAGAGAGTTTGATGGTTTCTCCAAAACTAAACACACTGGTACCATACAATCCAGCAGTCAAGCTCCTTGGTATTTACCCAAAGGAGTTGAAAAGTTATGTCCACATAGAAACCTGTACGTGGATGTTTATAGCAGCTTTATTCATAACTGCCAAAACTTGGAAGCAACCAAGGTGTTCTTCAGTATATGAATGGATAAATAAATGGTGGTATATCCAGACAATGGAATATTATTCAGCACTAAAAAGAAAAGAGCTATCAAGTCATGAAAAGACATGGAGGAAACTTAAATGCATATTAATAAGTGAAAAAAAAAGCCAGTCAGCAATCTGAAAAGGCTACATACTGTATGATTCTAACAGTATGACATTCTGGAAAAGGCAGAACTATGGAAATAAGAAAAAGGTCAGTGGTAGCCAGGGGTGGGGTGGGGCAAGAGAGATGAATAGGCAGAGGACAGAGGATTTTTAGGGCAATGAAAGTAGTCTGTGATATTATAATGATGGATATACGTCATTATACATTTGTCCAAACCTGTAGAATGTACAAGAGTGAACCCTCAGGTGAACTGTAGACTTCGAGTGATTATCATATGTCAGTGTAGGTTCATCCTTGGTTTAAAAAAAAAAACCTACCGTTTTTGCTGAGTGATTTTGATAATGGGAGGGGCTGTACATGTGTGGGGGTAGGGAGTGTATGAAAAACCTCTATACTGCCCTCTCAGTTTTGTTGTAAACCTAAAACTGCTTTAAGAAAACAAAGTCTTAAAAATTAAAAAAAAAATTTTTTTTAATGTCAAGGTCCTGTCCTATGCACAGATAATAGGGGAATTTTTTTGTATTTATCTTTGTATCACCACTGTCTAGCACAGGGCTTGGCAGTCTACCCTGTTTTTGTAAATAAAGTTTTATTAGAACACAGCCATAGCCATTTGTTCACATATATCCATGGTATGCTACAGTGGCAGAGTCTGGAAACTGTGACAGAGACTGGATGGCCTGCCAGCTTAAAATATTTACTGCCTTGCCATTTAAGAAAAAGTTTGGGGCTTCCCTGGTGGCACAGTGGTTAAGAATCCACCTGCCATTGCAGGGGACACGGGTTCGAGCCCTAGTCCAGGAAGATCCCACATGCCGCAGAGCAGCTAAGCCTGTGCACAACTACTGAAGCCTGCGTGCCTAGAGCCCGTGCTCCCCAACAAGAGAAGCCACCACAATGAGAAGCCCACGCACTGCAATGAAGAGTAGCCCCCACTCGCCGCAACTAGAGAAAGCCCACGCGCAGCAATGAAGACCCAACGCAGCCAAAAATTAAATAAAATAAATAAATTAAAAAAAAAAAAAGTTTGCCAACCCCTAGTTTCAAGCATCATATCTAGAATATAGTAGGTTCTTAATAAATACTTATGGAAGAAAGGGGAGGGTAGGTAAGGATTTCCTCATAAAGAAGAGCATTGGATACAGAGGAACACGGAATGGTCCATACAACAAGATATTGAATATTTAAAATTTTTTACTAATTTGATGACTTGGGAAGATAATGATGGCTTAGTGACATTTGAGAGCTGTTGATTTAGACTTAGTTTAGAGGGAAAAAAATCTGATTATCAGCTGCTATATTTGCTGAAGAGTAGTAATTGGTAGTACAGCAGTCTCCTATTTGTCTTCTTTTTTTATTGGTTCATTTAAAAAACATTTCCTGGATAGTCTATTTATGCAAGATATTAATGGATTATGGAGAATACAAACATACATTGATTTGTTCGTTTATTCATCCAGCATTTACTGAGCATTTGTTGTGTGCTAGGTACACACTTGACTAGACATAGTTTCTGCCTTCAAGGAGGATTCGGGAGAAGCAGATATATATAGGGATTAAAAATATTAAGTAACTTACCCAGTATTGCTCATCTAGTAAGTAGCATAGTATCTGAACTCAGTTCAGATGCCTTAAATATGGTGGAAACCATTTCACTATGCTGTTCTTTCTCACAGAGGAAATATTAAAGACAAATGGGAAGTATTTCAGGTAGAGGGAACAATATGTGTAGAATTAGGATAACAAGATGTGACATGGTATGTTCAAGGAAGCATAGTTTTTTTGTTTTCTGTATAATGTATAGGATCTTTGAGAAGTGGTAGGCAGCCATACTAAGTAGTTTGGACTTTATTTAGTAGAAAGTACAAAATCACTGAAGAGATTTAAGCAGGGAATTTACATTAAATTTTTCATTTTAGACATAATTCTGGTGACAGTATGAGCAAGGAAATCAGAAGATTCCTATAAATAATGTAGGCAAAAAATGCCTAAGGGTGGAGAAAGCAGATATAGTCAAGAAATATACCCAGGAAGTCAAATTGACAGGAAAGAAACTAGATACATAGGAGAGAAAGGACCTGATTTCTGGTTTGGCCACCTGAATTTAGGATGGTGCCATTAACAAAGATTTGGGGGAAAGGGTAGGTCTAGAATGATCTTAGCTTAAAAAGGAGAATGATTTTACTTTTGGACATTCTGTTACAACATTCATTTGGCATGTGGATATAAATCTAGAGCTCACTCAGAACAAGTGTGGGCTGGAGACACAGATTTAAGAGACATATCCACATATAGGTGGTAAAGTGTTGGTAATGGAATTTGATTACCAAAAGAAAGTATAGAGCAGAATTCTTCCTCCCTTTTGAGTCTCTGGCCTCTTTGAGAATATAAGGAGAACCATGATCCCTTCTCCCAGGAAAAATACACATAAGCACAGTTTCTGGGCATTCACATATACTTGAACTCTAGGTTTTAAAATTTCCTTATGTAGAATCAGAGGAGAACTTAAGACCAGACCTTTGAGGAACATCAGCATTTAAGGGGTAGACAAAGACAAGCCCATGAACAACATTAAGGAGTGGTTGGACATCAAGGAAAGAAAGTGTTTCAGGGAAGGAGTAATGAACAATGTCAAGACAAGAGAGAAAGGCCTAAAAAAGTATCTTTTTGGTATTGGCAGTTAGGTTACTGATGACTTTAGCCAGAGAAGTTTCAGTAGTGAGTTGAAGGCCAAAGCTAGATTAGAATGGAACGAGAAATGAATAGGAGGTGAGGGAGTGAAAATGTTGAATGCAGATTGCTCTTTTCAGTAATTTTACTACAGGGGGGAAGGATAGAAAAAGCCAGAGTAGGAAAGGTCAGTGGAAGGATTTTTAGAAAATGGGCAGACAATGGTGAGGAAGAGGACTAATCAGTGAGAAATGGACTAATCAATCAAACCAAGGTCCTTGGAAGGATGAGATTAAGAGCAGCTGTGGAGGAATGAGACTCTGAGATTGGAGGAGACTGATGCGTGAAGACAGGGACTAGATCTGTCTTGTTCCTCACTATATTTCTAGCACCTGGCATAATACTTGGCATCTAATCCATGTGTCATAAATAGTTGCACAAATGATTAAAGTTTGGATTGGTAAGATGAGGAAGGTGAAGGTAGTTTGATGCTTGATGAGAATGAAGGAAGGAGAGAGGGAGTCTTGAGATATAGTTGTTGGTTTGTAATAGTTGTGGGAAGAACTAGCCAAATAAAATTTCAAAAAAGGATTGAAGACCCACTGACTTACATAAAGCATGGTCTCTGCCCATGAGTAATAAACCGTACTGGGGAGGCAACATACATGCAAAAGGCTCTATAATAATGTTATTTCAGTGCAGATAAACAGTAAATGATACAAAAGCTGAGAGAAGAGATAAGCCACTTCAAAATAATATAATTTAGAATTACTACTTGAAATGAGAAGTACCTGGATAAGAGTTTTGGTTTGGAAGAGGGGTGGGAGAAGAAGATTTTTGAGGAAGAACCTGAGCCAGAAGCTTAATTGGGGAATGTCCTTTATCTGTCCTGACATCCAGCTGACTGGTGTTCCTGCCACTGCATCGAATTGCAACTCTTCAGGGGATGTTTGTAAATTTTGACATTTTCATTGCTTCTTCCACTGTAGGATTTATGACCAGAGGAAAATTGATGAGAATGAAAACAATGGAGTACTCAAGAAATTCTGCCCTCATCACCTGGTAAGATTCATGAAGGGCCAGTGGCTCCAGGCTTCCCTGACTCAACCCCAAGCCTGCCCCCAAACTTGTTGGTATGGTGGGAAGAGCTTGGACTTTGGAGTCAGACACCTGGATTTGAATCCTGGCTCTGCCACTTACCAGTTTTGTGGTCTTGGGCAGTCACCTTACCTCTGTTAGCCTCAGTTTTCTTATTGACAAAATAGAGATACAGATAACTGCCTTGTACCACGATGGTAAGGCCTAATGAGATAATGTATATATGAAATGGCTAGCACACAGAAGACAACCAGTAGAAAGACCTCTCCCCACAAGGTGGTCAAGTTTCATCAGTTGTACTCCTGTCTCTGTCTCTCTGTCTATCTTTCTCTCTCTCCCTTTCCCTCTCTTTTTCTCTATCTCTGTCTCTATATCTATCTATCTCTGGGAGAAGATATAGGGGAGTTGGAAGGAAAACCTGTTTCCTGAAGGTGGTATAACAAATGGGGGGGTGGGGCATCAGTCAGTATCTGCTCCTTATTGCAGGTGAACAGTGAGTCCAAAGCAAACATCACCTGTCTTGTGTACAGCCACGACGGCACAGGTACGTGAGCAGGGCCCAGCTCCTAGGCTGGCATGCCCCCTCTGTCTAGGGAGCTGCTGAGCCAGTGAGGCATGTGCCCTCCAGTGCTCACCACTGTGCTATAGCTCCGAGTGGAGCAGCTGGGGAGTAGTTGCTGATGGTGAGCACACAGCGGGAGGATGCAGCAGATGACCCTTGGAGATGCCAGGCACTTGCAGAATGCTGCAGATGATATTTGGCAGGGCTTGTCCTAAAGCCCAGACTATTTGGTTGAGCAGGTTCTTATGCCTTTGACTCATTCCTGAATAAATGGGTATGATCTTCCTGAGCATTCTGCTACCCCTGGGTTGGCAGCGTGTTCCTAGTCTACCCTAGACACCTGAATTGCCTGCTGTTCCAACTGAGTAAGATGGGTGCTATACCTGGGTATTAGGAGGGGGCACTACTGGCAAGAAGCCCCACCCCAACCCCCAACTCCTGGTCCTAGCTTTTTTCAGCCTTTGCCTTCACTGCTGTGTGCTTGTTCTTGGCAGAGCTCCTGGCCAGTTACAATGATGAAGACATTTACCTCTTCAACTCCTCTCACAGTGATGGGGCCCAGTATATTAAGAGATATAAGGGCCACAGAAATAACGCCACAGGTGAGGCTGTCTTTCTAGGTTTCTGTACCCCAAGTCTGTTGGTTTGAAGAACCACAGTATCTCATGCAGGTTGTGCAAATAAGAACTACCTAGGGCTTCCCTGGTGGCGCAGTGGTTGAGAATCCGCCTGCCAATGCAGGGGACACGGGTTCGAGCCCTGGTCTGGGAAGATCCCAGATGCCGCGGAGCGGCTGGACCCGTGAGCCACAATTGCTGAGCCTGCGCGTCTGGAGCCTGTGCTCCGCAACAAGAGAGGCCGCGATAGCGAGAGGCCCGCGCACCGCGATGAAGAGTGGCCCCCGCTTGCCACAACTGGAGAAAGCCCTCGCACAGAAACGAAGACCCAACACAGCCATAAATAAAATAAATTAAAAAAAAAAAAAAAAGAACTACCTAAAGGAGTAGGCCACCTGTCACCAAGTGACAACAAGCCTAATTGGGCTGGAGTTTTCATAGGCCCTCCTGTGCTAGAGGAGAGAGGGCTCAGGAGCATCTCTCACCACTACAGTGATGTTACTTGGTCTGGATGTAAGGAGACTAGACTGACTATATTTTTCTTATGATTTCAGGTAGCTTCAGGATTAAAAGACTTATTAGGGAGTTTGGGAAAGCCCTCCTTAGTTAGTGGCACTGAATTGCCTAAAATAAGGGGGTGAGCTTGTACTTACAGGGAAGAGGAGGAAATTCTTTTGAATGAGGCAGAAGAGGAGAAATGGTGATAGCACTTCACCCAAATTTGCTGTGACGATTGGCCTTTTTTGTTCTGTCTGTGCTTCCCAAACTTCGCTGTACAATGAAGTCACCTGACAATCTTTTAAAGATACTGAAGCCTGGCTTCCATACCCATCCATTCTGACTTAATTGGTATGGGGTGCACGTTGATTAGGATTTTTAAAAAGCTCCCTTTGATTCTAATATACAGAAAAGTTGGAATTACTGCTCTTTGTTGTTATTAGTGCTCCTATCAGATGTCTGTCATAATGTTGACTGGGGAGAGCAGTTAGTTTTCCTTTTTCTCTTGAGCTGGTGAGAGGAGAGGGAAAAACCTGTACTTGGATCTTAGTCCTTGGGCATACAGAAGAAAGTGTTCCAGTCTCATGATTGGTATGGAACTGGACGTAGCCACTGGGACTCCTGGCTTCTCTTACTAATTTCAGAGGGTGGAGCCCTGTTGTTCAGAGTCTTGGCAACAAGCACAGTTCAGGTGCTTCTTATAGGCAATTGTGGCATATACCTCCATCAGTCTTAGGTCACCTAATGACCTAGGAAGCATTGACAAGGTACCAGTGAAGCACACATACCAAGGATAATCCTAAGGCATAGGACAGTGCTGCCTAGGAGTGGACAGAGCTGGGGCCATTCAGGTTGGGACAGGTGAGGCGTTAGTGAGGCCTATGGTTGCTCCGTAGGGTGCAAACTAATGAGACTGAGGCTGTTGCTAAGGACTGCAAACTCCTCAGCTCTATGGACCTCTTTAGGAGAATATAAATAGTCTCTGGAACTGGTGTGATTCTTATTCTGTCTATTATACATGCATAATCCCTTGATTTGTTTTGTGAAAGTGAAAGAAATTCTTTGGCTCTTAGCTGATTTAGATTTGTGAATAACTATATTTCCTGTGAGGTAAATATATGTCGGCCTGATGCCAACTCTCATGTGGTTTATTCCTTCATTTGTCATTTCAGTGAAAGGCGTCAATTTCTATGGCCCCAAGAGTGAGTTTGTGGTGAGCGGTAGTGACTGCGGGCACATCTTCCTCTGGGAGAAATCATCCTGCCAGATCATTCAGTTCATGGAGGGGGACAAGGGAGGCGTGGTGAGTATGGTGTGCTGGGCTGGCTGGCTTCCTACTCTCTCCAGTCATTAAGGTAGGCTTTAACAGGGCCACTGAATTCTCACTCTGACAATGTAATACCATATCTTAGAGCTCTAAACAGCTAAATAAAAAGACAGTATAGTCTGGGGGTGCTGAGGTTTTAATGGAGTATTTTCTTCCCTTTCCTGTCTTCTGCCCCTCTACAGCACGGTTTATTAAGAGGAGAAAGGGATTTTAGGGAAGAACCTCTGGCCTGAGTGAGGTATCTTTAGGCATGGACCTTTTCCAAAACAAAAGCATTAGTGTTCAGGGCACACCATCCTACACGCTGTAGTAGGTAGCTAAGTAGTGATCTTGAATAGATCCTGGCTTAGCGGATACAAGCTAGAAGGAGCATTTTTTCTGACAGTTGGGAAAATCAGAATATGGTCTGTATATTGATACAAACACACATAATATGTATGCATATATAGGGAGAGAGAAATATGCTCCCGCCCCCATGACCATTTTTGTTGTTTGACTGCTCTACAACCCATGATCATATCATAGTCTGCCTGTCCTTTGAGTTCTACAGACAGCCTCCATAGAGATAGGGCAAAAAGGAAGCCTGAGGATCGTGAGTTGGGGAGTGAAAGGTGGTCAGCTCTTAGGATGCATCTAGCTAACCATAAATTTTTTGGTTTTTTTTTTTTGAGACCTAGAGTCAAGAAGGATTCAGTAGCTTTCTATTACAAGGTTTTCAGACTGCAGAAGATAAGAAAGAGGCAGTTTGGGCAACTACATTTTACTGACTACCCAAGATAGTCTTGTTAAGAGCTTCTAAGGGATGGCTCAGATGCTTATTCTTTCTTCCTTTTCATTCCTCCTAAGCTGTGGGGAGCTACAAAGAACCCAGCCATCTCTTGATGAGGTTTATCCAGAGTGGTGTTAGAGTTTAGAATGGTTCATTGCAGTTGGGATCCCATTTCTTCTTGTGTGTCTCTTATCCTGGTGTGAGGCTATTTCAGACTTTCTTCTGGTTTCCTCTAAATTTTGGGGACCTGGGACCAGTATAGACCCAAGGCTTCTATGGCTTGAATATAAGTGGAGAAGAGTCTATAACTTGAAGGTGTGTCTCACTGTTGCCTGCTTCATTTCCTACTTTTCCATAGGTCTTCTTCTATCATCTGTAGTGAACAAACCCAAAACACTGGAGTTTTAATGAGAATTCTGCAGTAGGCATGTAGTCATAAGAAAGCCAAAAGGGGCCAGTGAATCTTTTATTGATCATAAACTATTGTCTTGCATTGCATTCTAGAGAGATGCAGGGCTGAATGCCCTCCCTCAGGCCAGCACTTGTCTGTTGTCCAGAATCACTCTACAGGCCAATCTCCTTTCAGCTTAGCCAGTGTCAGGGTTTGATAATTAATCCAGGTGCTCAGGTTGGGAGGGCATTTGCGTAGGATGGGTGGGCCCCACGCCTGAGTTTTAGTGGTCATAAGAGTGAGGTACTAGAACAAGAGGTATAAAGACTGCACCCTGCAGTGAGATTCCTGGCTTCTTCCTGCCTCTGTGTAAGCTGCATGATCTCTGTGGTCCTCACTTGGCTCCTGATTTTTTGTGCTAACCTCCCAGCAGTGGGGTCACCAGCGCCAGCCTGAATGCAGACTATATCATTAAGTAGACTATTAGAACCAGAAGGGATCTTTGAAATTCTCATCCAACTTGCCCAGTTCTCTCGATTCTGTTTTTGGCTCAAACTCTAGTCCTTTCATTGTTTCCATTCGGGGACAAGGGTGGGGGGTGATGTCAAAGGACAATCCTTAGTCTCCCAAAAGCACTTTGCTCCTTTATCCCATCCCCTGCATCCCTCAGCCCAGTCGTCTAAGGTCAGAGCTCTTTTCTCTGCTCAGGCATTATTGACAGGATAAGTCCTGGCATGCAGACAGGTCGGGTGAAGTGACCAGGTATTCTGGCTCAGAAGCTCTCTGTTGGCTTCTCCTGCAAGCTCCAACTCAGGTACTATGTGTAACTTACTCTCTTGCCATTGGCTTTGTCCTTAGTCTTAAGTTCCAAGGAATTTCTCCCCTGTGCCTTTTTGTTTTGCTGACTTGTCAAGCACAGCTAGGTCAGAGTTTAGAAGGGTAGCAAGGGCTTATCTGGAGATGGATGAACGAGTTCAAGTTTGTATGTGTTAGGTTGTCACATATCTTTTGATAATATTTTCTGGCAATGGAGTTTTTCTCTCTAGTGCCACCTCTGCTCCAGATGCTGGAACCTCTTCCACACTGCCTAAAAGAGCCCAAATACAAACTTTGAAATGAGCTGATATGTGGAGTAAAAGAAGAAAGAAGGGAAATGTGGTTTCTGCTTTACTCTTAGACTCAGACTTAGCTTCAGTGTTTTCTGAGAATTTATTTGTAAAATGGAAGACAAAGAAGATTGGAAGTCAGTATGTCAGTTTTATTTTCCATGCTGACCCTGCCTTCCCATCAGCTGCTCTCTGCATGTGCAGGCGAGGCAGAGAAGGTTGGTCCAGAGAGAACTAAGAGGCTGTTTGCCAGGGGTTGTTTTCTTGGACTGTACTGCAGCTGCAAGACGGGGTGGGGTGGGGTGAGGTGAGGAGTGGCTAGGACCACACCTTCTTCCTTCTGGATGCTTTTGCCATCTATTCCTCATCTGACTAAAAGCCCAAAAATGCTTTAGCAGCTAGATCTGGGACCAGCTCTTCCGGTGGGGGTGGTAGCTGCCCTGCTCTGCCAGGAAGGCTGATGTTTCCAAGTCAGACAGCAGGGGGCATGGGTGCCTTTGGAAAGAAGGAGGCTGCCTAAGCCAGAAGGCCTTTGCCTCGGCTGCTGCAGTTCATTCCTCCTGCTCAGTGAATATATCCAGAGGGTGGCTGAGCTTGAGGCTGTGGGTGCCCCAGGAAGCTGCCTCACTGCACCGTGCTGTCCTATAGCTGAGCCTGTTGTGCTTTCATGGCAGGCAGCAGAATGCTGTCTCCTGGGGTGTGCAGGGTTCTCAAGCAGATATGTGTCTCCACTACCCCAGTACTCTTCAGGCTCAGCCTCTTCCCAGCCTATGCCTTCTTCCAGTTCTAGTAAACTGTGGAATGTAATTGTTCTCTGAGTCTTCTCTGGGGGCTCAGCAGCAGCTGCTGCTTTCTTCATTTTTAAAAATGTATTTGCCACTTGGTGAAAGCCACTGAGATGTTTTTTTCCAGACTGGGGCAAGTTGGAGCTTTGGAAGCTGGAGAGAATGAGGTCATCTGAACCTCACTGCCTTTTTGTGAAGCCAGCAGTATGCTTGGCCAGTCACCCGCCCACCCCTAGAGCTATGTCTGAGGATGAGGCCACCCCTACCTAAACCTAGGAAGTGAGAGATAGGCCTGGTCTTATACCCAGTCTGTGTCCAGTGTTTCTTTCACCCCGAGGGCCCTTTGGCCTAGGCTTATGATGGGTGGGCCTGTCTTCCCAGCAGCTGCCTTAACTTTTATCAAGGACAGTTGTTTGGTTCAAGGTGAGTAGTGGTTTTTAAACCGTATTGCCACATACCCCTGAGCCTATGTTTTCCTTTACTCCTGACCAGGTAAACTGTCTTGAGCCCCACCCTCACCTGCCTGTGCTGGCAACCAGTGGCCTAGACCATGATGTCAAGATCTGGGCACCCACAGCTGAAACTTCCACAGAACTTACAGGGTTAAAGGATGTAAGTAGCTGACTATAGATTTCTTCTTTCTGCTTATCCACATACTGTTAGAGGAGTTTTCATTGTCATAGGAAGGAATAACTTGCTGTACAGTTCTTTAAAGGCACTGCTCTAACCTCCCCCACATTCCTGTCATTGCCTCTCTAGGAACAGTCCCAGTCCAGGGGTCCAGGGTGCAGCTTTGAAGTGCATCTAGTTTATGGTAGAGGGGACATCTTTAGGAAGAATCATCCATCTTCTCAGTGGATGAACCTGGGGCATCCTTTCTTAATGGAATCTAGCTATACTCCAGCTCAGTAGTTTCTAAGGGAAGATTTTCCTGGGCTAGAACACCAGCCTTTTCTGATCAGGTCCAGGGTTCCTATTCATTACCCACTTCCCCAACCCTTTTTGGTTCCAGGTGATTAAGAAGAACAAGCGGGAACGGGATGAAGATAGCTTACACCACACCGACCTATTTGATAGCCACATGCTCTGGTTCCTCATGCATCACCTGAGACAAAGACGCCATCACCGGGTAAGCTGGAGTGGGAAGTGAGCTCCCAAGGGCATTGACCCTCTCAAGAGGGTAAAATGTTCCAGTGCATACTTCTCACTGCTTTAGGAGGAATCAGGTGGAGTTAGTTGGGTTTCCTATCCATTATTCCCCATCCCCATCAGAGTTTTGATGTAGCCTTGGAAGAGCCACTAGCAGAAATAGGTGGTGTCTGCTTTGTGTTCTCCATCACCATGCATGCTCAGGGCTGTCTTCACAAAGGCAAAGGCATGAGGGTGGGGAAGGAGTTGAGAAGAAATAAGTCATCTCAGGTGTCTTCTGTTTTTTCTCTTGTGCCAGAAGAGGCCTAGGGCAGGGGTTAGCAAACTGTGGCAGTTTGGGCAAGTGCCTGCTTTTTGTAAATAAAGTTTTATTAGACTACAGCCACACCCATTCATTTATGTGTTGTCTGGCTGCTTTTATGCTACAACAGCAGGGTTGAATAGTTGTGACAGAGATACGGCCCATGAGTCTAAAATATTTACTATCTGGCTCTTTAAGAAAAATTCTGCTGACCCCTGGCCTAGAGCATGTAAATTATAGCTGAGACCTAACAGGCTTGTCCTTGTTCCAGGGAAATTACTAATAAGCCTTTCCATCCTACAGCGCTGGCGAGAACCTGGGGTTGGGGCCACAGACGCAGACTCGGATGAGTCTCCCAGCTCCTCAGATACATCGGACGAGGAGGAGGGCCCTGACCGGGTGCAGTGCATGCCATCCTGAGGCCTCGTACCCAGGAGGGGCAGGCTGGGGCTGCCAACCCGATCCTGCCTGGGCAGCCCTTTCCTGTCCCAGGCTCTTAACATTCAGCAGAAACGCACTTTGGACTTTTTTGCTTTAGATTTAAAAAAAAAAAAAAAAAGAAAGAAAAAAAAGAAAAAAAAAGACATCCCAGGAGGACAAGCCAGAGGGGAGCAAACCTACAGAGTATCTAGAAGTGGGAATTGAGCCCTGGAATGGGGTTCCATGGAGAGGTGCATAGGACTTGGCAGAAATGGCCTCTCCCCAAAGCCTTTTTTTGGGGGGAGGGGGGAGCCTATTTTGTTAACTGGTTTGGGGTAGGGAATGGGGTTTCCTTTTCTTTGATCTCCCTTGTTTCTTGGGTGGGGGGTGGGGGGATAACTGGCTGTTCAGTACCAAGGGGCCAGACTGGGGGTGGTAGAAATGCCACTCTCTCTTTGGTTTAGGTTTTTGACTTTATTTCCTTTATTTTTTAAAATTCTATGACAGTTGCATTGTTTTTTCTTCCCCCTGAGCAACCCCATCCCAGGATCCTGTTTTTCTGGGGAGTCCTTAGAGCCCCTAACCATCCCACACTCTTCACTTTCTTTTCCACCCCATTCATTCTCTGTACTTATCACAGTGTTTTGCACTTGATTATGTATCCTTCACTCTCTTCTCTTCATCCCATCACCCCCTCAGTAGGTCTGGTGAGGGAGGTTGGGGGGAGGTGGGAGGAGGGACAGAAGTGGAAGAATAGGAAGGTCATTACCTCTTCTGTTACTTAAAAAAAAAAAAAGTTGTTTGGTGGCAGCAATCTCCCTGTCCCTATCACTGTTAGAGGCCTAATTTTATATCTATAAATATATTAAAAAGCAAGTCAAAATTGGATGTATCATGTTAAAATTATTGTTGAAGTTTAAATACCTATATATTCTCTATGACTGCAATAAAGGGACTTACAGGAGAGAGTGAGTGAGAGTAATGATGTGGAGGTATCACCTGGGGTCGGCCTACCCTCTATGCATGGCCACTGGAGATTAGGGCTTAACCCTTACGTTTTAGGAGGCTCAAGAATGGAAGGATCCTGAATTCTGCCTTTTCCTGCTTTCCTACCATGGTTTCAGGGTTGGGAAGCCCCTTTCATCTCTTTGCTCCAGATATCCTACCTCTGCTTAAGTCTTGTGGGGGTTCCCAGGATGGCTCTGCTAACCAGAGACTGGCTCATCTTCAAAACTTGACTGAACTGTGACTTCAGGAAGGGTTCTGCCACTGCAGACCGTCTCTCCTAATACTGTGTGTGACAGAAGACACACTCACTCTTACCTTTAGCTGCTTGATTCTTTAAACTATACAACTCCACACCAGCTCCCTTCCTAATGGAAGAGTATAGCGAAAGACCTCCTGGGTTTGACTTTATACCTTGTCTACCTTTTCCTATCTTGGGATTGAAGGGACGAGTCATTAATCTAAGGATTGAGTAAGGTGGCTGGGGCTCAGACACCTGTTGTATCACTGGTCACTAATTATGAAAGTCCCAGTTGAATTCTTGCCCTTAAATGCTTTTGCTGCTATTTCTTTGCCCCCAACCAGGAATTCTGCATCCTGGGACAGTCAGATTCTACTAGAACAGGCCAGGAAGGAAGGGAGGAGTGAAAGGGTGGAATTTCAGATACTCCTTCCTCCTGCCCCTTTTCCTAGCAGCTCTCAGACCAGATGTTAGCTGCTGTACTTCCTCCCTGAGGTAGTGGATGTGTGGTGACCGTGAGTGGTCTGTATTCTTATTGCTGGTGGGGTGATGGAGTGGGCTGAAACCATGCACTCTGGAATTTGTTGTGTATTTTCTCTCAGTAAAGCCTTTTTTTTTTTTTTTTTTTTTTCCTGACTGCTGCTGTGTGTGTGATATGTGAGCCATTCATTCATTTTTAGTATATGTGCTGCCGAAGCGAGCACGCCATTCATTCATGATGGGCTATTTTTGTTCCTTTCAGTATAGGTGCCTGGCCCTGGTCTTATTACAATTTTAGGAAGTCCAGTCTGGGATATCCATGTTTCCAGTGGTTGGGTTCCAATGGGAGACTGTGTAAGTGGAATAGGCCCCACAGTTCAGTGATACTTAGAAAATGAGAGAGGGCAGAGATCCTACTAGGGGTATTTTCCTGGCTTCTGTTCCAGGCTGCAGTTAAGGATTTGGGGGTAAATTTTGCTCTCCCTCCCCAGTCATCCAAAGGCTTAAAAATCCCGGTCATTCACACAAATTTAGAATCAGTTAGGTACAGTACAATCAATCACCTTTATTCCAGGGTTAGAACAAGGCCGTGCACACTGCAGACAGAGGAGCACAGGATAGGGGCAATCTCACAGCAGTATAGGGGGCGGGAGGGCAGGTTAGTCTTTTTAGATTATTTTGCCTCACAGAGAAATTGCTAGACTCCGCTGAAAATGACCCTGTCTCCCTTCTCCCATCTCATCCTCTTCTCTCTTCAAAGGAAGGCTCTTTATATATTCCCTCCCTCCACCCCCTTTCTCTCTCAGACTTGTTCTCACATAACATATCCTGGCTTGGAAGGATAATTCCTGCTTATTTCCCCCCTCCCAATTCTACAAGTATCTCTCTCTCCTTGAGGGAGAAGCCAGACAGGACTGGGGAAACTTGGGAAGGTCCTTTAAGGCAAAACTGTGGAGTACTCGAGGTGTATGTGTTAAGGCAGGTGTCCGCAGCAGTGGCCAGAGGGGACAGGCAGGTTGGGCTGGGCTAGGCTAGGATTAGAGGGTGCTCTCCAACCAGTCTGGCTTCTTCCCTCTTCCAGCAGCCAGCTCTCCCCTCCACTAAAGTTTTGCTCCCACATCCTAGAAGCTCCTAGCTTAAACTTTCTCTAAATAGCCTCTTGAGATTGCATGTGAATTTAAAGTTTAAAAAAGTTTTTTTTTGTTTTGACTACGTAGCAATTTGACTCTGCCACTCCCTTCACTGTAGCATTCCCCTTCCACCCCCGTCCTGGCCTAGACAATAAGTTAATGCTAGACACCACAAAAAAGGGCAGACATGGCAGTGCGGGTTTAATATACATATATGTAGAATATATATGTACACACAGTTAGCACGGTCAGGGTGGGGAGGGCTATCTTGGGACAGGCAGGAGGCTGGGGTCACTGTACTCCAGTGATTTGGCTAGGAGGCGTTCACAAGCCCAAGGTGCCAGGATATTGAGGGAGAGGGGTTACCGAGTCCCCTCCTGGACTGAATTGGGGATCAGTGCAACGGAAAACACTGTAGTTAGCTTCTTCCCTTCTCTCTGGCTTGGGGGAGAGGGGGTTCTAGATCATGGAGAGAGGGAAGGTTGCCTGCGATAACCACGTTGGGACTCTGTAAGTGGGAGCAGGATTGGAGTTAAAACCTAAGGATCTCGATCCCCCAACCTCCCTAGGTTCAGGGGACTCCTGTGCAACAGTCTGAGTAGGAGTAAAGGAGTGGAACAGGGAACTCCTCTCTGCCTTCATCCCCACTCAGGCTCAGTGATGGGGCATGTTCCCAGCACAGTCTCTCCAGAGCAGAGGTGGGTAGAGGGTATCTAATGCTGGGTTCTCCATGGGGTTTGAACTTTGGGGCCAGGGAAGGATCCAGTGATCCTCTCTCTTTAGGTCCCTGGCTCATACCCACCGTAGGCCCATGAGAGGGGAGCAAAAAGGGACCTGCTGGTGCCCAGGCCCTCCAACCTGAGGAACAACTGGAAACTGGACTCCTCAGCCAGTTCAGCTTTGGGGTACAAACACAAACTCTGGCTTTTCTTTGCCCCTTCCAGGTGGGGGTTGGGTAGCCTCTTCATCTTCCCTCTCACTGCTTTTCATTAGATTCACCCACCTCTCCCATGCCTCACTCCTACCTCGCCGCCTCACTGTAGGAAAATACAGGCCCTTTTCTGCTCCCACACTTTAGAGAGGTGGGGGAAGAGTGGAGGAAAGGGAGGTAGGAGGAATGTGCCCATTTCTATTTGCATAGAAATAGCCCCCAACTCCCCCTAGAGTGGGGAAACTGAGCTCCCCCACCCCCAGCCCCTGACCCCCATCCCCTCACAAGGAGGAGGAACTAGATGAGCTAGACATATAGACAGACAGCCAGGGCGTGCGCACACGCACACACACGCGCACAGTAAGGGGGTTAGGACCAGGTTAGTAAGTGGGTAGATGGGGGGGGGGATGCCCTTGCCCCCTCCCCTGGAGGATGGGGGAAGAGAATGGTCTGATGAAGGTCCAACCTTCCTCCTCTTCCTCCCCCTTGCTCAGGCTTTCTTCGGTGGAGGAGCCAATTTGATGATCTCTTCCTCAGAGGGCTGCCGGATAATGTCTGGGGGCAAAAAGGGATGTGTCCAGGGACAGAAGTCATGGGAGGCAGCAGGCAGGCTAACTGAGCATAAGCCTCTGTTCTCCCCAAATTCAGGTATTCCACAGATAATCCATGGGAGGGGCAGAGGTACATATTAAAGGCATGGCCTCTTACCTTTGTACTTCTTGGCACTGGGGATACGGGTTAGCTTGGTGTCCAGCTCATCTTCCTCAGAGATCTTCAGAACACGGGTTCTGTAGTCAACCACCATAGTGAGTAGGTCAGGACGGCGGGAGATCTCAAAGATGTGCTCGATATAAGAGAGGTTGTCTGGAGGAAGGCAGGAGACTGAGGGTCAGAGCTAGGCTGTAGAGGTCAGCTTCCCCTACACTGCTGGATTAGGCTTCAGGAACCAAGACTGAGTTGCTCACATTGGTTATTGGAGGAGGCAACACTGGAAGAAGAGGGGCAACTAAGCCAGGAAAAGAAAGCTAAAGCACCAAAAAACAGTACAGAGGACTATTCCCAGGAAGGGCAGATCATTGATGAGTGAAGTTTCTAGATTACAGATTTAGAATGAGGGATTTAGGTTAAATACCAGGTTCCACATTGAGTGGAGGGGAGAAGAGAAAAATTAACCGGGCTTCCAAATACCCAACATCCACCCTGTCCCTCTTTCACTTTTCCTCCAAGCAAGCATCAGAATTTCCCAGCAGCACATGTGGGACCAGAAGGGTGGGATCTGTAGACAACCCAGGAGAGATTCTGGGCCTAGTGAGAAGGGTAATTCTGAATGAGAAGGCACAGACATGACCAGAGGGATGATGTCCATGGGTTGGCCAGTTCTAAGAGATTGCAGATGCCTTCTTGCCTGGCTCCTCCCCTCTACTACAGCAGTCCCCTAAGTCAGCGGTTCCCAACCTTTTTAGCACCAGGGACCGGTTTCGTGGAAGACAATTTTTCCATGGACAGGGTGGGCGGGGGGTGTGGGATGGTTCAAGCTGTAATTCGAGCAATGGGGAGTGAGCAGTAGATGAAGCTTCGCTCACTCGCGCCCGCTCCTCACCTCTTGCTGTGCGGCCTGGTTCCTAATAGGACCGCTAGGGACCCCTGTCCTAAGTGTAGCATGTCCTCCTTCAGCCTCCCTCCCTTCATTCCATGCTACAAATTAGTATCTCTGAAGCGCTCTCAGGTCACTCACCTCACCTATCAAATACCCTATCACTCAAGGCCCTCCACAACACAGTCTTAACTTACCTTTCCAGCCACTTCTAAACATACTATGTTCCTCTGCCTAGCATGTCCTCCTTTGGATCCTGCCTTTGAAATCCCACTTGCCCTTCTGGGCCATCTTAAATACCAGTTCCTCCCCAAAGGCCTTTCCAGAGCAATGGTCTCTAAAAGTGAATAAGAAAATGTTAGAACTTTTTAAAGTTTCATCACTTTTAAGTTCTATTTTAATGTTCTATTATATATATGATAGCACAGTAGGATCTGAGTAACATTTTTTGCTGAATAATATTTTTACTGAGAAGGGCACCGTGAAGAATGTAAAGACCACTGCCCTAGAGCCCCTCTACTCTCTTAGAGCACCCCTCTTATCCTGCCTTGTCAGAAAGGAGTGCACTTTGTATAGGAGCTCTGAGCTCATTTCTATTTGCTGAATGAACTGAGCCTGAATGGCTGATGGTAGGATGCCTGTGTCCCCCTCCCCCACCTTTGTCCAGCTTGTTGTGGCTCTCCAGGAAGCTAAACCAGGCACTGCCAGTAGTGATCTCCTCGCTCTTCTCACTGGGGATGTCCTCCTTGCAGGCTGACTTGAGCTGTTCCAGATCTTCAAGGGTGATGTTGTTGGTCAGGTCCTGGAGGAGGGTCCCGTACTCAGCCATGACTGGGGTTGGGGAGAACAAAGGGAGAGGAGGCTGAGCTTGAGGTTCAGGGTTTGGTTCACTCACTGGCACGACCCACCTCTCCTCTACCCTACCAGGCAAGTGCCTGGAACACAGAGGTTGGGGAGGCTAAGACTGAAGGGAGAAAAGGAAGACCTAAGGGAGGTAGGAGTAGACAGGAAGAAACTGGGAAGCTAGGGCCCAGGCTGGAGTCCAGAGTGAAAAGTCACACCTCCTTCTCCCCACCATCTTTTTTCTTCCTTCCCCCCCCCAACAGTAACCCTGGCAACAGCTCCCCGACTGAGGAGGCGGTTACCATAGCAACCTGCTCCCGACTTTCTCACCCGCAGTCTCCAAGTCCCCCCCAGAATCGCCCCACCCACCTGCAACCCCTCCCCCTGTCATACAAAACAAAACACACCAAAACGACGACCGGGGAGAGGCTTGCTGTGGCAGTGAGAAGCTAAAAAGAAGGGGCTGGGGGAGGTTGATTGGAGCTCATGTTCTAGCTTCCATTCTTTCCCAGAAGCAAAGGGGGTCCCTCACTTCAACTCCCCACCACCCCACTAATGACTCATTTTGGATAGATGCCTAGTTGCCTGGTCAAATGGTCCCCTGGCCCCTCCGTGCTCAGCCCTGTATTCAGTCATTAGGTCTCGGGATGGGGGTGGGGAGGGTGAAGCAGTGGGCTCCCCCCACCTTTGCGGAGCCCATTTTCTCCCTTGATTGCTGCTGGGCCTCTACACAGCCCTTTCTCCTAGCCTTTGTGCTATGCCTACAGCCCCCGCGCCCAAGAATACCAAGCGGCTGGCTCTGGCCCCCTGCCCAGTTCCCAGGCTGGCTGGGTGGCAGGGAGAAGGGGTTCAGATGCAGCTTTGGGAAAGTCTGTCAGGAAGGGGGCTGCCACTTCTGCTTGCATCAACATCCGGCTGGCACTACCTTCAGCGTGACCTCCCACAGGGGGCTGGGGAAGGCTGGATCTCATCTAGGCCTTCACCCCATCCCTCTTCTATGAAGATTTTTAGGTGAAAAGGGAGAGGACATTCAAGGCCCTCCTTCCACTAAGATAGGGACTGTGGCTAAGACAGGAAGAAAGAAGGTCAGACCTTAGAATGAACTTTCTGGATTTGATAAAATGTGAAACTCTAGTGGTGAGTTTTAAAAAGGGGCTTTTTTTTCCCCACAATGACTATGTATTTCTTTTATAATTAGAAAAGTAAAGCATTTTAAAAAGTAAATTATGCCATAAACACTCTGTGGCTAGACTAAGGGGTGGGGCAAGGAGCTAGATGACCTTGTACTTGACTGAGACTGCCCACAAATCACCCCAACAATGGGCTGGGAATATAGCAGAAAGGGACTAGTTGACACACCCCATATTCCTTATTTCCACTTACATGCAGGGAAACTGAGGGAGGGAAGCATGCACCCAGGAGGCCCCATTCCCAGCCCCCTACTTGGACCAGAACAAACAAGCCTCCCTTGGTGGCAGGCACTGTGACACAAACACACAATAAGCCAGGCAGCAGGGCCAGCATGAGCCCCACAAGAAACAGGCACTTATACACATGCTCACTTGCACACCCAGGTGCAACCAGACAGAGGGCCCAGCGGTGGCCCTGCCAGGCTGGGCCAGAAACAATGCTCTCTGACTGTCAGCACCAGGAACCGTCTCGCCTTGAAATCTAGGTCACAGCAGCAGGCTCTGGAGCCCAGCCCCCGCCCCCCTCCACTGATAATCCAAGGACAGAAAAGCGGTGGGGGGGGGGGTAATGTAGACAAGGGGAATGATGGGGACAGGCTTCAGAGATGGGGATAATAATGGAGGGGGGGGTGTGAAGAGAGCTGAAGAGAAAAGGCCAGCATGGGAAGGAGGCAAGATGCCCTCAAGAAGGCTGCCTCAGTCGAGGAGACCCTGCAACCAAACCCTTAGCTGGAAAATGGGACAGGATTTAGGACCATAGTGCCCTGCTTTCACATAGAAGAAGAGTTTGTAAATACAGAGATCCTGTGGGAGGAGAGTGTGTGTGTGTGAGTGTGTGTGTGTGTGTATCTCCTGGGAGGAGTTAAGATTTAGGACTCTGAATTGAAAACACAGACTTACAGGGGAGGTGGGCGGGAAGGGATTAATGTGTATTAGACACCCACCCACAAAGGCTGGGGGCGGTGAGTAGGAGCTCTCTGTGAGAGTGAAACAGATACAGTGAGGCCCGTAAGAGAAATGGGGGTGGGAATGTGTGTGTGCCAGAATCCTCTGTATGGATGCTGATCCCTGGGTGTGGGCACAGGTACAGGGAGGAGGCAGTGCTGGTATCTGTGGGTGTGTTTGGATGTTCTGGTAATGGATGTGTATGTGCCAGGGCTGGATGTGTGGCTTTGAGTGTATGTGGTCTGTGTGTATGTGTCTGACCAGCTGAGAGTATGTGTAAGAAGGCAGATAATCACAGGCTCACATCCAGAGAAAAGAGGAAGGGTAAGGGGAGCCTACAGAATGGAGGAAGAGAACTGGTGTTGGGAGAGGGAAAGAGACTGAGGCTGCAAATGAGGAATCCTGGTGGGGGGGAGGCGCACAGGGAGCACACAGAGTCCACGATGAGAAGGCTGCAGCCTCAGCTCAGTGGTTACCATGGCAACCTCAGTTCTGGGTGCCCCCCCCCATTCAGTTGTCAGGACAATGACACCACTGGATAAGGAGGGATGTGGGGAGTGGTGAGTAAGAAGAGACAGAAGGGATAGGAGAAAGGCCCGGTAAGGGAGCAGGGAAAGGCAGCCTAGTGTCCTGCCTCCCTGGAGAGATCCCATTTGCCCAGGCCTGGGTGTGGCAGCAGGGCCAAGGGCAGGGGAGTTTGGGGGAAATTTCCTTACTTGGTTCTCAAGCTTCCCTGGTCAACCATTGTCCAGTTGTAGTCTGGCTATGGTAGGTGGGGCTTGGCAGAAGCTTGGCTCCTTCACCCTCCATGTTGCTTTCCTCACCTAAGATTTAGAATTCCATAGGGCCTATAGAGAAGTCTCCTGCCCTCATAGCTCTGAAGAGTCCTCCTGATCTCTGGAACAGTGCAGAGGCTGCCCAGGGAACACCAGGCAGCCTGGGCGGAGGCCACTCTTGGGACAGGATACTTGGGCAGGAACCGGGAACCGGGGCTGAGGCTGCCAGGAAGTCAGTCCCCTTCCCTCCCAGATCATTCTGTGCTCTGCTCACCGCTTCCTCACACCTTCCTTCCTTCCTCCCTCTCCTTCCGAGCTGGCCCCAGGTGGGGCCCTCACAAAAGTCAAACCAACTGAGGATGCTGAGGAAGAGGGGCAGGAGGTAAGGATTATATTCTGACCTTCTAGGGTAGTAGTTGGGAGCATGACAGGTGGGTGCTCCATGGGCACTGGGGGAGGAAGGGGCGGGCCCTGGGAACACTTCGAGAGCCTAGCAAAATGGGATAACCACCTGTGGAGGAGGTGGTAGCACCAAAAGAATTTCTGTGCATTTGGACATTAATTTATGATTATCCTCTCCCTAGCATTTGGTTCCAAATCCTCAGTAAATTTAATGAAGCCTGAGGATTAGGAGGTGCTATTCCTCCCTCCCTCACATCGGCTGCAGCTGCCTAAGGCTGAAGGGAACTGCAAGGACCTGGAGATCCCTGCAGTGGGCAGGAGGCGGCCTGTAGGCACTCAAGTCTGTCAGTCTTGTTGCCTGGGGTTTGGGGTGGGAGGGTGGTAATCACAGCAAAGCAGAGGGCTGGGAAGGGAGAGAGCAGGGTTCCTACTTTAAATTTTATCTGGCCCCAAATTCAAGCAGTCCTGTAGTTCGTCCCTAATTATTCCTTTACTATCATACTCAACTGACTTCTTCCCATAGCTTCTATTCAGCTTTTTGGGGGGGAGCGTGGGGGGAGGATGCCTTTTTTTCTATAAAGTAGGAAGAGGGTTCTAAGGCTCCAGAGTCAGCCTGGGAATGAGGGGGTGGGATAGGACACCTGGACCTCAAAATGTTCAGTCCAAGAAGCAAAATGGGTTACCCCTGGCTACAAAGACAGGGTTAAGCTTTAAGCCCTTAGTCAAGAGAAGAAGGATCGGACCCAGGATGAGAGCGTCAGAAGATACCTGGCATTGGATCAGGCCGGGCAGAGAAGAGGGAATGGGGCCTCTACTGCTCTCTACTCATCTGGTTCTCTGTCTTCCTCCTGTTTCTTTCCCATCTCTCTATCTCTTCCTCATCTATTACCTCTCTCCCTAGTCTTTCAGTCTCTCTTTTCCTCCTTTCCTTTCAATGGGCTTTCATCCTTTCCCACCTGGTGGTAGCCAAGAATACTTAGGACTCCTGGGTTCTGTGACTTGGTGTCCCCATTTCAGTCCTCAGAGCTACTATACTAGCTATACTAGAAAGGAGTGAGTGTCCCTGCTATAAAGAGATAGAGTAAGTTTAGTGAGGAGGGGCCTGGATTGGTTGGCTGCGTACAGGTTGGTGATGTCCACCATTGCACTGTGGTGGAGGCTCTGTGTGAGAGAGTGAGGGGATGGCATGGCAGGGTGTGACTCTGGTCCTCTTCTTCATGCATGACAACACATGCACACATGATGGGCACAGGTGTCAGGGAAGTGAGGAAGTAGGCAACCAGGGCAGCTGGCAGCCTAGGGCATCTCTGGCAATTTCCCCAACGGAGTGTTTAACCACAAAGGGAAGAGCAATTAAAGCTAATCGCTCTGACAGCCTGGAGACCAGACACATAGGGCAACAAAACACACATATTCAGCATGTTTCCCCTAACTCCCAGTGGTCTCACCACCATCCTGCTTTCATCCTCCCTAATTTCTGAGCCTCTGTCATCCATTCCCCAGCACTCTCCCCACTCATCTGACCATCTCTGACTCTCACTTCCTTCCCCTCCCCATTCCCTGACTGTATCTCTGTCCCTCTGTGTCCTTCTCTTGATGTCTGTCTGCCTCTCACACACATTCCCCTCATTCTCTCTCTCTGACTTGGGCCTCCATCCTTGGCTGACTCATAGTCATTCTTTCTTTTTCTCTCTCTCCCTTTCTTCCATCCCCCCTCCATCCCTTGGCCACTCAGATGCCCAGAAGCCAGCCACTCCTAGCACCCTAAGCTCCAACTGGACCCAGCAAGAGAGGCCACCAGCAACCCCTACCCTCACTACTCACCCCGTTTCAAAGCACCAGGCTCACTCGCCCTCAAGATCCTGTCTCCCTGTCCTGGATTGAGACCAGGATTTTCTACCATGTTTTCTCACTGTTTTAAAGAGGGGCGATCTGAAGCCCAGGGCTGGGAGAAGATGCCCAGGAAATCAGGGTGGACTTGGGGACGGTGGCCCCCACTCAGCTGTCCTGTTAGACTGATATTCTATCAGGAGACTTGCACATGGGAGACAGTGGGAGTGAGGTGGGGGCTTGGATGCGTAGTGCAGGGCCCTTTGTGATTTGCTGTGTGCAGTGGATGTGTGTAAGAGTCACATGGGTGTGTGTCACCGTGTGTGCGGGCGTGTCTCTTGTAGGTGTGTGTGTCCCTGTCAGTTTTGACACAGATTATATGAAATTAATTAGGGGCTTTACGTTAGCTACTTCTCTCCTGTACACCCCCCAGCTCCCGACTCCTTCCCTCTGGACAAGCCTTCACAATCCCACCTCTACCCCAGGTGCAGAGGACTGGGTGAGGGCACGTGGTGCCAGCCGCCAGGTTTGAGCCCTCGGAGCAGGGGCGGCTGCCGGCGGAACTGAGGCAGGGCTGGGCCGGGAGACCGCCAGCCGAGGCGAGTCCGAAGCCAGAGAACGGGAGGGAGGGGCGGGAGCTGGCCCGGCCGAGCCGGCTGGGCGGGAAGCAGGCTCCATCCTAATCCCCAGGCCCCGGTCCGACTCCCAAACTGCTGGTCAGAGTGGAACGGGCGGCCGGAGCCACGCCGCCTCCAGCACACACCGCGCTCGGAGCGCACCGACAGAGACGGAGCCCGTGGGCCCTGACACGGAGCGGACCCCTCCGGGGCCCCCACGCTCCGCATCTGTCCCCAGGCGTCCCGGATCGACGCCCCTCCAAGCCCAGACCCCCAAATCTGCCCCTGCCCGCGACACGTCCCCTCTCGGCCCTCTCACCGCCTCCGGGGCTGAGCGCTCGGGGAGCGGGCACTCCGGCGTCCCCGGTTCCTGAGCAGCGTCCGGAACCTCCTCCTCGGCTCCCGCCGCCGCCGCCGCCGCCGCTTCTGCTGCCGCCGCCGCCTCTTCCGCCCGCGGAGCCAGAGCCCGAGCCCAGCGCCGCCTCACCCCACCCGGCTGGCCTGTGATGTCAGAGCCGGGGAGGGGCGGGGGGCGGGGAGCGGTGGGAGAGGGGGAGGGGAGGCAGCAGGGGGCTGGGGTTCTGGAAGACTCCTGGGACGGGGGCAGAAGTGCGGGAGGGCTGGAGTAGCGACGCCGCCTCCTCCCCTAAACAGCGAACCCCAATTCTCAGATTTAGTTCCTCCCAAAGGGACACACTCCTCCCCTTACGACCCTTCGGTGACCACAGTGGCTGGGACCCTGGGAGGCAAAGAGTAAGTTAGGGTTTAAGGGTTTGGAAGTCCTTTGGCCTCTGGATCCTCGTAGGTGCTTGACTCAGTATTTGCAAAAACCTTTTCCCCTTATGGGTCAAGGGAGCCGTAGTAAATGACTGCTCAGACTTATCCACCTTGGAAGGGGGGGGTGGGGAGGGAGGAGTAGGGGCAAGAAGCAAAATGGGGGCCTTTTTCGCCTGCCCTGGAGCCACAGATCTTCTCTCTCCAGGATGATGCCATCTGGCCCCTTGTGTTCCTCTCACCTTTCCCAAATATACCACCCTCCCGCCTTCCCCCCACCATGATGTAATTTTATTTCTGGGGAGAAAAAGAGCAGCAGTGAGCTCAGCATGCAAATTATAGACAACTTGCAGAGCCACGCTCAGCTCTGTCCCCTAGCTCTGCCCCTCTGCCCAGGCCCAGCATGGCAGCTCTCACTTCCCTTCTACCCCAGGGACTTTCCTCCCCCAGATTCTCAGCCAGACTGAAAGAGGGAAGGAAGAAGATGATCTGTTTTCATCTCCAGCCTAAGAGGTCTCTCCTCAACTCTGGCAGAGCCTGGCCCGGGGACGAGGTCTGAGCCCCATCAGTGTCTGTGCCACCTCCAGGAACGCCCCTGCTTCACTTCAGTTCCAGCCTGGCAGAGACCCCTCAGGAAGCCTCAGGTGGGCCCCTCCTTTCTTGAGTCTACACTGCCCCTAGAAGAGGCTCAGGCTGCTGCTGCTTTGGATTTCACAGCCCTTCTCTTTGCTTTCGCCATCCTCTTCCCCCAGTGTGCCATGTCACTGCCCCTTTGATAGCAACACACCCTCATAATTTGCCTTTGCATATATCTCATTTGTTCTGAGTTGTAGGGCCAAAACCCATTTTGTTGACCCATCTTTGAGACTCAGAGAAGCTGAATGACTTATCTACAGTCAGTGAAAGGTCCAGGTCTTTCAGGTACAGGGGATTTGGGCTTCATGCTGACTCTGCTCCTTTCTTAGGCAGGTTATGCCTCTGAGCCTTATTAAGGGCAAGACGGGGACACTGATGCCTATCTCACAGTGTTCGTCTGAGTTTTAGAAATTGTAAGTCTCCAGTGACTGGCACAGATGGGTGATTAAAACATGGGAGCTATTATTTAGTCTGGGGCCTTCCACTGACCTACGCTAGACAGTAAGTTCCATAATATTTTTGTATTGGCCCAGTGCCCATACTATGTATTAAACATTTATTAAATGGGTGCAAGTTGGATGAATATGTGGTTTCTACTCTATACTCCTGCCACCAATTCCAGGAAGACTTCCTGGATTTGTCTGTGGAGGGTGAAAACTTCTCTCACCTCAGGTCTCATTCTTCCATACTCAGAGATCCTCTAAGTTGTCCAGCAACACGTTTACACCCAATCCATGAAAGCTGTAACATCTGTTAGTTATGGGCTTGTTCAGTTGTTTGGTTCCTCCCCCCCTACTCCTGACTCCTTTACACTTACCCCAGCCTGGGCCTGTGCTGGAGAGAATGTGGGTCCTTCCTGCCAAGATCGCCAGCAGGCTCAGGTCTGGGGGATGCCCTTTGAACAAAACTCAGCGTCTCCTCTGCATTCCCATGACCACCACTCTGATCCGTGTTCTCCCACCTCCACCAGATTATTATACCTGTCTGATAAGAGTTGGACTCCCTGCCTCTGGTATCTCCATCAGCTTCCTTCCCTCTATCCATCCTGCTCATCACTGCCAGATTAAACGTTGCCCTTCCTCCCCAGCTCACAGGACTAAATCCAAACACCTCTGCGACCTAGCCCCGGATGCCCACCCAACCTCGTGGCCACCACTTGAACCTCTCTTCTTGTCTCTTTGGTCTCCTCTGTGCCCTAACATGGCACACGCATTCTGGCAGTGCTTTTGATGTTTTCACCACTTGAAATGTCTCCTCCCCAATTCCTTTGCCCTAATCAAATCCCACTATTCATTTAAGGCCTAGAAAATGCTCACTTCCTTTATGAAGCCATCAAAGCCCACTCTCATCTCTCTCTTCTGAGGCCATTCTATTCATTTGTTCCTTCTTTTAACAAACATTTATTAGGGACTACTTTTGGTGTGCCAAGCCCTGTGGACACAGAGAAAAAGCCTGGGGTCCTGCCTTCAAGGGGCTCACAGTCTGGTGGGGAAGACAGACATGTAAATGAAGAGCTAGTACTAGAATAGAGGTGGACAGAGAGAGTGCAGTGGGAGCCCAGAGGAGGGAGCTGCAGGAGGGGCCACCTCTGGGAAGGCCGCACCGAGGAAGTGTTTTTTGGGCTCAGTCTTGCCATTCAAATAAGAGCTGCAAGGGAGGGTGCTATCAAGCAGCACATAATCACTTAATTACATATTGCTTTGTATTTTTCTTCAGTTCTTTAGTGTGCTTGTCTTGACTTCCCAGTGAGGCTAATCAGCTCGAGAGCAGGGACAGGCCCAGCACTCTCTGTTCTCCCAAAGCCTGACAGTGGTGCTGGACAAACACCATGTGTTCAGAAAAGCCTTTTTGACTTGCAGCAGATAAATAATCCAAGCTTCTCTGGGATAACTGCCTGGAGGGAGGAGCCCCACCCCCCTGCTATCACAGTCCCCTAATGAGGTACCCACCCCTTAAATCCCCCATCCTCTGGCTGCCTCCCTCCTGCCATAGGGGTGAGACCTCATCAGCAGACACTTGCTCCTGTTGCCCCAGATCCTTTATTGAGGTCTCTCATTTGACCCAAGTACATTAACAAGAGATTGCTAAGATATAGTCCCAAACACAGTACCCTCCCGTCCCCCTGGCCAGGGATAGGACAGTCAGAAGGGTAGAGGACTTGAGAGAGTGGGGGAAGAGTGTGCTCAGGTGGAGGGAGCAGAAGAGAGATGGGGGCCCATAGATACGGCAAGAGGGAAGTCACAAGAAAGCATGTAGGGAGTGATGGAAGAAACAAATAATTGATACAGGGGCATGGTGGGACAGGAAACAGAAGTCAGATGAGATAGCTGGGCTGGTGTGTAGGGAAAAGTAGCTCCTTGAATCTCAGCACCCAGCATATAGACCCCAATGGGCCCCATGTCAGAGAATGACCTAGTGTCCCTGGAGGAGCTCAGGGAAGTACAGGGAAGGAGGAGGGAGCAGGAGGAGAGCAGGTGGGGCTAGGAGATGGCTGCCACGGCAACTAGTCATCGTCATCATCGTCATCATCATCCTCTGTGTTGATCTCGCCCTCCAGTACATCCTCCAGCCAGTCCTCCAGCTCCTCAGCAGAAGGCAGGTCCTCTTCATCATCCATGTCCATCCATATGCTGTCCGCCTAGGACATGGCACAGATGAGGGATCAGAACTAAGCCCGATTCAGGTCTTTAGACCTGTCCTCCCACTCACTGGACTCTGTACATCCTCTGTCCCTTCTCTTCATCTGTCAGTGGGCAGGAAAACTGTCCAGGTGGGGGTCTAGGTTGGAATAGTGACAGTGGGAGTAGAAAGAATTGCTGGATCAGCAAATAGACCTTCTCCCTTCAGTCTTTCTTACAAGCTCTTGCCATGCTGAGCTTCCTAAAACAGACCTCTCTATCATGCCCTTAATGCAAAACCACTGGTGGCTCTTCATGGCCTGGAGAATAAAGTCAGCAACTCTTTAGCATTCAAGACTTTCCAATACCTGCTTTTCTAGCACCATCCTCAGAGATCTCTAGACTCTCAAGCCATCAGAAACGACTTGCCTTTTCCCAAATCTGATATTCATTTTCCTACTTTTTGACCTTTTGCACTAACTTTTCCATCAGTTTGGAAATGACTCATATAATTTTCACTTGTAGAGCTCTTACACACAGTACAATCTCCAGTGTGTTTTAATGTTTTTAATTGTTTAGATTTAATTAATTTTTTATATTTTAAAATTGAGGTATAGTTGATTTACAACACTCTCCACTTTAAACTCTACTCCTCTTAAACCCTCTCTGATTCTCAAGCAGAAGTCACTTTGATTTCTGTGCCTTCCTGGTGTTTTATTTGTATCTCTATTATAGAATTTATCAGATTTGGCCTGGTAGTTAACGGAATACCTACCTCCTCAGTTAGACTGAGAATTATATGAAAGCAGGCTGTGACTTATTCAATTCAACTCAACAAATATTTTTGAAGCATCTATCTGTGTGTGAATGAGAAGATTTCTGCCCTCAAAAAGCTCAAAGTCTACTGGAAGAGACAGACATGATACATAAATAGCCATATAAAAGTCATGTTCTCAATGCCAAATGGGCTCTGGGAGTGCCAAGGAGGGAACAATTCCAAATGGGAGATCTGGAAAGACTTCATGGAGAAGAGAGGATTTGAACTGGGCTTTGAAGGACGAGCAGCCAGTTCCAACAGGTAGAGGCAGGGGTGTGTTCAGGGCAGGAATCTCTCCCTCTTTCCAGCCATTAGACGGGGCATGTCTAATTCCTCTGGGGAGGGCTCAATTCCTAGTTAGCAGAGCAGAGGAGGACTAGCTATGTTGGGAAGGAGAGTTGGGGGTCAAACGGGGATGAGGGAAGGAAACTCACATCAGTAACATTGACGACTCCTATTTGTGGGGCTGACAGGTCGATGTTAAACGTCTTCTCCCAGTATGGAACCAGCTGTGGAGAGACCACAAATAGCAACTTAATGGAGGCTAGGAACACCTGAGTCCAGCAGGGTGAGTGTGAGTGTGCGGGTCAGCCAGGGGTAGAGGAAGGACGCTGAACCCACGGTAGATTGGTGGATAGGTCCAGCTATAGTGCCTGAAGGGAATGGGTAGAACTAAGCAGTTAAAGAGTAGATATCCCAAAAGGAAAGTTATCAAGAGGGTCAGCTGGGGACATTGGTCCCTCCTTTCCGAGGAAAACTTGATAGGAAACCTTATTCTGATCCTGGATCTGCTACTGATTGGCCTTGTGACTTTGGGCAATCACTTCTCCCTGGACCTCAGTTTCTATATCTCTAAACTAAGGTAGTTATACTCTGTAATTGCCAATGGTCCTCACATTTCTGTTTGTTCATCTAGTTCCTCTTTCAACGAAGAGTGTTAGGTGTTGGGGATTCAGCTGGGAACAGAGCCGTGCCCTGAGACATGGAATCTCTGTGCTTTGATTCTGTGATTGTGGACACCCACATGCAGGGTTAATGTGCCCTTCTGCTCCCCCAAACTCTGGATTTCTCTAGAAGGAGCCAGCCCTGGGCACATGAGCTATCTGCTCAGCCTCTGCTCTGGGAATCCTGTTGTTCCCACACTTCCCATCATCCTGTGTCCCCTTTCTCAGGATGCGCTCAGTGCCCCTGGGCATGCGACAGGCTCCTTCACTAGGAGATGGGGATAGGAGCTCTGAAACAGGCTCCCCACTGGGGTGTGCCCTGCCTCGGATAGCAGTGCCTGAGTGATATCTCTTACCAGGGGGAAGTCATCAGGGTCAATCCAGATGATGCTCAGGTCAGGGTTTTCAGTGTTATCTTGGGCCACAGACTTGAGAATCTCTAAGAACTCATAGCCATCTTGGAGGGAACACAGGTGATAAATGCACGGTGGGGCACAGAGGAAACAGGAGTCCAGCTCTCTTTTCCCGCCTCCCACAACTCCGCATGTCTAGCCCCAGGCTGCTTGTAAACTGTGCTCTAAAAAAACCCATCTTATGTGTTAAAAGCCTATGCTCTGGGGACCTCCCTAGTGGCGCAGTGGTTAAGACTCCACGCTCCCAATGCAGGGGGCCCGGGTTCGATCCCTGGTCGGGGAACTGGATCCCACATGCATGCCACAACTAAGAGTTCGCATACCACAGCTAAGGAGCCCATGTGCTGCAACCAAGGAGCCCGCCTGCCACAACTAGGACCCAGCACAACCAAATAAATAAATAAATAAATAAATAAAAAGGCCTATGCTCTGATAAATACCCCATCTCCCTCTCTCACCAGTGCCCCCGCCCCTGCCCCAAATCCAATCCAGTATTCCTCCCTCACCAGGATCAGCTTCCTCTGCAAAGGCCACAATATGGATTCCATCCAGATCGTCCTCCTGTGGGGGGCAGGGAGGGGAGACCTTAGCTATACTCACTGAAGTTAGAGAGCCCAGAACAGGCCCTAGATCTTCCTTGGACCTAACTTTTGTGGAAATCCAGCTTCTGGAGTGGGTGTATTCTTGTGGTGGTGACCCTTTTCCAAGTACACTGCCCCCTTCACTCCAGGGTCCCCACACCTCCGCTGGCAAACCCTTCAGCCCCAGAGCTTAGAGCTCCTCCCTTGTCATCGTCATCAAGTTATGTGTGTCCCCCAACTCCTGACACGTTCTTCAGAACAGAAACCCTCCACCTTTGCTGGTGCACTGTCTTTCCTATAAGCAAGACATGAGGAGCAGCAGGGTTGGGTGTTTCTGGGACTTGAGTTTTCCCATGCTCCTGCAAGGGCCTGGGCCCCATCCAGGGCACTCACCCAGGTCTCATACATACTCTCAGGCTTAAGTTTCCTCAGGGTTGATCTAGAAGAGAAAGAAAGTCACTACTCAGTGGGCAAGAAGGACACCCGTGGCTTCAGAGGGTCCCCATAGCAGAGGCTGCCACAGGGTCATGCCTAGGGCATAGACAGCTTGCAGCCCTGAACAAAGCCATCTGGCAAAGTCTAAGCTCTGGGCACCAGGCCCAGATAATTGCATGGTTAAAGCAGGTAGGAGAGAGGAGCGTGGGCAAGGGGACTGGAAGAGAGACTTTCGGGAGAAAGAACTGGACATCTGGGTGTTCATTCATTCATTCTTTCATTCACTCATTCATTCAATAACACTGAGCGTTGGAGATGATCTAAGCGCTGTGCTAGGTGCTGTGTAGACAGAGTTGGACAAGGCAAACATATTCCTGCCCTGATGAAGCAGACCATAATCTAGCGGGAGAGAGTGAGAGAAGTAGTGTTTACACTGATGAATGGGTATTTCCAGTTGTGGAGTACTGTGAAGGAAGAGAATTATGTGTGAGCATAGGGCAGGGTTTCTCAACCTCAGCACTACTGACATTTGGGGCCAGATAATTCTTCATTGTGGGAGGGCTGTCCTGTGCACTGTAGGATATTTAGCAGCACCCCTGGCCTCTACCCACTAAATACCAGTAGCTCTCTCTCCAACCAAAAATGTCTCCAGCCATTGCCAAATATCCGCCAGAAGACAAAATCCTCCCCCTACGTCGCCACTCCCTCCACCCCTGTTGAGAACCACTGGTGTAGGTAATGTATGAGAAAGAAGACAGGCCAGATCTGGATTAGAATCCAGTTCTGACACTACTCGTGGACTCTTTTTAACTGAGGCTGTTAAAAGGATTAAATATAATAAGAGAGATAGCACCTCGGAGTTCCTGGCAGACCACAGGCACTCAACACTGGTCTCAGTCCACATCACAATGAACCATACACATTGATGGAGCACATTCTATGTGTGCTCCAGGCTCTGGGCTAAGTGCTGGGGTGCAAAATATTGTGCAAAATGGTCAGTATATCAATAAGAACTGATACCAGAAGTGTGTTCATCTCTAGGAGAGACCAGCCTCCTGGTTGGCTGAGATTCCCCTAGCCCATCTCGCAGACATGTGTTCTAGCCTGGGGAGGTGCCTACCCTGCCCAGAGGGTTGCCCCTGCCCCCCACCTCCTGTGCTCCTCCACGAAGCTGACAATCTCCTCTTCACTATTGGGCTTGTCCGGGATGGTCACAGGCTCTTCCATGAAGGCCTCGTAGAAATCGATCTCGTTCAGCTTCAGGGTCAGCTTCTTTGCCACCTTTTGGGGGAGGGGATGGGGGAGTGGGGCAGGGGACACGGGGTCATGGTGAGAAGAAGTATTATGGGGGAGCAGATGTCAGACAGGGAGTGAGACAACCTGGGCCCTCGTCACTGCCTCTGTGACACTGGACACGTGTCTTAACTTCTCTGGACTTTGGTTGAAGATGAGAGAGGGGTGGGTTAGATAATTTAAAATCTGTGGGGTGGGGGAGGCCCGAGGTGGGGTGGGGTTGGGGACTACTGGTGTGTAGGGAGGGAGGAGGTCCCCCATCGATTCTGGGAGAGGGGGCTGGAGGGCAGCTGAGGGGAGTGAGGGAGACCCAATGCAGCAGCAGGGAGGAGAACCTTGCTGTCGAAGGTGGCGAAGAAGGGGATGTAGGGATGAAACTCCTCCGCTGCGTCCTCGTAGGCTTTGTAATCTGAGGGGGGAATGCAGAGTCAGTCTCTGGGGGAAACAGGGTCTTCCAGGGAACCATCCCCCCTCTGTCTCTCCCCAATTCTTCTTTGGCAGATGGGGTTCATTCTGAGACTCACCCCCTCTAGTCCTCTGAGAGTGGTTACATACAGTGGTGGGCTCGGGGGAAGGGGAATGCCTTGGTGCCTGTCTGTGAAACCCGCAGAGTGCAGGGAGATCAGAGCAGTCGATGGACCCACGATGGCAAGAGGAGTGAGGAGGTAGGGATGCTGAGCCAGTGGGTGAAGTGGGGAGGTAGGAGGACAGGTGAAGTGGGGGACCAGCGGAGGGGACAGTGGAGTCTGAGGGTTACCCACGCTCTGAGTCTTTGCTCTTGAAGTAGCCAATGAGTTTGTTCTCATCTTCGATATTCTCAAATGCCTGCAGCTCTCGTTCACCCTCAATAAATTCCACAGGGTCCTCTAGGACCTGGAAGAGCAAGGACATTGAAGGAAGAGAGTGAGTTTCTGAACTCAGTGGTAGAGGCAAGGAGAGGGATCAGGGAAAAGAGGGCTGGGAAATGGGGAGGAAGGGGCTCTCTGTTGCCTGTGTGTGTGTGTGTGGGGGGGGCTGCAGTTGGTCGGAAGGGCGTGAGGTCTTAAAGCAAGGCCACTAGGTCCAGCGGAGTCCTCACATCAAGCAGAAACTCCACCAGGGTGTCAGCAGAGAACTCGCCATCATACTCAATGACTTCATCTTCCTTGAATACGTAAATGCTGTCCTCTTCAGTTAGTCCTAGGGAGTGAGCCAGAGGTGTGCCATGATTGCAACCTTCCCACAGGTCCAAGGGTCCAAATCCAGGGTTGCAGCCCATTTCATAATCCCACTAGACACCACATCCTTCACCTCCCCTGGCCCTGGCCCTGCTCACCTCCACTGCCTCTCAGCCCCTACATCCCCGGTGTCTGTGCCCCTGGATTTAGCCTAGGTGGCTAGTCTGGCCCCAGGGGCTCTCCAGGGGGAAGCTGGGATCAGGTGGGGATGCTAGGGGAGGACGCAGGGAGATATAGGTCCTAGCAAGATGTCTCCCCCCTTTCTCTGCCTGCCATAACCAGAGACAGATCTTCCTGTTACCTCCTCTGAGGACTCTAGTTGCTGATTCCCAGTCCAGCCCTTTAACCTTCAGCTATTACTGACCAGATGACTTCATTACTGGCCACCCCTCCCCCATCCACATCCGGAGTCCAGTCTCAGGCCTGTGCTGCCCCCTGGTGGCTGGTGCTGTAACACCCAGCCCCCGGCGCTGGAGGGGGAGGGGTTGGAAGAGGAGTTTGCAGAGGTCTCTCCAGCCCCACTTGTGTTCCCTGATTCCCCCTTTCCTCCAGAACCTAGACCCGTTTTTTAGGTAGGTATAAAGAAGGCCACCTTCACCTCTTTCTGGGATTTGAGCATGGGTCTCTATAAGGAATAAAGGAGAGGCTGGAACCCCCAGCCATAACCCTCCAAATTTCAGTATTTTCTCACCCGTCACCTTCCCCTCCCTGCTCCTCCCACCCCTCCCTTACCTAGTTTCTTGGCTACAACCGTGTCCTTCTCAGAGTCCACCATCCCGAAGCCAACACCCTTGTCTTCTAGGACTTGGGCTGCTAACTGAAGGGAGAGTTAGGGTTAAAATCAGCCTCTGGAATTCTTAGTAACCACTATTCCCGATCTCATGCTTTCGAGCTGGGTCATTTGGGATGCAGGGAATATGAGTTAACCTTGACACTGTGCTAGGATGCAGGATATCTCCACTTTCCCTGCCACGCCCCCCTCCACCCTTTTGGTCTGTGGTCCAATTTTAATTCCTGAACACCTATTGCTCATTTACAATGTGCTTATTATGTTGAACTTTAAGGCACTGTGCATGTACTTCCAGGTTCCTTAGGGATGCTGAGGGGTCTAGCTTCAGGATGACTGAGGCTCTTTCCTCCTTTGGAGCTGAGCCCTGTACTCCATACTGATCAAAGACCACGCTCAGTGTGGGGGTGATGTTACACGTCCCTGGGGTTCTTCTGAGTGAGTCCCAATGGGGAGAATTTTGGAGGGCAAGAGGGTGGGGGGCGTGGGGCTCTGTTCATGTTGCTGAGGAGCAGGGAGAGCTGGAGAGCTGAGAGTAGAGGTCACCGTGGCCACCACTGGTCACCCTCAGAGGCAGAGAGACTGACAAAGAGATTAGAGATGAAATAGGCCCGGTCTTCCTCAATGGGGTGGGACTTTCCCTTTCACTCTCTACTTCAAGCTGTCCTTAGGCTATGGAGAGTCACACCCTAGGTCCCTGTCCTCATGGGTCTCCCAGCGGGGCTCTCAACCCTGATGCACTCTGCCTTGGGCATGGTTTGCAGCTTTACCCCACCTAACACAGGCTCGGGGCGCTCGGATTCTCAGGAGGTTGGGACAGGTGGATGGCCAGAGATGCTGAGCACTCAGGATAAAAATACTCAGCTCATTAATCAGGCGGCGGGTTCCAGCACCCGGCAGGGGCACACAGAAATGAGAGCCTACAGTCCTGGTGTCTTGCCCTGAAATACTCCAAGCTCTGGGCAAGCTGGGGCCTCTCTGTCCTGCCATACTAGAGGAGGGGCTGCAGCAGCTTGGACAAGGAGACTCCAACACATCCCGGCTCCTGGAGGGCTGTGTGACCACATTTTCCAGTCATCTCCAAACATGGGCTTTTTTCTTGTAACAATAGGCTCTCTCTCTCCTTTGCGCCCGAGGTAAGCTTGGGGGTGAGGAGAATCTTCCCACAAAGACAAATTGGGGAAGGCATGGTGAAGCCTCCTCCAAACACAAGAATTTTCCAATCGGGGTGCCCAGCTTGATCCAATAGGGGCAGATGGCAAGGGGAGGGGACTGAGAGGCCAGTGGGAGGCACGGTGGCCTCTATTAAACCTTTAGCCATTAAATCGATGACTTGCAAGTAAAATGTCAATAACATTTAAATTTATACTCAGTTTGGATCTCTTTGGGGTGCAGCCCCTAAAGTGTATGGAGAGAGGGTACGTTTTGGTTAGGAAAGTAGATTTGGGGGTGTACTGCAGTTCTTCACCTTCCCCTGAAGAACCTCTCTTTTCCTTTTTTGTCACCCTTCCAAGGTCACCCCAGTCCTAGCCAAACCTAGTACTACCACCCTCCTCTAGCATGGAGGAGAGATTCCCCCTGCAGCACCCCCTCCCTCCTAAAATTGCCTGACTACGGTGGTACTTTGGGGGTTCCTGAATCTCTGTTTCTCTTCTGGCTAAGGTCATATGCCACTTGGGTCCTGTTGGTCCTGTTGGTCGAGACAGGGTCCTGCTGCCCTGCCCCTCACGCCCAGATCCCATTCTTAAAGATCTACATGGAGTTGCAGGATAGGGGGGTACAGAGAGGGACTGGGCTGTTCTGCAGGCCTGCAGACCCCGCCACTCACCTCCAGGATCAGCTCCTCCATCTCAAACTGTCTTTGTGAGGCCTTGTCGTCCTCGGGGTGTTCGTGGTAGAGCAGTGCCAGCACCTCATACTTCTTGAACACATTCTTGTAGTTCTTTGCGTTGACATTGACCACACGGTCCACACCATCATACTCGGGGAAGTCCAGCCCGTCCTCCCCCTGCACCCCTGACTTGGGTGTCCCTAGCACCAGCAGTAACAGCAGTGCCAGCCGCAGGCCGGGCACAGCTCTGGCCCCCATCCTGTCTGCAGCACTCATGGAGGTAGTGGGATCTGGGTCGGCTCTCCTGGTCCAGAAGAGGTTAGCTGGGGTAGGGAGGGGCCCCTGGGTCCCAAATCCTGAGTTAGGGGCTCACAGTGGGGGTGGGGTGGGGAACGGCCCAGAGCAGTGGACAGAGGACACTGCTAGGTCCTGGAGAAACTGCCGACAGAGCCAAGAGAAAAAGGGTCAGGAGGAGGAATAGGAGCAGGGGGCGGGGAGGCAACCGGAGCTGCCCTTGAGGTTGACACCCCTTGGCCCCCACCTGGTCCTGTCTAAATATGTCTCCAGGATTGGCAGGAGAGATGGATAACCTTCTGAGGCCAGGATGGCCCCGTGAGGGCCGGGATCCTCCTACCTCCAACACCTCTCACCCAGGCTCCCAGAGCCTCCCCCCTCCCCTTCCCCCCCAATGTCCAGGGCTCCTCGGCCCCTGTCCCCACACCAGCCTAGGAGCTCATCGCCATATTAAGAAAGGAAAAAGCTGGAGCTAAAAATAAGACCAGATGAGTCGGAGGTAAATGAAGCTGGGTCTGGGGGAGGGGAGGCTTGGGGGTAATTAGGGAGAGTTGAGGGAGGGCAAGGGTACTCAGACAGAGGGAAATGGGGCTGCAGAGGAGGAGGTATTCTGGGTCAGAGGTTAAATTTGTAGTCCATTTGTAAAAAGGGGGGCAAATGTGGTATTGCCTCTAAGTCCTAAAACCTGGGACTCTCCTCTAGGTCAAGTCTGTTTCTTTGATCCTGTGGAGGAAGTCAGGGGGAGTACAAATGCAATCCAGGCTGCAGGAAAGAGACCCCCTGCACTTCCCTTTAAAGAACCAAGACCAAGGATGAGGTCATTCTCTGAATAAAAGATGGAGCCGAGTCCAGGACTGGCGCCCTGGCTCAGCTCCAGCCAGTTTCCTTTGCTTCACTCAACACTCCTAACTGGAGTATGCAGAGGAAGGACGGGGCGTGGGGCGTGAAGTGCTGGCCCACATCCATCCTTGGAGATGCGGATCTGGGGCTTCTCTGCCCACAGACCCGAGAGGAGAAGGACAAAGTCGTTTGGCTGCTGCCTCCTGCTTGTACTCTCTACTCTGATCCTACGGGACTGGTTTTCTAGGGCACAGTGGGAAGAAGGATTCCCCTGGCTGAATGATTCCAAGGAGAGCGCATTGTGACTATTCATTCCTACGTCTTTGACAAGACAAAAAGGATCAGGTATCAACGGTAGGGGAAAAAATTAACACTGGGAAACATGAAGAGGTGGGGCCCTGTGCCCTGAACCAAGGATGCTGCTTAATTCTGTGCACTGAGAGCCAAAGCAGAGCTGGTGCGGAGGGGCTCTAACTTCCTGGATCCCAGCTTGGGGCTGAGGGCGGAGTGGATGGGCTCAGCTCTGGGTACCTTCAAGGACCCTCTTCACGGCCCTCCAGGGCTCATGCACAGGTAAGCTGAGGCACGAGGGAGACCAGAGAGAGGCTAGATCAAAGTCAGAAGCCCCCATGCCCACCCTGAGGTGTCTCCGATGTTGGAGGCACAGCGGGTGTTTTGCACCATGAAGTTATGTTAGAGGAATGACCTTTCCGCACTCCCACAGGGCGGACCTTAAACGGCTAAGCAAGGAAGGCCAGGGAAAATCTCAAGAACGTGGCAGGAGTGGGTCCAAGAGAGACAGCTGTCATTGGCACAGGAGAGGCCAGAGGTAGCTAGGCAGGGCATGCTGGAGCTGGAGAGACCTCAGAACCCATCTCAAGAGAGCGACCAACATGCCCACAGCCCCATGACCAGAGCAAAGACAGCAGGATAGACAGGTGGACCCACCCAGACATATATGACCTAGATGACGTCCAGCCCCAGCTACTCCTTCTGCTGCACTCTGGAGGAGGGGGGAACACTGGGACAGAGACATTGGGACCTTAGACTCATTCCATCCTGAATCTGACCTTTCGTACCCCCAGGGTGTGAGATGGGACGAAATGGTGACCCAGGCCTGCTCCATTCCCTCTCCTCTTCTGCAGCTACCGGGCTGTTTCATCCCATCCTGCTCCCTCTCCTTGGCCCTGGCTCTCCAGAGCCACCCGGATCCTTTCCAGCAGCTGCACCCCTCCCCTCCTCCCTGTCCTCCTCTCCCATATTTTGCTCTATACTTTCTATTCAAATCCTTCCCTCTAGGCCCCTGCCTTCAGGCTCAGCCACCGATATCAAATGACCCTAAGTTGGGGCCTCTGTATTTTTAACCCACCAGACACCCAAAGCTCCTGCTACTGAAACTTGAGGAGCTGGCCCCACCATTCTCCCCCTCCCCACCTCACTCACACACACCCTGGCCCCTCCGTCTTCCAGGGTTGGTTCAGCCCTGTCAGCATCGGGGAAGGACCCCAGACTGATATAGCCCTGTCCCTAGGAGACCTTGTGTTGGAGGAGGGAGGGGAGCAGGTGGGAGAGAGACGTCTAGGAGGGCCCGATGTAGGGGGACAGTGGCTGGTGTACCTTACGACAGCCTTCCCTTTGCTAGTTCATGGCCTGTCATCCTCCAGACTCGCCCACGGCCCTTCCTCTATCACTATCCTATATTTTTTTCTTTTGCATTTGTATATTTTTGGCCCAGCCTTCATTGTAAGACTAGCCTGAAAAGTGGTTGAGGGCACAAGTTCTGCAGTCAGACAGACCTTGGTTTCCTCATCTATAAAACCGGGCGGGGTGGTAAGAATGTATTTGTTGTATGGATTAATGGATGGTGTGAGTAAGGCCTTTGTCTACCGCCAGACAGAATGTGCAGTCACTTAACACATGTGCTTTGTTTTTGGTGACAGTCTACGATTTCCACCAGCTTTTCTCAGCATTTCTCTCTCTCTGTATGCTGTTCGGCACAGCCAACCCTCTCCTCTAAAAGAAGCCTGAGAGTGAACCGATCTACAGGGTAAAGTGGACCAGCTCACAGAGCAAAAGCCAGCGAGTGGGTGAAGAGGAAGGAAGAGCTGCCGCCAAGGGTGGGCAGGAGAGAAAGGCTCCCGCGGACTCCTCACCTGCCTGAGACGCAGCAAGTGCTGAGCCCAGGCTCGGAGGCCAGGCTTTGGGGATCATCCATCACCTGTGTGGAGCTGGGGCATGAGGGGGCGGGTGCTTTGCCTAGAGTAAAGGCTACAGGGATCCATTCAGCGTTGTTCCAGCCTCTGTTTCAAGGTTACGCCAGAGAAAACAGCTGAGGGCTGGGCTGGGGTCGAGATGCCCTAATGACTGGGGCTACGGGAACACCAATCCCTTCCTCAGAGGCGGGTCAGTGGCCTGACTTTCACCACTCACCACGTGGCCCCTTCCAAGTCATTTAACCTCTCTAGACCTCAGGTTTTTCATGATGAAATAAGGTCTAGCACGAAAAGCCTATGAGTCTGTAAGTTGATCTGAGGAACTGAGTGGGCGCTGTGGCCCCTCTGTAAGGTGTGGCTCCCCTGCTCCTCTCTCACCTCCTCTGTTTCTCTGATCCCAGGACTTGTCCTGTCCTTGCTCTCTGCTGCGTTGGAGAGTGACTTTGAGGGGGTAGCCTTCAAGGGGCAAGGATGCTTGATTCTGATCCCTTCCCAGCCTCGACTCTGGTCCCTGAAAGACTTCCCCTGCTTGGCTCCCATGAAGATCTAGGGAGAGAGCATCACAGTAATCCCCATTCTCCAAAAATCAGATGCGACACATCCAGGAGCTAAGGGCTGTTGCAAACATTTACTCTCTTGACTGGCTACTGAGCCCCCTGCTGGGCTCCAGTCAGATGCAGGCAGGGCTCCCCTTAACCCACCACATCTCCTATCCATGGTGCCCTCAACCCAGCCCTAGGATCACCTGTCTCTCTCATCCAAGGTTCTTCCTCCTGGCATCTCCCTGCCCCAACTAATGTGCACTCTCAGATGTTTTCCCAAACTCATTACCCCAACCCTCCCCCACCTGGCGCTCAGGACACCCTGATGTCATGTGAAGATCTTCCTCTGTTGAGTTTAGTAGTAGGTCTCCTTCTCCAGCCAGCCTGTGGAAGAGAAGAGACCAGAGTGAACTGGGGAAGGCATCGAGGGGAGAAAAACAGAAGGGTGAGCCCGGACAAGGTGGGAGGCTTGAGGGTAGAAGGCAGGGCCCTGAGGATTGGAACGAGCAGCGTGCTGGGGTCAAGGACCAGAGGGCAGGGTCCAGGCACAGCACAGGCTGGGCAGTGAGCTGGGGAGAAGGGCAGTGGGCCTGGAGGAGCCAGGGGGAATGGGGGAGCTGGTCAGGAGGCTGGCGAACTCTCAGGCCAGGGTGCAGGGGACCCTCACCGCCAGGATGACGACGGATGATGAGTTTTCTGATTTCATCATAGACAAGGATGAGGATGCTGTAAGGAGTGGCACAGAGCCACCAGGTTATCCTGAAGAGAGCAAAAGCTGGTCAGCAGGAGAGGAGATAGAGGGGTCAGTGAAAGGCAGGTGCAGAGAACAGCGCCCGGGAATCGAGTGTTTCGTTTGTTGTGTGGGAGGTTGATCCCTAACTTTGAGGAGGTCAGAGCCTGGGGAGTGAGGGCGGAGGGGCCCAAGACAGGAGCATAAAAAGCCAGTGAGAACAGAAAGGGATACATGCCATATTAGAGGGACATACGGTGTTCACAGAGATTGTCTACCAGCTTTTGTGGAGTCGCTGAGGGAGACTTCCTTTGCTTTCTGGGTTCTCTAGACCTTGCACCCACAAACTCCAAGCAGGATGGGTCTGAGACTAGATGTGGGGTATATCTTGCCAGGGAATATATACACTCTTCCATATTGCAAAGATGGGGAAATCTTTTTCTTCCTGAATCTCTTCTATAGACCAGGAAGATGGACTCTGGGGAGGGGTTGAATCAGGACCACATTTGTCCCTTGGATGATAGAGAGATGGCATAGAGCAGCATTGTCCAATAGAAATACACTGTGAGCCTCATGTGATAGTTAATATTTTCTAGTAGCCACATGAAAATAAGTAAAAAGAAACAAGTGCAATTAATTTTAATATTTTATTTAACCCCAACTATCCAAAATATTATTGTTTCAACATGTAATCAATATAAACATAATTAATGAGTTATTTTACATTCTTCTTTTTATCCCGAGTCCTCGAAATCCAGTGAGCATTTTACACTGACAGTGTATCTCAAGTCAGACACTAAATTTTCAGTGGTTAAAGGAAAATGTAGTCTAACCAAAACAATAAAGTTGTATTTAATTGAAAAATATTTGACACTGGTTTAGTTTTTAACATTCAGTTAACTAAAATTATAAATTCAATTTCTCAGTCTCACTAGCCATATTTCAAGAGCTCAATAGTTGTATAAGGATGGTGGCTACCATATTGGACAGGGCAGGCCTAGGCCATGGTTCATTACACACACACACACACCCCTCAACCAATATAAACAGTTATAGACATACAGTCATACATTCATTCAACAACAATTATCATGTCTACTCTGTGTATGTGCTAGGTCCTGGGGAAATAAAAATGATGACATGATGGTCTTTGATCTAAAGAAGCTCAAGCAATCAGGGAAAAGAGGTTAGATAAACACACAAAATAGATAATCACAGTATTAGGTGATGAGTTTTATGGTCAAGGTATGTACAAGAGTGTTTGGGAGCACAGTTAATGCTCAACCACGTTTACTATCATTTATGTGTTGACATTAATAGTAGCAGCAACTGAGCTACTATTAACCAAATGCCCACCAGGACCCAAATGCCATGCTTAATGTATTATATGCATTTCTACTTGTAATTATCAGAACAATCTGCCAGGTGTGTGTTATCGAGACTTTGCAGGTGAAGCTCAGGCTCAGAGAGGTTACCAGCTCGTCCAAGGTCATAGAATAATATACAGTACAGCCAAAATTCAAACCTGGAATTGTCAGTATCTAAGGGCAGTACCAATGTCTTTTATTAAACATTAATTGAGAAGCTACAGAATACAAAGCATTGTGTAAAACACTGCAAGGGACAGAAAGGTGAGCAAAGTGTGTAAACACATAGAAAATCAGTTGGAAGACCACACACTAAATTATTAATAGAGGTTACCAATGCAGGGCGGGGGAGGGGTGGGAATGAAATGGGAGTTTTGCTTTTTTCTTTATAAAAATGTTAAATGGAAAAGTTTCACAAGCATATACTAATGTAAAAAACAAAGAAACAAAAACTTGGGACTTGAACCAAACAAGGTAGCAGACAATAAGAATTTCAGTATGCCCACCCACCTATATGCACATTAAAACGGATTTGCAGAAGTACAGCAGATTTAGCCATGCATAGATTAGGCTGTTTTATGATTACACCAGCTCCAAGCAATGTGTAGCCTGGGACAGCTATACCACACATTATCAAAGAAAAGGTACCACTCTGTTAAGCACTGGCAAATCTGCTAAGTTTGCATGTCTAGTGGGTTGCGATCACTTGGTACAGTCCCTAATTCCTCCCTGGATAAGATGCGCTTGTGGGAGCACAGGCGGTTCTCTCTACATCACTGAGTGGGGCCTGCTCCCCTCTTGACTTCCCCGCTCAAACATGCCTCCTCCCATGTGCTCTCCCTGTGCCCAGAGACGCCCCGCCTTGCAACCCTCCCCTTACTCACTTGAGTGGGTACATTCGCAGGGCCACGTCCATGCCTGGAGTGTAGGACAGAAAAGCAGCCAGGAATGTCTCCTCCAGGATCCCAAATATTAGGATCTTGTTTCTGAGAGGAAATGTTTAAGGGTGTGTTGGAGGTCGGGAGGGAGAGTTAGGGGTGCAGTTTGGGAGAGTGTTGGGGCCGGTGGGCAGTGCTCACGTCATGCCCTGCTGGAAGACAGAGTTTCTGCGGGTCTTGCAGATGATGAGGTCAACCCACTGCACAACCACGATGCTGACAAAGGCCGTTTGGCACGTGAACTCCAACACCTTGCGCTGCTCGTAGGTCTGGGGGAGGGTGGGCAGAGGGGAGCCGTCAGTGTCAGGAGGGATTCATATATGCCTCAAAGGCTTCTTCCTTCTCCTGCCTCCCCAGACCCCAAGGCTGAGATAGGTCCCCTATTTAGATTCCTGCAGCCCTTCACATGTATCTCTGTCTTAGCACTTTCCATGTTGTAATTGTGAGTTGTTTATATGTTTGCCTTCCCTGACTGAGAGCCCCTCAAGGGCAAGCACCTTGTCTTATTTATCTCTGTGTCTCCTCTCCCCATGCTTCGTTCAGTGAGTGGTAGGTACTATGGCTCAATAAATATTTACTAAGAAGAAGGGTGGTGTGAGAGAAGAAGGTGGACTTCAAGCGGAAAACAGGGTCAGAGGAAATAGGTAAGGAAGATGGGGCCAGAGGGGAATCTGCATGCAGAGGGGAAAGGGATACCCGAAGAGTGGTACCAGATGGGAGGCATTCACTCATCCATGTGTTCATTCTTTCATTCACATTTTACACAGGAGGAACTTAGAGTCCGGTGGGGAAGATAAATATGCTATGTCAGCACAGTAGGTAGGTTACAAGAGGGAGATCACAGAGGGCTATGGAAACACAGGAGAAGAGCGTCTAAATTAGACTGGAGAAAAAGCCCATTTAAAAAAAAATAAAACAGCATGTTTATAAATAACTTGTAGATCAAATAAAGAATTTGAAAATATGTAGGACTAAACAATAATGAGATAGTACAGACAACCTCATGGGATGTGGTCAATGTTGTACTTGGAGGGAAATATAGAGCCCTAAACAATTAGAAAACAAAGGCTGGAAATCGATGAGCCAAGCATTGAATTTAGAATGAGACCTGTCAGCACATTTCTGTGCATCAGATCATACCACCACTATCCCCTGCAGCCAGCTACCAAAACTGAGCCACTCCCAACATCACTTGAAAATTTTAGCTCCTGACTCACCATCACTCTAACTACTTTGTCCTCGGTTTTGGAGATTTAAATATACATGTTGATGATCCTTCCCGTACCATGGTCTCACAGTCTTGATCTTCTCCTCCAACTGTATCCTCTACTCCCCACCCGGCTGCTTACTTCCATGGTTAAACTCCAGACATTGTCTTTTCCAATAGCCACAATTTTTCTGTGATTTTAATTTCAAGCACCTCTTTTCTCTCTGATCACTGTCTTTATCTTTCCACCTCACCTACTCTAGTATCCCAATTCCAACACTTCTTGGACTTGGACTTAAAATCCATGGACCCAATATGTTATATATTTGGCTATTATCTTTCTCCCCTCCCACTCTGTGCCCCTAACTAGAATATAAGCTCCATGAGAGCAGTAACTTGGCCATTTTTGCTCACTACTATATTCCAGGGACAAAACAGTACCTGGTGCATAGAAGATGCTCAACAAATACTTGCTGAATGAATGAATGAAAGAATGGTGATCAATGGAATTACTGCTAGAGGTATTTAGAAGATAAGGAGCTATCTAGCGGTATGTAGGGTACTCCCTGGGTGGGCAGCTCTATATTCGATTATCTGAAGATTACAGCAGTGGAATAGGCGGAGACCTTGCCTTTATGGCATTTATTCCGCAGGGCAATTGTTCTCAACCCGTTTTGCAATGTCTCAAGATGTTGCTGATGTAATTTGATGTTAATTCAAGTTAATTATCTTTAATTTATTGTAAATAAACATGTGTCAAGCTTCATCTTGGTAGCAGGGAGATGGTATCAAGATATAAAACTAACAAGGGGCTTGATCTGAGGACTGAGGAGATGTTGACAAGGTACATAGCAATGAGGACTCTGGGCATCTTTGGACCCTGGAGCAGTGTTGGTAGCTGGGAACATTGACATCTGTTGGCCTCATGAGGCTCAGACAGTGGAAGCCTACTGTGTATGAGGGCCAATGTTCCAACAGCCCCGATTTTAACATACTTTTGAGAGACCTGCAGTTAGCTTGGTTTGGAGACATCATGGTGAAGTGGGAAAGTGCCGGGCAGGAATCAGTCCAGATTTCTAGTCCAACTGTTATAGAGATTCATTGTGGGACTTTAAGCAAGTCACTAAATCTTTCCAGTAGACCATAATGACCTCTGTAGACTGTGTGAACTCTATGGTCCTATGATTCTAGCAAAAATTGGCGTCACATCTCCCACTGTCTTAGAAATTGAGATGGGAGTGTTCACAGATGCAAACAAGCATATTCACTAAAATTCTTAAACAAATATTGTTGGTTGGAGGGCTTTGGTTTGGACCTTATTCATTTTGGGTGTTAGGAATGACTAATACAGAGACGCATCCTCTAAGTTTAAAAAGTTTAGAAGAACAAGGAAGAGATATACAAAGAAAATACATTTTCAGATTTAAAATCATACTCTTTGACTATCCTTGGAAAAAGAGCATAACAGGAGAAAGTGGACCCAGCACTCATTTCTGGGACAACGATGATTAGAACCTGGAAAACCAGAAATCAGCCCCAAAAAGTTGATTGACAAAGTAGACTTCCAGGTCCAAGGAAGCCAAAAAGACCCAGGAAGATAAGGACAGACAACAGACAGTAGGAATTAACAGAAATGAAGTCATCGTAAACAAAGAGAAGAATATTTGCTGATGTGATTGGAGATTGAGGACAAATGTTAGAAAGCTCCTGTAGGACTGGAGATGATGATCATCTCTGTCTGCCTGGTGCCTCCATTCTCCTACTCTGCAAAAACTTGCTAAACTCACTCTTCCTCATTACTTCTTCACTCTTACTGGTCACAATCTACTACCCTACCTTTTACTCACCCACTGTTGTCCATAGCTGTCCTCCAGGTCATTGAGGTATCGATTTTCCCAGCTGATGCGGATGCCCAGCAGATCAGTAGGTTTAAAACCATTCTCAGCCAAGATCACAAAGTAGGTGAAGAATCCTGCCAGAGCCTGGATCATCCCTGTGAGTGATAGAGTCACAGGTCAGGGGAACCTGATTCAGAGAAGGATCTCAAAAGGCAGATCATGGAAGGGGTGGTGCCTGGGGCTTGCTTCTAGCAGGGTTGATGTGTGTCTGAGCTGTATTGCTGAAGATTCATGCCATTAATGATCTGATCCCACCATCTCTATAGGACTTGCCTCCAAACTCTGACATTTCTTTCTAAGCTGTAATCTAGAGTCATCTTTAAATCATATAAGCTTAAAACTGGAAAGGACCTTAGAGGGGATTTATTCCCTCTCCCTACTGAGTGAGTGCTGGGCTCCTCGCTGTCCATTCTCTCTGACACCAGGACACTCATCAAGTCCTCTCCTCCCCTCGCGTCTCTCCCATCTGCCCCTTGCCTCTCCCTTGGTCAAAACCTCCACCCCCTCATGCCTGGACCACGGCTATGGCTGACGTTAATGTTTACCTACTGACCACAGATCTGTGCACTGTGTAGGTACCGGTGGACATTGATTCTTACAACAATTCCGCAGTATCATTTACATTTCGTAAGTGGGAAAACTGAAGCACGAAAAAGACTCAGTCATTGTCCAGGATCATACAGGTCTTGAAATTGGGATTCAAACATAGGTATGGCTCCTAAATCTGTGCTTTTTTTCTATGTGTTTCCATCTCTAGATATTTGGATTGTCTCCTCTGTCCCCATCTCTTTCCTGTACCCCTATCATATCTAGCAACTCAAGAACAAAGACCTCTAATGGCTCTCAAATGTCTTTCAAGGCTGGCCCCGCTATAAATGCTACCTGTGTCCACAGCCTCATTTCCCACTACTTCTTTATCAGGAATAAGCGCTCCACCAAACTGGTTTATTCACTCTTCAACAATCAGGTATCCTCTGGTCCCCCACACTGGACTATCCATTTACTAGTCTAAGCCCTATCTTCCAGCACCAAGTTTAAGTCCTGTTTCCTCCATAAGGCCTCTCCAACTGTCCTCAAGATTGGTGAGTCCTCTTGCTTTGTACTCCTGCAGTATGTCCTATCTATACTCATTTGGCACTTGGAGAACAACTTGCCATCATTTTATGTATTTTTGCTCCTTTTTGACTAGACTCTTAAGTCAAGGGCAGATCAGAGATCAATGTTTTTTTTGTGTCCCAGGGCCCAGCACAGTTTGTTGTTAAGAAAATATCTCCCTGACTTCCAAACCAAGATTGGTCCAGTGGCCACGCCGGTGCAGCCGCTCCCCGTTCCCTTCACCCCTCATTCCTCTGGCCGCACCAATCTGTCCGTAGGCCATGCCAATGAGACGGTCATTCACCAGCTTATCAGTCTTTGGATTCCGTGGAGCCCTCTTCATGAGGTCACTTTCAGCTGACTCATAAGCCAAGGAGATAGCAGGGACCTGGAGGATGGAGGGTGGAAGTGACAGGGAACATACAGTTCAGAAGGAAACTCAGAAGTAACTCGAGCTCTGCCCCTCTCCCTGGACACAGATTTTTCCTACTCCTCAGTCCGTTTCACAGGAGTTCCATGAGCTGGATCCCAGCTTAGTCCTCACCATGTCAGTGCCCAGGTCAATGCAGAGGATGGTTATGGTGCCCAGAGGCAGGGGGATACTGAGGATGATGAAGAGCAGGAAGGGGGTGATCTCGGGGATGTTGCTGGTCAGGGTGTAGGCGATGGATTTCTTCAGGTTGTCAAAGATCAGGCGGCCTGGGAAGGATGGTCAAACTTCTGTGAGAAGCACAGAGAGTTCACACCTCCCACAAAGCAGCTCCTGGACAGAGAGACCACTACAAAGCAGTGTCGCGGTCCATGAAAGGGTCCGAAGGTCTCAGGCCTCGGCAGCCCCAGTATTGTTTCTAAATTGTGTGACTATTAATTAAAGCCGTGATTTATTAACGTGCCATATCTGTATACTCTTTGTTCTTGGGTTCAACATGGCTACTATCATCTGATCTCTGAAAATTAAGCAGGGTGGGGCCTGTTAATACTTAGAGATGTCTGAGAATGCCAATATAAAAGCCATTAGAAGATTAAGGCTGATTCACAGTAACATGGATGGACCTAGAGGTTATCATACTAAGTGAAGTAAGTCAAACAGAGAAAGACAAATATCATATGGTATTGCTTATATGTGGAATCTAAAATATGACACAAATAAACTTATTTACAAAACAGAAGCAGACTCACAGACATAGAAAACAAATTTAGGGTTACCAAAGGGGAAAAGGGGGAGGCAGGGAAGAGATAAATTAGGAGTTTGGGATTAGCAGATACAACCTACTGTATGTAAAATAGAAAAACAACAAGGTCCTACTGTATAGCAGAGAAAACTATATTCAATATCTTGTAATATACTATAATGTGAAAAGAATATGAAAAAGCATATATATGTATATATATGTGTATACATATATATGTATGTATCTATCTATCTGTATCTGAATCACTTTGTTATACACCAGAAACCAACACAACATTGTAACTCAACTATACTTCAATTTAAATAAAGTCTGAAGTGGAAAGAGCCTGGGCTTGGGTTCCAATTCCATTTTCTGCCATAACTAGCTTGTGATCTTGGGCACCCCTCACCTTCATTCCTCCTGCCTTGCAAGATGGCTTGAGTCCTTCCCTGACAACCTTTTCTAATATTGTCATCCCTCCCTCCACTCCCTGCTTTACTTATTTTTTTCCATTGCACTTGTCTTCTTTTATTATACTGTTCAGTTTACTTTATTGTCTGTCTGTCTCCACTGGAAATTAAGTTACACAAGGGCAGGGATGTGTGTTTTTATTCCCAATTGTAGTATCCCCAGCATCAAGAATGGTGCCTGGTACATAGTTGATACTCAGAAAGTTTACTGAATTGAGTGGATATAAAATACTGAGGATCATACAAGGTCTCAATAAAATGTTAACTATTACTATTATGTGGATTGTCACAGATTTTAATAACATAGCTCCAGGCAGAAATCAGAAATCAGGGAGCCTGGGAAGCAGAATTCTGGGGTTCTCCTGTACGCCAATGGGTATTGTCTCTGGGAAAGAGGGGGCTTAATTTAGCTCATGCAGTCAATTCATAGATCAGACTCCAGCTGATCTTGACATGTCAACATCATTCAGACAACAGGTTGCTAGAAAGTCCTCCTGAGGTTGTGGAGTACAGAGTAGTCTCATGGTATAGCTACACCCTGAAACTTACTGTAGACCCACTTGAATCCCCATGAGAGAAGAAAAACAATGCTATGCTGCACTAGAGCCCCCACTCTTCCTAGAAAATCTGGACTTCCCTCCAATCTCATAAGGGCTCCAGATAGTGATGTTCTAAGTACCAGCTGAATCTAATTTGCAAAATTTTGACTTACAGTGATTTCTCCCAGTCTGTACAGGAGATTGGAGGATGGGCAAAGGGAATGAGAATAATGTATACCAACTCTCACCTGAGTCTGAGGGCCAAGTCCCTACCCTGGGCACCCTGCTTCCTCACCCTCCTCCATTCCTGTGACGATGGAGGCAAAGTTGTCGTCCAGCAGGATCATGTCGGCTGCCTGCTTAGACACATCAGAGCCAGCGATGCCCATGGCAATGCCGATGTCTGCCTTCTTCAGCGCGGGGGAGTCGTTCACCCCGTCCCCTGTCACCGCCACAATGGCTCCCTGGGTGAAGCACAGAGGGAGTGAAATAATTATTGTCTCAGATTCAGGACCCATCCCAAAGGTCAGTTTCATTCCATCATCCTTTGTTTCTTGATGTAATCATGCTTGGTTTAGGCCTCTTGGCCCTTCCTTCTCCTGCACCTCCTGAGATAGCAAAACTCACAGGGAGTCCCCAGATGGATGCCTGTCTCAGGGGTTCATGAAGGGATGCTCTCTAGAGCCTCCTCTAGCCCAGCCCACACATTCCTATGCTTGGTTTGGGGCTGGGCTGTGCCACGTGATTCCCTCCAGATTCTCCAAGCCTCCTTGGTCTCCCTTACCAGCCTCTGACATCCCTCTACAGTGATGAGCTTCTGCTGGGGGGAGGTCCGAGCAAACACGATCTCAGTGTGGTTTTGGAGGATCTCATCAAGCTGCTCTGAGTTCATATTTTTTAGTTCTGAGCCGTGTACCACAATGGCTTTGACATCCCTGAGGGAGAGGAATTTCAAAAGGCTAGTTCAGAGTGTTGAGAATTCACCAGGTGTCCTGGTGCCCTCTAAGCCATCTTTGCTATAACCTCCTTGTTTCTCCTTTCAACCCCATCTCCTCACTTGTCCCCAGCCACGCACTGTCCCCAGATTGGCACATTGCATTCCCTCCCTCCTCTCCCACCTCCTCCTCCCTCTTCTCTACCTCCTTCTTTGTCCCACCTTCATCGGAAAACCCACGGACATAGTTGCTTGGTCATTTTCCTATTATGATTTACTTTGCAGTAAGTAAACTCTGCACATCCTACCTATAGAAAGAACCTCCGAAAATGTTAGTGGGTGGGGCAGGCTAAGGATGGAGGGAAAAAATGGCAGATCTGAGTTCTTTCAGGGATCTCACCTGGCATTGACCTGGCTGACAGGGATCTTGAGCCGGGCAGCAATGTCCTCTGCTGTCTCGGTGCCTTCTGAGATGATGCCCACACCCTTGGCAATGGCCTTGGCTGTAATGGGATGATCCCCTGTTACCATAATCACCTGGGTTGGAAGGGGAGGGAAAAGGAGCAGAATCGTCTTCAGGGAGGTCCCGGGTCCTTCACTTCTCTCTCTAAGAACTAACAGATCACTGCTATCATTCCACAGGGGTTTAAGTAGCTCATTCCCAAGAACTTGTGCTGTCAATCAAAAATCTTGCTACGGTGGCTTCAACCCATGGGAGTGGGTCAGGGCCATCAGACCATAAAACATAGGACAATTTGAGCTCTAGTTTTCCCAGGAATAAATCAGGGATTTGGGTGTATTTACTGTATTCAGAATTTCATTTAATTGCTCCAGAAGCTATTCTGCCTCTTTAAGCTCAAAGACAGAAACACCTACCCACAGAACAGTGGTAATAAAGGAACGTCTGGAATAATCCATCTGCCTAGCAAAATTTCATCTAGACCCAGGTGCATTTCGGTCCTCAGTCTACCTCTCTTCTTCCCACTGCCTCCTCGTGCCCCTGGGTTCCAGCCCTTTTCTGGATACCTGGGGCCAGCCCTAGTCCTGTCCCTTTCCTCCCCAAAGATCAGATGCTCGTGCTCTGTGCTCTTCTAGCCTTCTGTTCTTTTAGTCCTTCTCACATCTCTGTGTGATGGCTTGTCTGTCTCTCTCCCCTGCTGGAGAGAGTGGGGCTGTGCCTATGATTCCTTGTTAAGTTTCCGGCCCTAGTGTAATTCCTAGCACATAGTAATCCATCAGCAAGCAATTACAGAATGAAGGAAGGATCGCTTCCTGGGAACCACTGCCCATGGTTCCCAAGTGCCCTCCAAGCACATAATTCTCAGGCTCTGGTGGGAGGGAGAAGGGAACTATCTGACTGTGGCTGAACTAAGAGCAGAGGTCCTGGAAAGATCAGTCTGCTTACTTCCAGAGCGTGGAAATAAGCCTTGAAGGAGTTTTCCCATGAGCCCTCCTCATTCCACACTGGCACAGCGGGCTTGCTGGAAGGAGTGCTAACTAAGCTGGGATTACCAGAGACTCAGGAAAGGTGTGCTGTGAGCAGTTACCCACACCACTGGTTTCAAGTGCCCTGGCTTGGTTGTGGGGCACTGCGTCCTCACCAAGCTCGGTCTGTGGGGCACGAGGTAACTGGTGAGGATCTTAGAGGGAACTGCACAGAAGATTAGAAGATTCCAGAGGTGGTTCAGATTGAGCCCTCAGTGATGCCTTTCCAGGCTTACAGTGCCCTGAACGTTTCCTACTGGTTCATCAGTAATGACCTGTAGGACATGCGTGGTAGCTAGCCCAGCTTGACCACTCAGATGGGCCGATCTACAGTAGTTTCTGGAAGTATCACCTCCATGCCAGGCCGGAGAAATAAAAACAAAGTCAGTCACCCCAAGAGTGAGTTCCTAGGACACAATTTCACAGAACATTGAGACGCATACATACAATAGAAGCGCAGTTCTACAAAGAATGGCTCCCTTTGAAGTAAAGAGCATCTAGTAGTTTCTGGAATTTGTCAAGTACTAAAGGAATTTCATTTCCAACTTCTCGGTGCTGACTGTACCTCTGGTGTTCCCACGCAGTCTTGCCAGCTGCCCTCTTGTTCCCTTGGACTCTCTTCCCCCAGATCAGACCCATCTGAGAGAAACGTTCCAGTGTTGGTGACCATTCTGTAGGCCCTCACGGCTCAGCTGCAGTTCTTAGAGGGGGCTGCGTTCATAGCAGGGGCCAAGTATCTTCGTACTACTAAGGGCCTCAGGTAGTGGCAAATAGGATGGCATCATTTTATTTTAGTTTTAGTTTTTTGGTTTTTTTTTTGACCACTCCAGGCAGCATGTGGGCTCTTAGTTCCCCAACCGGGGATCAAACCCGTGCCCCCTGCTCTAGAAGGGTGGTCTTAACCACTGGACTGCCAGGGAAGTCCCTTATTTTAGTTTTTTTTTTTTTTTAATTTCCTGTGGAGATTTTATTGAAATCATATCAAATTTATAGATTACTTGAGGGAAGACTGACAATTTTGCAATACAGTTTAAGGGGCTATTCTTTGTTGTGGTGCGTGGGCTTCTTATTGTGGTGGCTTCTCTTGTTGCAGAGCATGGGCTCTAGGTGCACAGGCTTCAGTAGTTGCAGTGCGTGGGCTCAGTAGTTGTGGCATGCAGGCTCTAGAGCGCAGGCTCAGTAGTTGTGGCGCACGGGCTTAGTTGCTCTGTAGCATGTGGGATCTTCCCGGACCAAGGCTTGAACCCGTGTCCCCTGCATTGGCAGGCGGATTCTTAACTGCTGCGCCACCAGGGAAGTCCTATTTTAGTTTTTTAAAATTAAGTTTATTCCAAAAGGTCTGAACACGTGGCTCTGAGAAATACCAGTCCCACAGTCAATTGTAAAATCTTTGCCAGCCTCTTTCAGCAGCCTCATCATATCCATCAGCTTGGCATCAACACCATTTTGGAGTTGACCTTGGAAGGGTCTCCCCTATGGGACAACCGTTTGTATAACCATTACATTTTGTCCTCCTTGAAGGATGGCCTCACGTGTACGTCTTACAGTTCCCTAGAGGGAAAAGGGGGTGATTCAAAATTCCTCACCAAGTCTGCCAAATTTCTGTCAGCTTCAGGTCCAGAAGAAGTAAGAAATTAAAATGTAAACCTGTTCCCAGAACAAGGGCTGGCCCAGAAAGCACCAGGCCTCCTGCTTCAGGTGTCAGCTCCAGGCCAGCCGGAATCCTCCTCCACCGTTACCTATTACAGCTCACTCTGCCTCAGGCTGTGACCGTGTCCTGCTCTGGCAGGCCACCTGGCTTAAATCACCTCTTTGTCTCCTGGTTGGGCCTCCCCCCCAACAGTAGGCACAATTGTAACTCTCCTTCTTGCTAAAGGGATCCATAAATTCCCAGATGAGATAAATTTTAGGCTGTGTTATTATGTGCACAGCAATAACACAATGCACAATAATAACCACAATGTTATTCCTCATGCTGGCAGCCCACCTCAAAGCTGAGAAAATGCAAATGAACCCCTTCTCCATTTACCTCCCACAGTATGTATGACGTGGTAGCTTATAGAACCACGGAGGAGTATCAAGATATGTGTTATCCTGTGCAGACGTGTTATAATAATGCTGTCTCCGCAAAGAACTGTACCACCCCAAATATCTTGTAGTAATTAGGGAATTCACTCAGAATAATTTCCTATATCCATTTCTTGGTTCCCACTGTAGTGACCAATCATTGTACTTAGTGTAGCCCAGGCTGCCCCGAGACAAACTGCCAACAGTCAAAGGTCAAGATGAAGCCATCTCTAACAGACAGCATCCAGTTCCCCTTAAATACATCTAGCCCCACCCCCTCCAACCTGCCCTCCCAGATATTCCCAGAATATCAAGTATGAGCAGGGAAGGTGACAATACCTAATCTATGAAGATGTATAGGAGTCTTAGAATTTGAAATGTGGGATACAGAACATCTCAGAATTAGAGGAATTTTACTGCTGCTACCCCATGAAGTCCAAAGCCCACCCTGATGAAAGAGGAATTCCCATCTCTGGGTTTGTTCTGCTGCGTTTTACTCTTGGACCACTTCGTTTTGGTTTCTAGCTTTTACTCCTGGACGTACACTTGTTAGGGCAGCTGCTCACCCTGAAGTCAGATCCGTTGAGGGCCCCCAGCTCTCAATCTCTCTTTCTCACTATTGCCTGCTCCAGGCCCCCAGCCCTCTTGGCCTCAACCTTTTTACAACCCATCCAGCAGTACATTTATATGACACCTTCTACCACTTTGCTACTCCTAGTGTGGCCTGCAGACCAGCAGCAATGGCATCAGCTGGGAGCGTGTTACAAATGCAGAATCTTGGGGTGTCCTAGTCCTACTGAATTAGGATTTGCATTCCAACAAAACCCCCAGGTGATTCACATGCACATTAGTTTGAGAAGCACTGTCCTAGGGTGATGGTTCTCAAATTTGTCTGCACATCAGAATCTCTAGGAAAGTTTTTACAAATACAGATGCCTGGGTCCCACCCTGAGCGTTTCTAATTGAATGGGTCTGGAGTATGGCCAAGGCATCAGATCTTTAAAGCTCCCCTGGTGATCCCATTTTATTTTTTAATTTTATTGACGTATAGTTGATCTACAATGTTGTGTTCGTCCCCTGGTGATTCTAATGTTCAATGCAAGGCAGGATTCTAACTACAGAGGACACTTATTATTAAGTTCTCTCTTAAGACTGCAACTCACAAGCTCAGGAAGCAGAAATCAGTTCAGTTAAATGAAGAACCTACTCTGTCCGAGGTTTTCTACTGTTGATCCAGTTTATGACAAGTGAGGGGCATCTGGGATGCTCCAGTGTTTACCTTAATCCCGGCACTCCGACACTTGCCCACGGCATCAGGCACTGCAGCTCGGGGAGGGTCAGTCATGGAGATGAGCCCCACAAAACAAAGGTTATCCATGGGAAAATTGATTTCATCGGTGTTAAACTTGAATCCCTTGGAGTAAGTGTTCGGCAGATTCAAGAAGCAGAACCCTGGAGAGAGACAGAAGAAAGGACCGACCAGTCGTCATTCCACTGTCTATGTCTCTATCCTGCTTGCCCCAACCTCCTAGATTTTTCACCCCACAAATAATGACTGTTTTGATGCCACTCTTCAAAGGCTTCTCCCACAGCCCCCTCACCTAGCACGCGTTCCCCCAGACCTCCCATTTCCAAGTAGGCATTCTGGAAGGCTTCCTTCATTTCATCATCCATTGGGTACTCCTGCCCTTTCAGAAGGTAAATAGAGCAAAACTCCAAGATTCTCTCAGGCGCCCCCTTCATCATCAGTACGTGGGTCTGGGAGCCGTCCTCCCGAAGGTGGATGGACATCTAGGGAGAGGAGAGGAACAGGAGGAGAGAGCGAGAGTTGGGGCAAAAAAGCAAGGGTAAGGTTTTTGAGGGTAAAGGCGACAGGCAAGCTGTGTCATACCTCCATTTCCTTTGTCCCCTAAACCAGTGCAGCCCCCCTCCCTCCAGCCAAATCTGACCTTTGGTTGAGCCCACCCCTCCTCCCTTGCAGGAACCCCCAGCCTGGTATTATTTGTACAGGAATCTGTTATCTTCTCAGCCAGACTGGAAGTTAAGGGCAGCCCAGGCACTCTCCCATCCCTGCTTCCTCTCTACCTGGGTGGCTAGAAGCAGAAGTCATGGGGCCACAGAGACAGCAGAGTAGACAGGAAAGAAAACTTAGAGTCAAACACCTGTTCTCTAGGGCCAGCAGGAATGCTTTCTTAGCTTTATGACCTCAGGTCAGTCCACTTAACCTCTCCAAACCTTAGCTCCTTTGATAAAATGTAAAAGGTTCTGCGTTGCCCACTTCATTGGGTTTTTATAAAAGAAAGATAGTATTTGTAAAGAATATATTGAAAAACACTGACAGTTCTTTACCATGGTTGTTTGAGCCTGAAGGACGGGATTAGGACGAATAGTAATAACAACACTTATTGAGCACTTACTATGTGCCAGCCACTGTTCCAAGTGCTTTACATGAATTGTCATTTAATCCTCTCAGCTACTACCCTGTAGTAGTACTATCAATTTCTTTATTTTATAGATGACAAAACTAAGGTTAAGCTGTGATCAGAATCACACAGCTAGAAAGTAGAGGCTGTCAAGGAAAGAACCCAAATAGACTCACTTTAGAACACACTCTCTTAACCAACCTATGCTCTAAGTTCTTTGTTAACTCTGTCATCACATATTTAGTGATGAAGTCTACTTAAAATTTATGATTGTTGCTTTGTTTTTATTAATACTGTCTTTTATTTTTTCCCAAAAGAATAAAGTTATCTATTCACTTTGAGTTACCAAACCCTTTAGGCATTCTGACTTGTTTAGTTTGACACTGAACTGTGGTTGCCTCTTATATTTTTATGTTCATTTTTGGGACTGATGAATAAACTGTTTTCCAAGTGTTGCCAGTAGAATTTGTATAATCACATCTTTAATAATTTTGTTTATATGTTGAATGTACTGTTATTTTGTGTTTATGAATTTGTTTTTTTACCAATAAACAGAACACGTCTCAAAACCAAAAGAAAAAAAAAAAGAATATATCGAAAACTGTGAAGCACAATGCAAAAATTGGTTAGCCATTCTAGCCCCCTGTCTCCTGGAAACACGGCACGGCCCCTGAGAGGGGCTTGATGGTGCAAGTTGGGGGTCCCTGTGGCTCAGCTGGGGAGGGGAGGGCGTAGTCAGGAAGGGAACCAGAGGAGACCACTTGAGGACAGAGAAATAAGATCAGTTTCATTTTTCATTTTCCTGTGATCTCTGATCTGGGAAAAGGAACTGTCTCTGGGTTTCCTCTTATGATCGACAGGAAATTCCTGCTACGTAGCCTGTTGGGTAACAAAATCAGCACATTGAGAGGAATTGAGCCTGTGGTACCAAGGGGACCAGACTGTACTGGCCCAAGGAGAAGCTGGGTGGGAAACCTGGGTGTAAAATGTGGTTAAAACGGCTTCTTTGGAAACTTTCCCAAAACTGTGATATTCAAAATATGCTTAAGCAGTTAAGAGGGAAAACCTTAACTCATGTAAGCAGAAATCTGTAAAAAAATTTTAAAAAAATTTTCTGAGCACTTAAAACCTATTTGTTGACTATTTATTGGAGATTATCAGAGATGACAGCAAGACCTGCTTAAGCTAGTAATTTGGACACAGAAACATCACATCTTGATAGAAAATTACAGGTGAAAAAGATGGGAGAAATCTGGAAATATCAGAACAGAGAAACTTCTTCCTTTCATTTTGATCTCAGAGACGGAAAGAGACCAGGCCTTGCAAACGACCGCCAGGCTAAGATGTCCCTTGCAGACCGGAGCCTCTGACTGCCCCAAGAACAAGCTGATTAAGGCAGGTTGCTCTTGGGTACAGAGCAAAAGGAGCCAGAGGGGTTTTCTTGGCCCCCTAAGCAAGCCCCGCCAGAGCTGGGTAGCTTGCAGGCTGGCCGAGCACATTTGGTGCAGAGGAGGATTTTGCTGTTTGAACTTGATATTCAATAGCTCAGAAAAGGCACTAACGTTGTCATTTGGGGGAAAGGTTGCTATTTTGTTGGACGTCCCGTCAAATGTCATGGGTATGTTTTACTTTTATTTTGAATCTTGTGGAAGGAGAGGTACCTAATTCTTTCCAGTCGAAGGCTTTAATTGGGCCCTGCCAAGCACAAAATTCCTGTCTGGTTAGTGAGGTCACTAAACGTCAGGAAAAAGTGGAAATAAGTTGGCAGTTTGGGCCTAGGGGACCTATCTTATTACACTGACGAAAAGTCAGATGAGACAAAAAACTATGAATCTGTTTCTTTAACTTTTACTCGTTCAGCATTCAGGGTGAAAATATAGGTAATTTGGTTTAAAAAGATCTATATAGCTTTTATTATTATGGCTTTTTTTAGTTACAAAAATTGTTTTTTCTTGTGACGAAAACTTTTAAGATCTATTCTCTTAAGCAACTTTCAAATATAAAGGTATGGACCGCCTCATGAATTTGCCTGTCATGCGGGGGCCATGCTGATCTTCTCTGTATTGTTCTAGTTTTAGTGTATGTGCTGCTGAAGTGAGCACTATTATGTGTTTTTTAAGACACAAAACCAAGGCTTCCCTGGTGGCGCAGTGGTTGAGAATCTGCCTGCCAATGCAGGGGACACGGGTTCGAGCCCTGGTCTGGGAAGATCCCACATGCCGCGGAGCAACTGGGCCCGTGAGCCACAATTACTGAGCCTGCGAGTCTGGAGCCTGTGCTCCACAGCAAGAGAGGCCGTGATAGTGAGAGGCCCGCGCACCGCGATGAAGAGTGGCCCCCACTTGCCGCAACTAGAGAAAGCCCTTGCACAGAAATGAAGACCCAACACAGCCATAAATAAATAAATAAATAAATTAAATTAAAAAAAAAAAAAAAGACACAAAACCAAAACTGACTTTTGGGAGTTGAATTTCTTCTCTGTTACCCACACATGATGTCTGACCTTTACGGTAGTGTATGAATTTGGAGAATTCCACTACCCTAAGTAAATCACGATTGTCCCGTACGAGTCAAAGCTTAGCTGCTAGAGCTCCCATCATGGTGATGCCACCGTTCCCTCCTTTCCACACTTTCCTCAGTGTGCCAGGGTTCTCACGTGGGAGGGAAGTACTGGGTTTCTTGTCCCTCACATGGATTTTACTGTTAGGGCCACCACTGTCCCTCCCTCAGCATTTCTCCTTCCCTTCTCAGTCCTCCCTGGATCATGGACAAAATGGCCCTGGGAAAACAGCTTCGCAAACACTCTGGAAAGCCCTGACCGCCTACCTGACGGCAGCTGCTAGAACTGCAGGCATGGAATGAAAAGAAATATTTGATGACTAGTGAGATAAGATGCCTCAGGGAAGTGGCCGGCAAATCCAACATATTCTGCAGCAGCAAATTTCACAGTTGCCACAGAGACGCCTCTAACGTGACTTTCCCCAGCTAGCCTTTAACGTGACTTTCCCCAGCCAGGTTTTGCTGCCTATGGACATTTCAGAGAGCACTTTATGACTTGCTCTCTGCACAAGTGGCGTAGCCTCAAGTCTGCTTACGACTGAATGCCTCTTCCTTTATCATCTATGCCTGCATTTACCTGTTTGCCACTTTCCCTTAAGGTGAACCTTCCTCCTAACTGGGGTGCTGATTATCCACCGTATCTGTTCTACAGCTCAGACATAAAGGCAAAGGCAAAGCTCCCGTTTCCCCAGATGACAAGCCCATCCCCCGCTGCTATTTTCCTACCTTTGTCGGTTCTGTACCTGGTACTTGTTGGTAGAATTAAAGGGAATTTCTGCCACCTTGGGGCTTTTCTCTCTCATCTCCTTCACAGAGCTGTAAGACTGCTCGATGAACTTGAGGAGGGCTGACTCAGAAGCATCCCCTGCTGTTGCCCGCTGCAGGGATGGGGTTGGTATAATGAGCCCGAGAGGCAAGGCACCTGGGCTTGCCGGTGGTGTCAAGGAGAGGAACAGAATGGGGAGGGGTGCTGGGGGCATCACCGAGGGCCAGGAAAGAGATATTGAGGGGAGAGGGCAGGTTATACCCTGAACACTGAGGTATGCTTTACTCCCTTGGGCCTGACACCTTAGCTATGGGAAGGTACTCCTGATTAGCCTTAAAATCAGCCCGGTTGCAGAGGCCAGCGATTCGGGCCAGGATGCACCAGGTATCAGAGCCCTTGGCAAATGAATTCCCTAGGGAGAGAGAACAGAACAGTGAGCAGGGATAGGAGAGCTTAAAGCAGGAGTTTATTCACACCCCTTCTGCGCCCAGATGCTTCTCAGAGACAACATTCCATCTCCTCCACGCCCCCCTGCTCTCCTCTCACTTTGCAGCTACCTTCTTGCTGTCTGGACTCACCACGCCCTCTCAGCTACTCATCACATTCCCCACATCCTTCCACTCTCCGACCGCCAACGCCACTAGTCACCAGTCTGTTCTTCGCTGGTGTCGGCCTCATAGATGGTCCTGTCGAACCACAGGTGGGCGACGGTCATGCGGTTCTGGGTGAGGGTGCCCGTCTTGTCGGAGCAGATGGTGGAGGTGGAGCCCAATGTCTCCACCGCCTCCAGGTTCTTCACCAGGCAGTTCTTCCGAGCCATGCGCTTGGCTGTCAGGGTCAGACACACCTAAGGCCATGAACAGGGGAGAGGGGACACGGAGAGGAGAGCTCGGCTGCTCACAGCACTTTGTGTTTTTGGAAATCTGATCGTTTTTACTGCTCTTTTAATTTTTTATATTTATTTCCCTTTTGTTACCACCTAGTCTTTAGAAACCCCATCTGTGGCTATGGGAAAGGAAATTAGGAAAGTGATTTCGGTTTGTACTTTATGGCAGAGTTTCAAAAAAAGAGTGCTTTCCTTTACCAGGGTATCATAGAGAATGATCTCCTATTCCTCCTGGAATATTCCTCTCCCCCTCGATCCTTTCATCTTTTCTATTCTGCAGCCTCTTCTCCACTCAAGTTCAAGCCACACTTCTTTCTCAAGTCCAGTCTTTCCAGGGACCTCGGTGAGAGCTAACCTTTGATTGTGGCATAAGTTGCTCTGTGTGGAGGAGGGTTGTACCAGTAGTTTAAAAAAGGAATGGGGAGGAGAGAATGATGAAACTGAGAAGGACTGTTGCAGCGCTGAAAATGACTTGAGAAGTCACTTAAACCAAAAGATTTTTGTTGACCATAAATCCAGTGAAAGTCAGGTGTGGGGCAAGGTTATTTTAAAAACGAATGAATTCTTAGGCTGCGGTTATGTACAGAATTCTAATCATGGAGTTATTATTTATTTACACAATATCATGAGTACTAATGTTTTTGTGCTAGTCCAACCACACCCTGGGTATTATTCTCATTTCCATTTTAAGAAGGGTATTGATAAAAGAGAGCATACCCCAAACAGGTGATCCGCAAGACAAGGGGTCTGAAGATCGTGTCACAGGAAGAAGGGCTAAGGGAAAAGGGATTATATGACCTCTCCCCTGGAGAGTTTGAGGGGACATAATGGCTACTGTCAAAGATCTAAAGGTAGGTTTGTAGAAGAGAGAGATTTGACTTATTTTGTATTTCTTCAGATGGGAGAACTGGAACCAAACAGGGAATCATATGTCTGCCCAACATAATGAAATCTAACTAGAGCAATCCAACAATGAAATGAGGTCAGATAAAAAGGGGTGGGCTTCCCATGACTAGAAATCATCATCATCGCCTACAGATTTTATACAGGATATTCGGCATTGGTTGAAAGGTTGAATTTATATGGGCTTGGAAGTCCTTTCCAGTAAGATTCTATAATCCTAAATTAATCTTCTTCTATGAACCGATGAATAAATTGAGGCCCGGAGTGCAGTGAGTTGGCCAGGTTCTCCAGCCAGTACACCCAGGACTGGAACTCACTCCCGGTGATTGATAATCTATGCTTTCTGCATCGTAACTCACTTCTTTTCTCATTAAAGAGAGAAGGCACCAGAAAATAGGGGTGAAGGAAGTCAGTGTAATTTGGGAGCTCAATGATTTGACATCTTGTATACGCATCAGAGTATTCTGCACTGGAGAGGTTCAGCCACGAAAGAGGTACTAGTGATTTCATTCCCTTGGGGTTGTTTGTCTGCCCTGGGGCCACACTCCACCCTAGCTACTCACAGTGACGGTGGCCAGCAGCCCCTCAGGCACGTTGGTCACAATGATGCCAATAAGAAAAGTAACAGCCTCCAGCCAGGAGTAGCCCAAGATAAGCGAGAGGCCAAAGAAAGTGACACCGGGGAAGACGGCCACTGCTGTGATCAGATGGATGAAGTGTTCGATCTCCGCAGCAATGGGGGTCTGGCCCACTGCCAGGCCGGAGGTCAGCGAGGCAATTCGGCCCATCACCGTGGAGTCCTCTGTGGCAATCACGATGCCCCGGTCTGTCCCTGTGGATGAAGGGGGAAGTCTGAATTGGAAAGGCTGTTGGGTTTGGTTGCTACAAAGAGAAAACTGTCAACAGTCAAAAACAAGGTGGAAACTCAAGGTCCTCTGAGAGGTTATAATGTTCTACTGTCTTTACATTTCGTTTATGCAAGTGAAGGTCTCCTCATCTGAAAAATCTCTGAAGAGGTTTCACAGTTCTCCAGAGATACCCAATTTTATTGCCTAATTGCCTTCACTGTCAAGAAGGTCTTTGTTACACTTAATCTAAATCTCTTCCATTGCCTATACGTTTCTTATTTTGTCCTCAGCAGCTGAAGAGCTTCTCGAGCCCCAGGAATAGTGGTTACCCTTCTGCTAGAATCCTATGTTCCAGTATCTCCCCGTCCTCTAACACAGGGCTACTCAATTTGCCGCCCCCATCCCCAGGAGACATCTGGCAAGGTCTGGAGGCATCTTTGGTTGTCACGACTGAGGTTGCTACTGGCACCTAGTGGGCAGAGAGCAGGGGTGCTGCCAGGCATCCTGCAACTCCCAGGACAGCCCTCCTCTCCCGCTACCACGAAGAGCAACGCGGCACAATTGTCAGTAGTGTCGAAGCTGAGAAACTCTGCTCTGACCGAGCCTCTTCCCTGTTTTGCTGGCTGGAGCCAGTCTGCCCCCTGCTGGGTGGTACAGGCCATAACACGGCCCCTGAATCAGAAGGGGAACTTGACACACCCAGGATGTAGGACACTCGTGTAGCTTGAAATGAGGGACCCCCACAAGGTTCTTTGCTCAAAATAATTCTACCTGCTTTACCATAATGGCTGAAATTCCTACCATTAAAGTTACAGTCAGAATCACCCAGAAAAGCAACATATTATAGAAATAGCACTTATTTTCGAATCAGAAGGACTCAGGGCTAGAAGTTCAACTTCCAATGTACTAGCTGTTCACCCTGGGGCAAGTTACTTAAACTCTCTGAGACTCAGGTTTCCTCATCTTTAAAATGGGATAAAAGCATCTACAAAGCTGTGAGAATTAAATGTTTTTAAAAGAGCCTAGAACAGGGTTGGGCACACAGTAGGCACTCAAATATTTGTTTCTTTCTTTTCTCCATTTAGATGAATTTAAGGTCTCCAGAAGGATGGCTAGAAAATCACACATATGCCTTGCAGGGTAGCTCTAATCTGGCAGCTCCCACAAACATCATAGCATGGAGCGGCCAGTCCATTTTCAAGGTCACCTTCAGCATTATGAGTCTGAGAGCAGGTTCTGCTCCGACCGACAGCAGACGAGCGAGGTCACTGTTATGTGAAGAGTGGTTCTGGAACGCCTCACAGTATGAGGCACTCTGCAGGTGAGCAGGAAGATCCTAAAATAATTGAGAGTTGCTGAGAGGGTTTATTTTGGCAGGGGGTAGGGGTGGTTAGGGTATGGTGTCACTTATAGTCATTTTGTGCCATGGTTTAATCTAGTTCTTCATTTTTCTTCCTTCTGCTATGGTTTCCCCATGCTTGGAGAGACAGAATTTAATAACTAATCCCAATGTGTCTAGGGAGGGGGAAGGTTGATGTCAACTTTGGGGAAGGTTAAGAAGGCCAAGCCTCCCATATTCCAGGCTAGACTGACTTCTTCCTACGCCTTCTATATAATGCCAGAGAAATAGCTTACCATCTCCCCCCTACCCTCCGTGAAGATGCATGAGAACCCAAAGAGAGATGTTTGTACCAGCAGCCCCGTCAAGGGCCACAGTGATGAAAGCAGAGAGGCAAGGGCCTAGGATAAAGGTTAAAGTGACGCTACCTGTTCGCAGATTGCACAGGCGTTCCTCAGTTTAAGAGTCAAGAGCTCCTTCAACCTAGCGCCACCCTCTTGGTCACGTCTTGGGTCCCTCTAGTCTCCTATTAAAGCCTTCTCTATTCTAGTCAGATCGCTGTTTCTTAGATGGAATTCCATCATCCACTTTCCCTGTTATTTGAAGCATATAATTTGTTGATGAAAAGCCTACATTGGAAGGACAAATCTGAGCAAATTTCTTCCTAAAATTTAATAATAGGAATCTCATGTTTTTGGGGGAAGCTTGCTAACTTGCATCTTTCTGTTCAATCAAGTTAAAAAAATTTTTTTTAATATATATTTTATTTTCTAGTTGGATTCTTCTTCAGTCTTAATGGTACTCTACTCCTTTAAGCTATTTCCAAATTAAATAATTTTATTACCAGAGGGGTCATTAGCAAGCTTTATTCCAGGGGAGGTTCTGTGGAAAGAGCATGGGCTTTGGAGACAGACCTACATTAGAATACTTGATCCCCCTTTTTTCTGTTGAGTTGTGCTCTTGGGTGCGGCATTTAATTTCTTTGAACCTTGGTCTTCCATGTGTAAAATAGGAATAATATCTGTTGTATAGTCTTGTTAGAATCAGAGATTTCTGTGGCACTTGACACATACTAGGCATTCAATTAAAGAATAGCTATTTCTTAGACACCCAAACATTTATTCTTAAGCATAAATGATGGTTTTCATGTGTGTTCCAGAGAGTTTTGCAGGCCTTCTTAAGCAGAAAGGATGAAGGAGAGGTTGACATAATGATATTGAGCCCATTGGTACCACTTTGGCCAGAGCTGCCTCCCAGTTCAAGGATGCCCTAGATTCTAGGAACAAAGCCAAAGGTGTGAGTGGCACCTCTGCTAACTCAGATTTCCAATGCCAGTACCCTCTCTTGGGACAGTGAGAAGTTAGGGCTTACTTCAGGAGAAGAGTGACCTAGCAGAGCTGAATAATTTTCCTCCCTTCTGTGCTATTTTCAGCTCATAGAGCATAGTCCATTCACTAGATAGAATAAAAATAGCTACAATTATAGGGCACTTACAGTGTGTTATGTCTTGCGTTAAGCATTTTATTATGTATTATCTCCTTTAACCCACATAAAAATCTATGGAGTAGTGACTTTTAGTATCATCAGTGTACAAATGTGGAAATGATGGCTTTGACCTTTCATCAAAGTTTGTATAGCTCATGAGGGATGAAGAACGTAGACTATTTACTGGCTGTTACCTTCCCTTCTGCCTTTAGAAGATAGAAAGGTCTGGAAATCTTTGTTTCAATCTTTGCTTTTGAATCTAGGCTACTTATGATGCAATATTCACCTCCCACACAGTTGGTGGCGAAGAAGCAGATATTTTGGGTCTCCAGAGGGTTCTCATTGGTGAAATCAGAGGAGCGGGATTGGGGTTCTGACTCTCCTGTCAAGGATGAGTTGTCCACCTGGGATGGGAGAGAGGACAGGTCATGGGAAAAAAGCACCCGCATCATCATTATTGACATGCAGAGAGAAGCATAAACTTACACACCACTGTAACCTCAAATCTGCACTTGTGACTTCTCAAGGTTCTGAACAATAAGATCATATTTTTTTGAACTGAGTCCAGGTCACTGCAGTGCTCTAAGACCGTACTTGGCCCCCTTCCACAGCATTTCACATCCCCTCACCTTACATCCTTGTGAAGAGATAAGCCAGATGTCAGCAGGGATCCGGTCTCCCCCCTTCACTTCTACCAGGTCTCCTACCACCAGGTCTTGTACAGGGATCTGAATCTTGTCTCCGCCTCGGATTACCAGAGCTTGCTGTGGGAAGATAGTGTAGGGTCATTTCCAAAGCTTTTTGCTCCCCTCATCCAGTTCCTGGTCTCTTTCCCTCTGATTCTCCTTTCTTACACTGTCACCACATCATTCTCAAAGGTCTCTTGGGTAGATTGCAAATCCTTACCATCGCTGTCTACAGGGCCCCTTGATGCTCCTCTCACTAAACTATGAGGTCTATCTTTCCATTCCTACACTTGGGCTTGGCTGTATGGCTTGCTTTGGCCCATAGGACATTAGCAAATGTAGTGCAAGCAGGCGCATAGAAAGTGCTTGCACACTGGGGCTTGCCCTCTGCCACCATATTGAATGTGCTCAAGCTACCCTCCTGGAGGGAGAAAGATGATAAGGAGAGAGGCCCCATCTGTCCATGACATCTCAGCTGAGGCCCCAGACAATGGAATGAAGTCTTCCAAGGCCACCCAGCACCAGCCAAGGTCAGCCCAGATCAGAAGAACAGCCCAGCCACAGAATTGTGAGAAATACTATGTTCATTGTTTTGAGCCACTATGTTTCGGGGTGGCTTGTTTAGCAGCAAAAACTGATAGTCTCCAAACTCCTACTTCATTCTACCAAAACGTTTCCCACTGAACTCTTACCCAGGGAAGGAATTAAGATATGTTGACACCAAAGGGAGAAGAAGCTCCTGGGCTATAATGCTAGAACATGATCGTGTCATTGGGAAACTTTGGAGCCTATCCCTTTCCAAGTTTTCAAGCCCTGTGCCTAGGAACCCTCTTCTACTGTCATATTATTTCCAGGTTCTTTAGAAAAGTTTTATTTGAAAAAAATCTAAACTTTCAAAAGAGTTGCAAGAATAAAAATTGTACCAAGAACACCCATATAACCTGTACCCAGATTCATCTGTTAGCATTTTACCCCATTTGCTTTGTCGTTTGTTCCCTGTCTCTATATATGTGTGTATGTAAATACTTTTTTTCCTGAACTATTTGAGGGCAAGTTACACACATCATGATCTTTTATTGTACATACTTCAATGTGCATTTCCCAAGAATTAGGATATTAAATAACCATAATACAGTTATCAAATTCAGTAAATTTCACATTGACACAATACTTTCACCTGCTGTCTGCATTCCAGTTTTGTCAATTGACCCAATATGTCCTTTACAGCATTATTTTCTGCTCCAGCACAGGATTTGGTCTAGGGTCAGATATTACATTTAGCTGTCGTGTCTCTTTAGCCTCCTTCAATCTGGATCACTTCCATCGCTGTTCTTTGTCTTTAAGGCCATCGACATTCGAAGAATCCACCCTCCCTTTGCCCCCACCCCCTCTTTTTGGAATAGAACCCCAAAAGATTTGGGGTTTCAGATTATGCTCATTAGATTCAGATCATGCATTCCAGACCAGACCACTTCATGGATGTTATTGTGTTTTTCTCAGGGTACTTTTAAGGCCTGATAGAGTAAAACCTAAGTGAATGTCACTCTCATTACCAGCCTCCCTCAGTTCACTCACCGTAGGAAATAATTCTTCAGGGGACATACAAATCATGTATTTGGCTACATTCTACACATCCTCCCACTCTATCCTTCCACATGAATCCTACCTGAGGTACCATGGTCTTAAAAGATTCCATGATCTTGGAGCTCTTGGCCTCCTGGTAATAGGGGAAGCAGCCGGTGATTATGACCACGACGGTTAGTACAATGCCGAGGTACAGCTGGGGGTTGGGAAACAAAGGGCTCATCAGTAGGTTCTTTTCTTCCTCTTCATCCTCAGAAAGTCAGCTTGCAAGGGTAACAGCTGTTTTTCCAGGTGGAAGAAACCATGGGACTCGGTGGGAGAGCACAGGGGCTGAGAAGAGTCTGAGACAGGCCCGGTTCTCTGGGCTTCCTTGTGAAGGAACCCGGAGCTACAGTGAGGGGCCAGCAAAATCCCAGGCCCGAGGAAGCCTATATCTTCCTCTCCAGGAAGGCTATTCATGGGGTCGAGTGTGGCTATTGAGGGAGATGGAGAGGAAGGATAGGAAGAGATTAAAATTCTATGAAAGAGAATGGACAGCAAAGTGCTTTGATGACCAGTTGGGAAGATAATCAAAGGACAGCAAGTTTCTGGGGGGAACGTTATATCTCAGGGAGCTGAATCAGGAGCTATCTAGATAACAGGGAAACCAGGAAGGACCAAAGCTTCCTTAGAAAATCCTGGGAGTATAGGGATTTGGGTCAGAGGACTTCAGGAGTGCTAGGTTGCTGAGCAGAAGAGTTTCAAGGGCTAAGCAGACACTGGGCTTGGCAGTAGTAGTTGAACAGACTCACATTATCTTTGGTAGGGTCTTCATGGAAATATAACTGGATGCCATAGGCCACGAAGCAGAGACTGGCACCAGTCCACAGTAGGAGGGAAAAGCCACCAAACAGTTGTTTACAGAACTTAACCCACCCTGGAGTGGTAGTGGGTGGGCTAAGTGTATCGGGTCCATCTCGAGCCAGGATTTCCTGTGCCTCTTCAGGGCTATGGCCCTGTGTGGAAAAGAAATAGGAATGGATGGAGAACCATGAAAAGAAAAGCAACTGTAACAAAGGAAAACCTGGCTTCAAAACTCAGGCCTGCCATTTATTGCGCTAGGATAAGTCTAGAGACCAGTGAAGTTCTCTGAAGGTCATCCTGGAAGTTCTTCCTACATAAGTGGGATTCTAAAATTTGCATTATAGAAGGATCTCATTTAGTCTCCTTACATAGGAAGACTTTTTAGTTTATGAGTTGACTCACAAATCTTTTGAACACCTATCTTGGGCCTGGTACTGTGGTAGGGTACCAAAGCGAGTAAGAATGATCCCTACCCTTATGGAGCTCCAGCTCTAATGAGGAGATACATATAAACGATTTATAATATAGTGTGCCAGGCTAATGGAATGATGAGATACGATACATAATGTTGATAACATATGGACCTCCACACTTTGACTCTTTAACTTAGAAATAGGAAAAAAATACCAACTAAATCCAACATGAATGTGTAGATCCTCGCTCTAGCCTTGTGCATAAGCTTGTGTGCTTTTTCCTCTTAGTGAAAATGAGAGTAGAACCTACCAGAGGATAGTAAAAAAAGAAAACCAAAACGATCCTTAATTCCCAACAGCCACTGCCCAACCTCCCCCGGAAAAACATGCAATTTTAATAAAAACCGGACCAGTCTCCCATGCTCCTCCTTGGTTACCAGATGGTCATCCCAAGCCCCTCCAATGAAGAAATTCTAGAGCTAAGAGGAACTTACACTTTGAGGGCTTTTATTTAAGTTTATTTGTGGTCATTGTATTAGTGGTTATAGTAGCAGCAGCAGCAGTAATAGTGATAATAGCAGTAATAAATGATTTTGCTGTTGAACCAGCAGTTCTCAAAGTGTGGTCTGGGGACCCATGGGGTCCTGAGACCCTTTCAGGGTAGAGTTTTCCCAAGGCTACAGGGCACATGATAGCACAATAGAGTTAATGCTGAAAATATATGAGAATCTAGCTGTCTTCTATTAAAAAGCTAGACATTAAAGAGATTTGCAAAAATGTAAAATGCCACTAATATTTTTTTGTTTTGAAAAACATAGTTATTTGTCATAAAAATATTATCTGTACTAATATATAATGGCTGTTTATAAATGAGTTAGGAAATACTTTTTAATTTTCCCAATTTTAATTTCTAATATGATAAATATAAGCAGATGTAATCCACATAAGCAAAAGCTCTTTGGGGTCCTTGATGGGTCCCGAGGACAGAGGTTTGAGAAGTGCCGCCCTAACCCATCCTCATTCTCTCGTCTAATCCTGAACTCTCTTTGGGTAGTTATCATTTCATCTTTTTCTGAGTGTGTGTCCTTGGCTGGGCGCAGGTTAAGGGTAAGAGCATTGACCTTGAATTTAGGGGTTAGATTTCTAGCCCTGCTTTTGTCCTGGCAGCCTCAAGGTCGGGAATGGAGACCCTCTGCCTCCCTCAGGGAGTTCCTTCACTCACCTTGGTTAGGTCCACAGAATATTTGGTGCTCAGCTCGTCCAAGGTTAATTTGTGATCATCCTGAGGGGACAGTAGAGTCATTGAGGGACAGGGGGTGGCGCATCATTTCTAGGGGAAACATTTTGGGGAAGAGAGGTGGCACTGGCCTTTGTGATCAGTTTTCAAGGTGAGATGTTAGAAGCCTGAGGGTTGAGAGAGATTTCTGGAGGGCAGTTGGTCAGCACCCATTTTGGGTGTTCTTACCATGACCACTTCCTTCTTCAGCTCCTCCATCTCTCGTTTTTCCTCTTCAACTTTCTTTTACTCATTTTAGGACCCTTAGGTCTTGGGCTTGGATTCTGCTCATGAGGTGTCACGGTCCCTTTTCTCCCTCCAAGCCCCATGGCTTTCCCTGGATATGGCTGCCCCAGATCAACTGGTGGGAAGAAAGCAAAGAGAGTGAGGGGGGTGAGGGAATCAGGTGGAAGGAGGGGGAGAGGGGTGAGAGGAAGAATGGCTGAGGGGTGGGGGAAGGACTGAAGGAGAGAGAGAGGGAGGGCGGGCGGGGGGGCAGCGGTGAAGCCCTAGATGGGGGAGGAGGAGGTGTCAGGAAGGAGGGCACGGAGGGATGAGAGGAGCCTGGGGCCTGAGGTACAGGAAGGAGAGGGGTGAAGAGAGGGAGTCAGGAAATGAAGTGTGGAGAGTACTATGTGCCTAAGTGATGAAGATGCTGCAGGGGCCGGAGCAGGTGGGAAGTGCAGTGGGCTTCAGGGCACGCTGGGAGCGCCCCCCAGCACCGAGGCAACACCCAGGCCTGTTGTCACAAAGGCCTCAGGAAAGTTCTAACTGAGAATCCACGAGTCTCAGTCTCTGGGTTTGAGAATGATTGGAGAAGTTTCTGCCACAGAGAGAACTGCAGTCTGACGGCAAGGCTAGAACAAAGTCCCAGTCTGGTCCTGCTGACTTCCGAGACTCAGAGGTACCCTAGATAGCTGACTCAAAAAATAAAGCAGGCAGTCTGTGTGTGTGTGTGCTTTTGCTGAGGTGCCCTTCCCACAGACATTGACTTTGAGCTTTTGGTTGTAGGAGATCAGATAGCAGAATAGGTCAGATCTTGGACTTTTGAATCTGTCCTGGGTTTGGGTCCTGACTCCTCTGCTTACTGACTGTGTGGCTTTGGGCAAGTTACCTGACCTCTCTGTGCCTCTCTTTCTTCATTGGTAAAGGGGGATACCATCTACATTGTAAGGTGGCAAAAGTAAGGATCAAAGCGGGGTGCTCCATGTAAAACACCATGTCTGACTTATATAGTATGGGCTCAATATATAGCTTGAATTAAGTATTATAAGTCTTACTTGCAGCTTAATGTGCAGCTCTTCTCAGTGAGAGTAAAAATACGCTTTTCATGTAATAACCCTGAATTTCCTCACTTTAGTATGACGTATTTCTCTCTTCCATTCACGTTCTTTGACATCTCAGTAAGTGGTTTGACTGTATTAACTTTATATGTTTTACATGTAAATTATACTCTCCCTCCTTCTGAAAAAGGATCTGAAGCAGCTGTATATTTCTATAATGTACACATTTTTTTCCAGTTATGCATGTCACATACATTTTCCCTTTCTATTTTTGGGTATTTATTTAATTGCATTTTGTCTTGGCATGCTTTTAAAAAATATGACTGGATCAGAAAACATCCATCTTGGTGCTGATGTAACCCTCCTTCAGTATTCAGAAATAGAAACTTTCCCTTCCCAGCTGGGACAAATAATAGTCTGTTTCTTTAATAGATTGGATAAGATTTTTCTTCTCTATTAAAAGTGTACCAAATAAAAATGGAAAGTCCCACTTTCTCTCCCCCCAGACTCAGATCCCCCACCATTGATGTTACTGCTGTTGGCTGGGTATCCTTCCAGTCGTTTTTCTACATTTATACCAATAGTATCTATAAGGAGGTAGAGTCTTACCTTTTGCAGCATCATTCAGCTCCCCTTTCATTTATGTAAAGACTTGCTTTTTAATGGCCACAAGGCATGCCATATTCTGTATTGACGGCGGTCTATTCAATTATTCTCACTACGGATGGATTTACAGGATATTTTCCATTTTTTCTTTTTTTAACCACTGAAAGCACTGCTGCAGTGGCATCCTTATATATAGTACCTTTCGGCACTTGAGCTTCAGTTTATGTAGAATCGATTCCTGTTGCTGAATCATAAGATCCTCTTGTTTAAAACCTTAAAATGTTCTACCAAATTGCTCTTCAAAAGAGCTTTTCTTATCCGTATCTCAGCAACAAGATGCAAAAATGTCCACTCCCCACACCTTTGATTATATTGGATGACCTTGACCGTTTTCATTTTTACTATTATAATTGGTGAAATTTGGTATCTTACAGTTTTAATTTGCATTTCTTTATTGTCTAGGTAGCACTTGTTTCCTTATATTTATTGGCTTTCTGGACTTCATTTTCCTTTTTCTGAATTGTTGTTCTTATCATTTGCCCAATTTTCCATTGTTTTCTTTTCCTTATTGATGTGTTTGAAGGGGTTCCAATGCCTTGTCATATACATTACAAATATTTTCTCCCAGCCTTTGTGTTTAATGTAGATCATAAAATCCCTAAGAACGAGGTTAGGATTAAAGTTAAAATTGTTAAATTAATCTATGCATCATCTATGTGACAATAGCATTTAGCCCAGCCTTGAATATAGGAGATCCCTCAAGGCAACTTTATTGACATAAAATCAAGTGAAATTATTTTTGGAAACCCCGTTCTGTTCCACAGTTCTTAGCTCAAAAGTCTACCTCTTCAGAGAGGCCTTCTCTAATTGCTAAATCCAAAATAGCCACTCTCACACGCAGCCCTCAATCCATCACTTGTGGGCTTCACTGCACCTTTTACCCTCTGAAATTATCCTGCCCATTTATCTTTTGACTTGTTGTCTGTTTCTCCATGACAGTGGGGACCTTTTCTGGCTTATTCATGGCTTTACACCCAGCCCTTAGAATAGCACAGAGTGGTTCATCCACAAATAGTTCCTAAAAATAAGTTGAACGATGAATTTTCAGGTTTTATCTTAATGTTATAAGGTTTGATACCCATCATTTTGGTCTGCTATGTTTTAAAACCTATTAGGGTAAATATGCTAGCATCACAGTTATCTACTCATTTGCTTCATAATCACTTATAAAAACCTCTGATATTCTTGCGTCATCACACTTGCTGTGGAATGTCACAATCAACATGTCATGTTTTATAAAACTACAATGAGGCTTTTAATTGATACTGGATTGGCTCTTTATAGTAACTTATTTTTATCTTTACTACATTCTGTCTTCCCAAACAGCAGTTAAGTTTAGCTCTCCATGTATTCTTGTATTTTTTTTTAGTACTCTCATTGTGCTTTTTTCTTTTTTTCCTAATATTTTTATTTTATTTATTTATTTAGCTGCGCTGGGTCTTAGTTGCAGCACTCGGGACCTTTTTTAGTTGTGGCATGTGGGATTTTCGTTGCCTCGTGCGGGATCTTCGTTGCGGCACACGGGATCTTTAATTGTGGCCTGCGGGATCTAGTTTCCTGATCAGAGATCGAACCCGGGCCCCCTGCATGGGGACTGTGGAGTCTTAACCACTGGACCACCAGGGAAGTCCCTCATCGTGCTTTTAATCTTCTTTAATAAGTACCATATGTCACACACACTAAATCTTGAGTATAATTTGTTCTGGTTCTGTTGTAAATAAAAGCTCTTTGTACTGTATTTTCTAATATTTAGGGATAAATTTGATTTTTAAAAAATCGATATCTTGTACCTTGTAACTTTGAACTCATTACTTCTAGGACTTTTTTTTTGTTGTTGCTGCTGTTGCTTTGTTTTGGTTGACTTCCGTGGATTTTTTTAGGTATTTAATCATGTCCTGTACCAAAAAAATATGTTTTTATTTCTTCCAGTTTGTCTCTTTATTTAGACCATATAAATACAAACTTCTTATCCAAGATTTCAAATGTTGCTGCTATTGCTTTTGTTATAGTTGTTGTTATTATTGTTTTCTTTTCTTTTTTTTTAAAGACTGTTGCTTTTTATTTATTTATTTATTTATTTATTTATTTATTTATTTATTTATTTATGGCTGTGTTGGGTCTTCGTTTCTTTTTAAGGTTTTCTCCAGTTGCGGCAAGCGGGGGCCACTCTTCATCGCGGTGCGCGGGCCTCTCACTATCGCGGCCTCTCCTGTTGGGGAGCACAGGCTCCAGACGCGCAGGCTCAGTAATTGTGGCTCACGGGCCCAGCTGCTCCGCGGCATGTGGGATCTTCCCAGACCAGGGCTCGAACCCGTGTCCCCTGCATTGGCAGGCAGATTCTCAACCACTGCGCCACCAGGGAAGCCCCTATTATTGTTTTCTAGACTTATGCATCCCTTCCTTGCTTCTCTGAACATGATTACAGTTTCCTATATGCTTTTTCCTCCAACATTTTAATCAGGAATAAATGTTAAATTTTACTGATAACCTTCTAACATCTTTTGAAATGATTATTTAATCATTTTTCTAGTGAATATTCGTGGTTAGTTTTCTTTATAATATACTGTTCTTGAATTTCACTATTTGGTAATAAAGTTATATATATATATACTAACGAATGTATATATAAACAAATATATATATTTGCTTTTATTTTATTAAATTTTATCAAAACTATTTGTCTCATTAAATAGGCTGGGCCATACAAAATTTTCTTCTACATTGTAGTACAGTTGAAATAATATAAGAATGTTCTTTGAGGTATTTGGAAAAAATTCTCCACTGAATTCACTGGAGCTGAGGATGTCTTTGAAAGACTCATTTTATTTTAAATGTCTTCCTTGAATATTGATCTAATCATTTGTTCTATTTCGTCCTGCATTCTTAGCATTATGAATATTTAGCTTGTTGCCTGTCTCTGATGAATCACCATATTTCCTATTCTGTAGGTAAAAAGGAAATGGCATGGAAAGCATGTCTGCCTGGGTCACAGGTTGGCCTTAACCTCTAACACTACATCCCATAGTAAGATTGTCTCACCTTTTCTTTTTTTTTGTTTATTTTATTTATTTATTTATTTTATTTATGGCTGTGTTGGGTCTTCGTTTCTGCGCGAGGGCTTTCTCTAGTTGCGGCAAGCGGGGGCCACTCTTCATCGCGGTGCGCGGGCCTCTCACCATCGCGGCCTCTCTTGTTGCGGGGCACAGGCTCCAGACGCGCAGGCTCAGCAGTTGTGGCTCACGGGCCCAGTTGCTCCGCGGCATGTGGGATCTTCCCAGACCAGGGCTCGAACCTGTGTCGCCTGCATTGGCAGGCAGATTCTCAACCACTGCGCCACCACGGAAGCCCCCCTCTCACCTTTTCAGTAAGATCCTCGAAGATGGTTGACTCTTAATCCCCTACCGCATCTTTAAGGTCACGCCCTCTCCCTTTCTCTGGTTCTAACCACTTGGGTCTGCCCACCCCCTACTGGTCAAATGTTCATTGTCCACAGATTCCTGGCTCCCCTTGCAGCCTCCCCAGTTCACTAAACCGTTGTGCTAATCAGGCTCCCTCCGTGCCCGCAGGTTTTCTGTTGCCACAGTTGCCGGTAAGTATGGCATGGTGGTGAAGAGGGCTGCCCGGTAGCCAGACTGGTCTTGGGTTTGAATCCTGATTCTGATGCTTACCATCTTTGAAACTGAATGCATACTTCTGCCTTTCCAAGCCCTAGTTTTCTTATCTGTAAATTAAAGATAATAATCGTCTCCCTCTTACTGGATTAAGAGGATTCTTTCAGTCATCCAACCAATATTTATTAATTGCCCAATACATGTCAGGCATCGTTTTAGGTGGTAAATAAAGGTGGTGAAGAGAAAAAAAATCCCTGTGTACGTGGAACTTATTCTGGAGAAGGAGTCAGGCAAATAAAGTATAAGCAAAAAACTATATATATATTTATATACATATGAAGTATATGTATATATTTTAATATATTATCTATATTTACCTATCTATCTAAATTTGCAGAAGTTAGTGTTTATGACTAGAAACAAAGAGAATGGGGCAAGAGGTGCCAGAAGTGTTATTTTATTTGGTGAGGTCTGTGAGGGCCTTGCTGAGGAGGTAATATTTAAGGAGTGATCTGTGTAAAGCGAGGAAGCCAGGCATGTGAGTTAACTAGGGAAAAGTGTTCCTGGTAGAGGGACCATCAAGAATAAAGGTCCTGAGGTGGGATTAAATGAGACTATACAACTAAAGGTCTGACGTAGTTATGGCACAGAGTGAGCTGCAGTTAATTCTCCTACAACTCCTATTACAATCACCATCACCACCGCTGCTAGACTTGTAATAAAGGGGCCAAGAACTGACTCCTGACTGGTATTCCAAGATCCTGGCACAGGGCTGTACGCTTGGTGTCTTCCTTTCTCTAGTTATTAGGGAGAAATGCACACCACCCAGCCACCCCTCCATCCCCAGCATAGAAGCATTCCTCCTTACTTCCCATCACACCCTGTCCGTGAAGGTTTTCGATGTCTGCTACTTAGATGAATTTCAAGGACTGCATCTACTTTTCCCTCCATCCCCCGCTAAAGACAGCACCCAGAACAGTATAGACTGTTAATTGGTGTTGGCTATCCGGGCCCCCTCAGCCCACCATCTCCTTCCCCTACCTGCTCATATTGAGAGTGGCCTGATTTTGGTCTGGCACAGAAAAAAGCAGAAGTGGCCCTGAGGGTTTGGGCCCATAGATTCATGGGCTGTTCCCTGTCCTAGAAAAACCTTTATGGTTTTTTGGGGGGGTTCACCTGTGAGGAAGGAAGGCCCCACTCTATTTTCGTCTAGGTTGTTTTGCAACCTAATTTCTTCCCCTCTCTCTTGCTCCACTGACATCGTCTGTTCCCAGATTGTTTCCCTCCTGTCCTTATCTCCTGCCCTCTCTTTATTGCTTCCTCTGCAAGCCAAGTCTTGCCACAGCACACATTTCAATACCACAGTTTGGGAGGGAGGCAAGTATTAAGGACAGAAATCTGAATTATGGAAGGGATTTCTTCTTTCATAAAGAAATGCAACTTTATTATTTTCAAGTACATACGTAGTGCCTCAAACTAATGTCTTACAAAAGGTCACCAAGTAAAGGTCTTGTAGATGTTTCTTAACAAATACATAAGAACTGATGACAATTAGCCCATGCATTCACTATTTCTAAATGGATATTCCTAAAGTGCCCCAAAAGTATTGTTTTAGGAGACTACATATGCCACCCTAGCAATATTGTTTATGCTCTTAATTTACTAAACAAATGCCATTTTATTGATTGTACAAAGATAAACTTTTGTCCATGGTCAATAAATCTCAAATTAATCAGGCCCAAATTAATATGGTTTCCCATTTAGCTTTCCAAGCCCAAGGCAATGACTCATTATTTCAAGGTACTTCTGATAAAGTAAAATTCCAGTGTAATGAAGTAATAGCCCTTGGGAGGTTGTTTATGGGCCTGATGTTTGTCTTTTTTGCTTCCTTCCTTACTGCCTTAGGTCTTCCATTTTCCTTAGGTGTCTCTCACACTTGCTTGGTTCATCTAGGATTCTCTCTACAGGACATTCCCTAAGCCTTCTAAGCCAGGCTTAGAGAATGGGCAGAGCTGCCTGCAGAGCAAAGTGGAGGTGGGGAGGGGGTTAGGGAGGGAAAAGCATCTTCCTCTAGGAACCTGAAACCAACTCCTCGTCTCAGGGGAAAGTGGGCACAATGATCACCAGCGTGAAGGGCGTTTGTCTGGGAGGAACAGCCCTGCTGTCAAAGAAGGTCAAAGGCAGGTCTCCTAACGCTCTCTCTTGTTGTCCAGAGGTTCTAACCACATCCATGACCTAAGCTGATTCTTCATGTCCCTGGAAGAGAGGAAGTTTCTGGGAACTTCTCTACCCCAATTCCAGCTTATGGCCAGGGACCTCCTTTTCCAGGGCTCGCTTGGCAGTGCCTGGGAGTGACGCAGGTTCATCCGGATGGGCATGAAGGGGAAGGGGGGAGGGGCAGGGAATGAGCTGGCAGCTCCCCCTCTCAGCACCACATGGAACTTCTGAGGACTCAGCATTCTAAAGGGCGGGGTGTTACCAAGCACACGTGATGGAGAGAACTGGAGCATCTGTGACACCTAGGCCTCGGGGACCAACAGACCACAAACCAAGGGTCAGTGGGGAATACCATGGGAATGGGAATCTCAGTGAAGCTCCATGGGAATCTCAGTGAAACTCCTGAGATTGCCTCCTGGTCCTGCCTCTGCTGCTACTCTGGTGACATTGGAATTGGTTCTACTGTCGGGGTGCTCTAAAGCAGGGGTCCCCAACACCCGGGCCTCCGACTGATACAGATCTGCAGCCTGTTAGGAACTGGGCCACATAGCAGGAGGTGAGTGGTTGTGAGCGACCAAAGCTTCATCTGCAGCTCCCCATTGCTCCCCATCGCTTGCATTACCTCCTGAACCATCCCCCTGCACCACCCCCTCCCCATCCGTGGAAAAATTGTCTTCCACGGAACCAGTCCCTGGCACCAAAAAGGTTGGGGACCGCTGCTCTGAAGGGCAGGTCACAGAGCTGGAGCCCAGAGATCTATGTCAGACATCCTGTATTGACATTCTTTCTCCTTTCATGTCCCCCTGCTCTGCCACACCCCACTCTCCCACCTGCCCGCCCAGCTCTGCTCTGGCGCTTCCTAAATGGCTTTGACTGGGAGACGGGCCAGCTTCTCCAACTGGCTGGCTTCCCTTTCTGGCCTCAGGCCCTAGCCATCACCAGGAGGCACCATTTGTGATTTCCAGGTCTGAGGGGGAAGCAGGGGACAGAGTTGGGCAGGAAGCAAATGAGGGGTGAAGGTGGGAAGTGGGGTGAGGTTGGAGAGATAAAGGGACACGGGTGATTTGAGACAGTTCCCCTCCTGGTCTAGACAGACCCCTGCCTTTCGGTGTTGATCTGTTCTAGTGGGAGGTGGGGGTGAAGGAACAGGGATCGGGGAGGGCTGGGGTACCCCTTGGTTCCTCAGGTAAGGTAGACAGCATGTGGAGTGGAGTGGAGCAGGATCTGGGGAGGGACCCCTGACATGTAGTGTCTGAGCTGATTGCTCCTAGATAGGCCTCTGGGGCAATCACCCCAAGCTGAATTACCCACTCCCCGCAACTCGGCCTGCTGAGTTGCCTCATTCTCTTGCCCCAAGTCTTCTCCCCAAATGCCACCCCACTGTTTTCCACCCCTCCCCAATGCCATCCCTGAGACACCTTCAGGGCCCCCCCGTCTTTCCCATGCTTGGTTCTTCTTTCCAACGGGCTCAGTAGTATGTCTCCTTCTCCACCCAGCCTGTTAGAAAGATTAGGCACAGGGGTTGCAGGGTGAGCTTAAGAGGAGGCAAGAGATAAATGTCCTAGGGGCTTGGTGGTTGAGGCCTGGGGAAGGGGCTGAGGAAAGCAGCTGTGGAAGGTGAAGGGGTGGGGGAGGGGACTCCATGAGGCCATGGATTAGGGGAAAGGAGAGACTTGCATTTAGCACAGGGGACGGTGGGCCCGGAGTGGTTTGGTTGGAAGTGAAAATACAAATGGCAACAGGGGCTGTTCAGGTAACAAGTGAGTTTCTAAAGGGCAGCCGTCCGTTGTTGCTGTCCAGAAATGGGGCCCTGGGGTCGACAGCGCCTGTGATTTTTCAAGAGAAGCCAGAAACTTGGATTTTATGTGAAAGCCCCTAAGTTTTAGCTATTAGGCCAATTGAAAAACAAAAAACAAAAAACACCTGTGCAAGATAGGGCAGCCAAACCAAACAATATCCATGGACCATATTTGGCTTGTGGGCCATCCATTTTCAACCTCCAGTAAGTGATCAAAAATGCTTGTTGGGAAAAAAAAAATACTTGGTTGGTGACTGGGAATTAGGAGGGCTGGGTTGTAGCGCTGGTTCTGCTGCTTCCGGCTTTCTGACCCTGAACGAATAAATTCACCTCTGCCCCTCTCTTTGTCTGTAAAATGTGGAGGTGGGACTAGATGACCTCGGAGGGCCCTTCTAGTTCTGATGTTCTGTGATTTCAGGTGGAAGGCGGAGGGCCTCAGAGACCAGTTGTGTGTTAGGTGGGACGGGAATCTGAGAGGGAGAGCTTCAGCAGAGTCAGGGCTCCTAGGACCCCGGACCCGAGGCTCTGAGGGCACTGAGGAAAAGGAGCAAGGATCCGTAGTAGGAATGGAGTTCGGGTTTGGAGCCCTGGAGGGGGAGGTAGCCACAGTGGGGAGTTGCACTTTGCTGGGGTCGGGGTGCAGCGCCGAGGTGCTTACCACCTGGATATCGCCGCAGGATCAGCTTTCGGACCTCATCGTAGATGAAGATGAGGAGACTGTAGGGGAAGGCGCAGAACCACCAAGTGACCCTGAGGAAACAATGGAGAGTGTCAGGACCATCAGAGGTTGCTTCAAAGGGACCAGAACTTGGATCCTAGCAGGGGGCCCTTCTAAAGAGACACTCACTTGAGCGGGTACATGCGCAGGGCCACACCCATGCCCGGGCAGTAAGACAGAAAGGCTGCCAGTGCTGTCTCCTCTAGGAGCCCAAAAATCAGAATCTTGTTCCTGGAAAGGCAAAGAAAAGAGGTTAGGTAGCGTTGGAGGGGAGGGCAAGGAGGGGCAGAGATCCAGGGTGACCCCTGGTGGTGGAAGGGAAAGAGGCGGGAAGAAACGCTGGGGAAAGGCTATAAATGACGTCTTCCCATGTCTTCTTCAAATGCTTCTCCTCATGCTAAATGTAACCAAAGAAAGATTGTCTTTAATTTTTCTGCTTACTGATTTTACCTCCGATGATTGTCTATAACACATACTTTCATTCATCAAATAAATGTTTCCTATGTGTTGGGTGATACGCTCTGTGCTGGAGATGCTGTGGTCAATGCGAGCTTCCTGCTGGAGACCCGGGAACCTGCCCTCACGCAGCTTATAATCTTGTTATTGCTCTAGGCACGTGGCCTTTGAAAGTGTCGTCTCCCCAGCAAGATGCTTGCTCCTTCACTTCAGGACCCAATTATGTCTTCTACCCTCTCAGTGTCTCCTACAGCCCCAGGTAGTTGTTGGTCATAGATATTCAATAAAGAAGGGAATGTTTGTAAAGTACTCAGAAAGGGAAAGCTCACTGGATAAAAAGTGCTGAATATATATTCACCACATCAGAACTGAAGAACAGGAGAGAATAAGGCTCTGAGGACAGTGTCTGGAGTCGGACAGGCGGGGTCTAGTCCCAGCCGGGCCGCTTACTAGCTTCTGGTTGTAAGCAATGTTGCTTAACGTCTCTGAGTCTCATGCTCCTTCTCTGGAGGAGATAGTACCTTTATATCCTACGATTGCTGGCAAGATTGTGGGAGATAATGCATGGAGAGCTCTTGAACGTGGAACGTTCTTAGCTGTATTTTATAATCTCATGCACTGCACCTCTTCATGGCTTAAGCCAGTGGTTCCCAAACTTTTCACTCATTAAGGATACCTCTTATTTTTCTTCTATAAAGGCCACATTTTAATTGGTTTTTGTCTCTCCAGCTGCATTTGTTCATAAGTGATGAATATAGGGAATTCCCTGGCAGTCCAGTGGTTGGGGTCCCGCGCTTCCATGGCAGGGGGCACGGGTTCGATCCCTGGTTGGGGAACTAAGATCCCGCATGCTCCACAGCGAGGCCAAAATAAAAGGAATGAATATATTTTCCCAATTAAAAAATTAATTAGCAATACACACGGCTTCCAAAGAGAATCGTGCATTAACATGTGATCGCTATAGTTCATACTTAGGCTTCTGCCTGACAATGACACTTTGGTAAGCTTGGCAATCTTCTTAGAGGAAGTGGTTAATTTCCATAAAGCTGTTTGAATAATGCACAGAGCATCTCTGAGGACCCCTGAGGGTCCAGACACCCCAGGGTGGGGCATAAGGTGCTAAGGCTGCCTCGGGCCAGGTTACTTGTTGGTATTAGTACTCCTTCCCTTTCCCAGTCTGACTTCTGTTTAGTTTCTTTTCCACTTGCCTCTCAGATGGGCAGGATTTAGCTGGGCTGGTTATGTCCCCTGCTTGCTCTGTCACCCATGCCCTGCACGGTCAGTCACCCCATGTCTTGGACCCTCTGGTCCTTGTTCTCTTCTCACTGCCTTGTCCCCATTGGTGTTTTTAGCTCAGTGGAATCTCCTTCCTTCATCTAACAGACTTTTCCCTTTCCTCTCCCTAGGATCTCAAACACTATTAACTTCACTGGAGTTTTGGCATTTTTTTTTTTTTTTTCTCAAACTAAGAAATTGTGACAAAACTCACGTGGGGAATTGTGCCCATTGTTTGCAGTAGAAGAAAAGAAAGATAATGGGAGTGATAGCTTCGGCACTGACCACCATCCAGGCTGGAGCTGCAGAGGAATCACTGGGTACCCCCCAGGTGCCAGGCTCTGTGACAGGTGAGCCACCCAGTGTAGTAGCCCCGAGCTTGGGCTTCAGAAACAGAGCTGGCTGAGCTATTTCCACCTGGGTGACCTCAGGCACACCATTTAACTTTTTGTGGGGGTCTCTTATCCATAGAATGAAAATAATACCTCCCTCACAGAGCTACTGTGAGGTTTGACGATGTCTGTGAATCACTTAGCGCAGTGACTGGCATGTGTAACTCACACTATAAGAACTTGACCCTGAGCAGCTCACAGATCCCACAAAGACAACATCACCACCACAAGGCAAGTGCTAGAAACTAGAGCTACCTGCCGAGTGGAGGGGAGCACAGGAGACCCTGTGTTTAGGGCTGGGCCAAGGGGTGGGGTGAGTATAGAGTATAAGATAGAGGAAGGAAGTGAGGAAGGAAGAAGGGAGGGAGGGAAGAGGTATAGGGAGAAGATGAAAAGGAAGGACAATGGAAGGAGACCATAATGAAGGAGATTTTAGGAGCAAATTAAAACTCATCAGAAAGAGTCATAGCCCTCCTTCCTCTTCTCTCATCTATTTCCAAAAAGGCTACGGATATACAGCCGGGCAACTACAATCAGAGACCCCAGCCGGAGTGGGTGGGTGAGTGCGCCCTGAATGCGCTCTGCTTGGTGGGCAGGGCCAGTGGGCGGTGCTCACTTCATGCCCTGCTGGAAGACTGAGTTGCGGCGGGTCTTGCAGATGATGAGGTCAGCCCACTGCACGACCACGATGCTGGCAAAGAAGGCCGTGTGGCAAGTGAACTCCACCACCTTCCGCTGCTCATAGGTCTGGGGGAGGGCGGGCAGAGAGAGGTGAGAGTGTGAGAGGAAAGGGTAGGAACAGGGTCCCGCGTGGTCCAGGGCAGATGTTAAACCCTGGGCACCTACTCCACCCTTAGTCCCCAATCCCACTGGCCACGACTGACCGCTCCTGCCAGACGTTCAGCCCCACCCTCTCATATGTGTGCATCTGCACTTACACAGCCCCACTTACCCACTCCTGTCCGTAGCTGTCCTCCAGGTCATTCATGGACCGGTCGTCCCAGTCGAGGCGGATTCCCAGCAGCCGTGAAGGCAGGAAACCATTCTCTGCCAGGATCACGAAGTAGGTGAAGAAGCCACCCAGCGCCTGGATCATCCCTGTGGGTGGTGGGCAAAGGACAAAGGGCAGGGCCTGGGTCATAGAAGGTAACAGGATGGGGCCAGCCCCTACGGGCCAGAGAAGGACATCCCTGACCCTTGGGGAGTTGGCCCCTATCCTGGAATTCTGCAGGGGGATCATCGCTCCAAAGGCTGGGAAAAGCAACTTCTTGGGGTTCCCTCCTGAGCCCCGGGCCCGGCCGCACCGATCTGTCCATAGGCCATGCTGATTAGCCTCTCGTTCACCAGCTTGTCTGTCTGCGGGTTTCTCGGCTGCCGCTTCATGATGTCACTCTCAGCTGCCTCATAGGCCAAGGAGATGGCAGGGACCTGTGCAAGGGGGCAGTTGGGGAGAGGACAGCATTTGAAGGGAGAGGGTGGGAGCAGAGGATGATCAACAGTGAAGAATCTTTGACACAATTCAAACACTTATAAAGACCCAAGACCCTGGACATCCCTGGTGGCGCAGTGGTTAAGAATCCACCTGCCAATGCAGGGGACACGGGTTCGATCCTTGGTCCGGGAAGATCCCATATGCCGTGGAGCAACTAAGCCCGTGTGCCACAACTACTGAGCCTGCGCTCTGGAGCCCGCAAGCCACAGTTACTGAGCCCACGTGCCACAACTACTGAAGCCCACGTGCCTAGAGCCTGTGCTCCGCAACAAGAGAAGCCACTGCAATGAGAAGCCCGTGCACCGCAATGAAGAGTAGCCCCCGCTCGTCACAACTAGAGAAAGCCAGTGCACAGCAACGAAGACCCAGCGCAGCCAAAAAAAAAAGAGACCCAAGACCCTATCATCTTCCAGGCTTTGTGCTCATTTTCTCTGCAACCCTCACAGCCTGCTCAGCTGTCCCTGATGCACCTTTCCTTCCATCTGTGGCCCACCCCTACCCGCTGCGCCCCCATGACTGCCTTGCCTGTCCCCTCCTCCAACCCATGACCTCACCATGTCAGTGCCCAAGTCAATGCAGAGGATGGTCACAGTGCCCAGAGGCAGGGGGATGTTGGCGATGATGAACAGCAGGAAGGGGGTGATCTCGGGGATGTTGCTGGTCAGGGTGTAGGCGATGGATTTCTTCAGGTTGTCAAAGATCAGGCGGCCTGTGGGGAGGTTCTGAGGGCATCAGAGAGATCAGAGGGACCCTCCCCACCCCTAGCCCCTGAAGCATGGCCGCTCGTCTACCCAACAAAGGGAGATTTTGTGTTAGAGGGAAGCTAAAGCAGGCGGTGGGTGCCTGAAATCCTGAGTTGAGTCTGTAATTGGGGTAAAAGGCAGGGAAGCAGATGTGCCAGCTCAGACATCCTGGACGGCATCCCAGCCCGTGTAGCCCCCTCACCCTCCTCCACACCCGTGACGATGGAGGCAAAGTTGTCGTCCAGCAGGATCATGTCGGCTGCCTGCTTAGACACGTCAGAGCCAGCGATGCCCATGGCAATGCCGATGTCCGCCTTCTTCAGTGCGGGGGAGTCGTTCACCCCGTCCCCTGTCACCGCCACAATGGCTCCCTGGGGAGAAGGTACAGCCAGGCTGGGGGTGCAGCCCCTGCACGCGCCTGGCCCTGGCCCTGGCCTTGACCCTTACCCCCTTGCTCACCTGCCTCTGACAGCCCTCCACGATGATGAGCTTCTGCTGAGGAGACGTCCGGGCAAAGACAATCTCCGTGTGGTTCTTGAGGATCTCGTCCAGCTGCTCTGACGTCATGTCCTTCAGGTCAGAGCCGTGCACCACACACGCCTTGGCTTCTCTGGAGGCAGAGGCAGAGCCGGTTGATTCCCTGGTACCCCACCAGCCCTCCTCGCCACTGCCGGGGCTTCCCCAACAGCTTCAGTCTTCCTCTCCCTGACACTCAGCGACCTGCCTGTCCCATTTCTCTCTTTGAGGGGGTGGTGCTCAGTCCTCACCACGCGGCAGCATCACAGTCGTCAGTACAGTGTGCTGGGCCAGGTGCTACTTCCTTTATTTGCATCTCGCTCCTATAGCAACCAGCAGCGTGGATACTACCCTAATTTTGAAGTGGAGAAAATGGAGGCTCGGGAAGGTAAAGTGACAGGTCCAAGGTTACACAGCTAATCAGTGGCACAGTCTGGCCACAGACTCGGGACCAGGGCACCGGCAGTTAGGACCAGATACCCTCAGGGGATGCTCAAGCGTCCTGTGGGAGAGGCTGAGTTGATGGGGGAGGGGTCCTGCAGAGCCTCACCGGGGGTTGACTTGGCTGACAGGAATGTTGAGCCGGGCTGCAATGTCCTCCACCGTCTCGTTGCCCTCTGATATGATACCCACACCTTTGGCAATGGCCTTGGCTGTGATAGGGTGGTCCCCGGTCACCATGATCACCTGGCAGGAAGGAGAAAAGGGAAAAGGAAAGCAGCATTAAGGTTTTTTTTTTTTCTCCTTTTATTCCTTTCCCAAAGTCGGAAGAGCTAGACCTCTAGATGGTGGGACTGGAAGATCCCAGCCAAAATAATGGAACTCTGTGTGTGTGTGTGTGTGTGTGTGTGTGTGTGAGAGAGAGAGAGAGAGAGAGTGGGTGAGGGGGAGAGACAACGACAAGTTGTGTTCAGGAGATCAGAGATAGTTTGCCTAACTGGAGGAAAGCCTCTCTGACAGAGTAACAAGTTAATGAGGGTCCCTTGGAAGAGCAGCCTCAAGGATTGTTTAGGAGTTTGAATTTCATGGGATATGAGTTTGTCACACCTGGAAGGACCCCTAACAGCTCCTTCATTTTACCAGTGAGGAAACAAAGGCTTAGCAAGGGGCCCATGATTTGCTCCGGGTCCCAGGGAACCAGACGGACATGGTTTTCTTAGTGCCCAGTGTGATGTCTGCCGACATCCTAATCAGACAGGGCAGGGATGGGAGGGAGACATTCCCTCCCATCCCTCCCTGCTGCCTTCCACCACCTGTTCCTCTGCCTCTGACATCCCTTCCCAATGTGGGAAGAAGGTAATTCCTGCCTGAACCATGACATTCATTGCTGCTGTTGCAGAATGGATGGAGCTGGATGGGGGAGGTGGTCAGCATCTGAGAGGCTGGTAAAGAGGATGTTGCAAGCATCAGGAGGTCAGAGCTGGCTTAGGAGACCATTTGCATGTAGGGGTTTGTGGGACAAATCCCACAGATGCTGAGAAGGAAGCCTCTTCATGCCCCGCTGCCTTCTCTTCCACCCCTAAAAGCCACATGGGCCTCCCAGCTGAAAGACAAAAGCATCTTAGCAGTCTTCATCCTACTCAACCCTCTGAGGGGTTTGGCACTGTCTACCACCCCCTCCTTGAAGCCCTGTCCTCCCTTGGCTCCCATGGACTCCTTCATTCCCAGTTCCCCTCCATCCCTCTTCGTGCTCTTTCCCACCTGAGCGAGGAAGCAGCTTTGGTGTCTCCTAGCAGACCTAAGGTGAAACACTGACCTTCCCCAAGTGCCTTCACTGAGTCTCAGCAGAATGGAGATGATGAGTCTTTCCTTCAAGTTCGTCTTGAGGAGTTAGTGGCCTTAGGTGGACACTCACTAAGGGTTACCTGTCACCGCCTTCCCCCTCATCACTGGTTCCTCCTTCTCCACTTGCCCTTCCTATTGGTGTGGCCCAGGGTTTCCTTCCCCTCCCCTTTCTTCACCCCTGCTCTTTTCCTGAGCAATAGACTCAAGCATACTAGCGTGTCTTTAATCTGTACTCACATGGGAATGAGACTGAACTCTCCTGTCCTGGCCCCCTTTCTTGGGCTCTCAGCCATATTCCTACTTTCCCTGAAACCTCTCCCCCTGGGCATCTTACAGACCTTCCGATCTCAGGGCGAAGTGAACTCCTTATCTCTGCTCCCCACCCCCACTGAGCCTTCTCCTCTGCTCCCCACCTGAGATACTATCCATTCGATTCATTCAGTCCCTTTATCTCCTGGATCTTCTCGCCTCCCCATTTGAGTATGGTCACCAAGTTCTCAAAACATCTCTCAAAAGTAACTACTCCACTCCTTTTGTCGCTGCCCTCATTTGGGTCATCATCTTGCCTGAGCTATTGCAATAGCCTCTTATGCTGTCTCCCCAGCCCCAGTTCTTCTCCAAATCCAGCCCCTCCCCCATCCAGGTAGCCTCCTAAGGGCTAGCTCTGCCCTGTGACACCTGCGGCTCTCTGTGGCTCTCAGGATAAAACCCAAGTCTGGCATTTAAGCAAAATCCTTCCAACTGGCCCTGGCCCTGATTGCAGTCTCCATCTCCGGCGCCCCTCGGCCACCTCCCACTGCCACATGCACATGCCCCGTGCAGTCCAACCACGGCTGGGTACACACTGTTCCCTGCTATTGACACGCCTTCCACTCCCTCCCTGCCTTACAAAAGGCTCTTCACCCTTCGGGGCCCAGATCAAATATCATGCCCTCTGTAAAATATTGTCCAGTTCTGCGGGGTGGACTTAACTGCTCCCTGCTGCTCTGTGTTCCCTGGACATGCTTTCCCCAGGCCTCGGTGACTGTTCTGATCATGGTAACAGGCTGCCTGGCGAGAAGGGGAGCACGGGCTTTCTGGATGAGCTGGCCTGGCTTCCTATAGCCAGTCTCCCTTTTACGAGCAGTTTTATTTTGGGAAAGCTACTTACCCACTCTGAGTCTCAGCTTGTTTTATTTTTAAATGGGGATAATGATGCCTACCTTGGAGACATTAGAGTGGTTGCAGGGTTCAGAAATCACATATATGTGCATATATACATATAAGCCCTCTAGTGTGATGGTTAAAAAATAGCAGATACCTCAGTTCAAATCCTGGCTCTGCCACTTATCAGCCCTGTGGCCTTGGGCATGTTACTTTGCGTCTCAGTTTTCGTCTCTGTAGATAAGGGAAAATACTAGTGCCTACTTGTAGGGTTGTTGTGAAAATCAAATGAGATCATACAGGTCTGGTGCTTAGAATAGTGCTTGATGCATATAAAACCTCACAAAACAATAGGCTTGTTTTATTATTAAAGTATCTGACCCTTAGCGGGTGCTCAAAGACCCTATCTGTTAAAATTGTTCTGTGATTAATTTAAAGGCATTTGTTTCCCCTGAGGGATCATGAGCTCCGGAGGCCAGGCACTGCATCTCATTTGTCTTTTTTATCCCCAGTGCCTGGTGCAGTCCCTGGCCCTCAGTAGACAGGTTGAGTTGAACTGATTTGGAAGTAGGTGAGAAGTTGAAAAAGGTGGAACAAGCGATGGCACCAGAATTGGTAACTGGACAGGTTAAGAGTTGTAAAGAGCTGTATCTTGGAAACAGGAAAGTAACCAAGATGGAAGGGATTTTTGTTTGTTTGTTGAACTCCAGCACCTTGAACAGTGCTCGGTAAACAATAAATATTTGTTGAATGAAGCACAAATGTCCTACAGAGAAGGGAGTGGTCATTGAGAAGGAATTGCAGTTGGAGAAGAGAAGGTGGGAGAGGTATGCTTGGTGGAATGAGGGCCAGAGCTAGTCTACGGGGTTATGGGGCGGAGGTGAGTGGCTGCAGGCGAGAGCCTACTAATCTCATCCTAGACGGCTAGAGAGACTGGGCAGTAGCTGGGAAAGGGAGGACAACCAGATCTCCACGATAAGGGTGACTAATCGGCTTGAAACCAGAATGGAAGGAGCCGTGCCCCAGAGAGAGAGGATGGGTGTGGGAGACTGGTCACTCTGAGCAAAAGGGACAAGGGTGAGAGCTCCAAGGCAGGGACCGACCTTTCCTTGCAGATGGACAGCTTCTCCTCTCAGTCAGCAGGAAGGAGGCCACCAGTGGCCCAGGTCTCCCCAGGGAAGCAGCCTCTGCGGCCCCTGGACTTTTGGTGTTTGAGAGGAGGGACGAAGTGAGGTTGCTACCTTGATGCCTGCACTCCGGCACTTGCCCACAGCATCCGGCACGGCAGCCCGTGGAGGGTCAATCATGGACATGAGCCCCACGAAGCAGAGCTTCTCCGTGGGAAAGTTCAGCTCATCTGTGTCGAATTTGAAGCCCCGAGGAAACTTTCCAGAGGGCAGATTCAGTTGACAGAAGCCTGAAGGGGACAGAAGGGAGGAGTGAGAGCAGCAAGGTGGCTCCCGGGCTGCCCCCAGAGCCCCTCATCCCAGGGAAGCCTTTCTCAGCCCTGCTCCCTGCTTCTGGCCCCTCACCTAGCACTCGCTCCCCCAGTCCTCCCAGCTCCAGGTAGGCATTCTGGAAGGCGTCTTGCATCTCCTTGTCCAGAGGGACCTCCTTGCCCTGCACCAAGATGGAGGAGCACCGGTCCAGGATGCGCTCGGGGGCCCCCTTCATCACCAGCACGTGGCTCTGGGGGCTGTCTTCTCTCTCGTGGATGGACAGCTGGAGAAAGAGGAAAGGCAGTTACAGAGGGGCCACACTTGTCTTGAAGCTCCAGTGCCCAGCACGGGGCCTGGGACAGAGCAGAGGCTGGTAAGGAAAACTCCCTTAATAAAATAACCCCTGATCCATCAACCGTTGTCAACATAGGGAGAGTCTCCGTGTGTGGATGGGTGTTTGGACCTCGTAGTCCTAACTCTGTAACCTGAGAGTCATCTTCCCATAGGACATTCATTCACTCAGCAAATATTTACTCCAATCAGTTAGGACAGGCCCTGTGCTAGGGGAGAGGTGGCTTTGTCATCACCACGCCCCATCACCACACTGGCCTTAGGGGAGCTTTACCCCTATGGCTTTTACAGGACATAGCTGAGACTGCATTCTTGGCATTTAACAGATGCCCGCAGGCTGAGGGATACCCTAAGGAAATTTCTGACGTATGGTTCAACTGAATGGGATGGAAGGGTTGGGGGACTGGAGCCAGAGGATGTGGAGCCCTGGGAAGAAGAGTTGAGAAGGTGACAGGTTGTAGTAAAGGAATGAAGGTTTGGGAGCTGGGTGTGGGGTTGGTCGTTGCAACCAGACATCTGGTCACCCACGTTGCCCCAGGGGTTGAGGCAGGGGTGACAGGGTGCTCAGATGCTCTCTCTCCTGCTGTTGATTCCCCTTTGACTCTGTGTGCCCCTCACTTCCATCTCTCCCTCTTCCCTTGACCTGGCACCCAAACCAGACCTGGTACTTATTGGTTGAGTTGAAAGGGATCTCCGCCACCTTGGGGTTTCTATCCCTCATCTTCCTCACGGAGCCGCAGGACAGCTCAATGCACTTGAGCAGAGCTGATTCGGAGGCATCACCAGCTGTGTCCCGCTGCCAACAAGGAGAATTCAGTGTCACAGTGGAGGACCAAGGAGGGAGGGCACTGACGTCCCCGAGGCAGCCACAGGGTGCAAGAGGGGAAGGTGGGCGTCAGCAAAGTGAGCAGGCTGTGGCGATCCCCCGACCCCCTACCTTAGACACAGAGATGTTCTCCTGCCCTGCCTTGAAGACAGCACGGTTGCAGAGACCAGCAATCCGGGACAGGGCGGTCCACGTGGGGGATCGTTTGTCGAAAGTGGCCCCTGGGAGGAAAGGAGAGAGAAGCAGGAGTTTGGCTCTCCTTTAGACCTCTTATCTCACCCCACCCGCCCCGCCACTCCAATGCCCTGAACATCCTCTGGTCCCCTCCACCCACTCTGGGTAGAGCACTCAATCACCAGACTGATCTTCTGTGGTGTCGGCCTCATGGATCTGGTTGTCAAACCACATGTGGGCGACGGTCATGCGGTTCTGGGTGAGGGTGCCCGTCTTGTCGGAGCAGATGGTGGAGGTGGAGCCCAGCGTCTCCACTGCCTCCAGGTTCTTCACCAGGCAGTTCTTCCGAGCCATGCGCTTGGCTGTCAGGGTCAGACACACCTGGTAGAGAGAGAGGGCAATAAAAAGGGCTCAGCCTGAAGCTGGAGATATCCATGTCCTTACCCCAGACCATGGCTCTGTCCCTCCTCCCTTGATCCTACTGCACGAACACTGAGAGAGACCTAGGTGTAAGTCATGAATGTGTTCCATTTTAGACGTGTTGAGCTGAGATCATGAGTGTATATTTAGGTGAAGTGTCCAGTAGGGAGTTGAAGATATTTGGCCAGAGCTCCAGAGAGGGCCAGAGTAGAACAGGGTGTAGGTATGTGTGAGTCATCACCACCGAACAGGCACCAGAAACTGGGAGGAGATGAGCTTACTCAGGGGCATCAGGAGGAAAGCAGAGCACTGAGGACTGAGGATCGGTGGAGGTGGGGAGGAGGAGACAGTGCAGGGGACTGGGGAGAGGAGAATCAGGGTAGTGATGAGTCACAGTCATCAATGAAGGAGAGAATGCTAGGGGGGTGGACAGCAGTATCCATTTCAGCAGCAGAGTTAAGGACGGGAGCTGAGGAAATGTCACTGGATTTGCTAGCTAGTCACTGGTGACCTTGGAGAGAGCATTGACGGGAGGGTTAGCCAGGATGAGCTCCAGAGGGCAGTGGGGAGATGACTAGTACAAGGGTTGTGAGAAAAGGCAACCAGGACAAGCTCTGGGAGAGAAACTGAGAGTGAAGGCACAGCCCAACCTGAAACCTTTCAGACTCAAACTCTGAGCCATGTATTAAATGATCTTTTTCAGACTCACATTCTAAGCCATGTATTAAAGGAGAATCGAATATGTGATTTTAGGGGATGGAAGTAAAAAATTTGCAGAGAAGCTATAGCCTCTCTTGCTTTTGAGGCAGGGTAGCAAAGCCCTCCCCTGGAGGCCCTTTGGCCTGACCCACTCACAGTGACAGTGGCCAGCAGCCCCTCAGGCACATTGGCCACGATGATGCCGATGAGGAAGATGACTGCCTCCAGCCAGCTGTAGCCCAGGATGAGGGACAGCACGAAGAAGGATACCCCCAGGAACACAGCCACCCCCGTGATCAGCTGGATGAAATGCTCAATCTCCATGGCTATGGGTGTCCGCCCGACCTCCAGGCCTGAGGCCAGAGTGGCTATGCGGCCCATCACCGTCCGGTCACCTGTGGCAATCACGATGCCCCTGGCAGTGCCTACAACACAGGAAGGGACACCAGGTTGGGTGCCTTGGGGTCCCAGGAACTGAAGTCTCATCCTACTTCCTGGGAGAGGAAAACCATCACAGAGTAAACAAGCCAAAGACTCCAATCCTGGTGGGTCACTGTCATTAGATCGTACCTCCCTTGGCTTCCTCTCCCAGCATAGATGGCCAATCCCAGACTCAATACAACAGCAAATTATTTTCTCTTATACCTGGGCCTGGGGAGAAACCTTGCAAATAAACTCAAGGTTCAAACTGAGGAGATTCAGTAAATGAAATAAAAGTATTGCCTGTGGTATTTCAGTAAGATCAATCTCATACTTGTTATCATCCAAAAATATATCACAAACACAAAGTAAAGCACTTTCCCTGTAGTCTGAAGTTTTTCTTTCTCAACACTAGGCACGAATCTCTATAGAAGAAGCTAGGCAATCTCTAGCACTTATGTAGACATTCCACGGGTCTTCAGGGGAGGAAGTGTGCTGGGGTGGAAAGAGCATGCATCGGAACCAGCCAAACCTGGGTTTGCATCCATCTTTGAATTTCTACCTAGGGATTGTTTTAATCATGAAATGAGACAGTGCTGTCATACACCTAGAGCAGTGCCTGGCACATAGTAGGCACTCAACAAATGTTAGTTCCATTCATTTCCTCTCCTCTCTTCAAAGCCAGTTCAGAGTAAGCAATGGACATGTTTTACTAGGCATTTTTATCAATTGTGGGAAATGTAGAGCAAATTTCAGAATCTCAGTACATTAAAAAGTTAGGAAACAATGTGTGGTGATTTTCACTATGATTCTAATTTGCTGAAGGAGGGGGAAAGCCCAGAGAAACAGAATACACACTGAAGAGAAATGAGAAACGGGAAGGGAAAGGTATGTGTGAGGAGGGGGGTGCAAGGCCTCCTCTGACCCACTTTCTGAGGCCCAGGGTCTACTCAGACTCTTCCTCCCACCAGCTCTGTCTCCGGCCTCCCTCTCTGAGTCAGCCCAACTCTGCTCACTGGCACAACCAAAGAGGGCAAGGGTTTCGGTTGTGCTTGGACTCTGGCCACTCAGTGGCGGCAGCTCTGGGAGCTCTTCCTGGACTTTGGTCATCTCTAGAACCCAGAGCAGTGGTGGGGCACACCAGGCAGCCTGTGCATGACCAACAGTTTCTTTTGGTGAAGCGCAGGCCAGGATGCAGCCTGAAGGAAGGCCTGAATGTTCACCTGGACTGAAAGCTTTCCTGTCCCTTCCCCAGCCTGGGCCCTGGTCAAAGCAAGGGTCGAACGAAGCAACTAGTTCCAGAACCAGGAGAGATGGAAGCCATCAGTCAAACCAGAGACTTCTAGGAATCAAGGATGGTTTGGGGCGTGTGCGTGTGTGTGTGCATGCACGTGTGTGCGTCTGTGTATGTGTGTACGGGTCTTGGCCCATATCTGAAGGCTTGGGAATCTGCGCTGTCCTGGGGTGGACAGAACAGAGCTCTTTCTGTGAGGAGGTGACTTTTCCCTGGAATCATGCCGCCCCAGCCAATTCCCTGCTCTCTGGAGGGGACTAGTTCTGTAACACTCAGGGCTCTCTGCCCCTTCAATTCCCTCCTCTATAGCCGGGCTTTTGACAAGTAAGTACAGCCATAGCCCCCAGTCCTGCCTGGAGGCTCAGGATGCAGTCTCTTCCCTCAGCTGATGCTGGGACCAGGGGCTCCCCACCAGGCTAGCCTCTCACCTTCCACGCAGTTGGTAGAGAAGAAACAGATATTGCGGGTCTCCAGGGGGTTCTCGTGGGTGAACTCGGGGGAGCGGGTCTGGGGCTCCGACTCGCCTGTTAGGGATGAGTTATCCACCTGAGGAGGAAGGCAGTGTGGAGTCATCAGATGGGCAGGCGCATTCATGCACGTACAGCTGTGTCCTGACTCCAGCCACACTCAGTCTCCATGACACCCAAGACAGAATTACACTTGCCCTCATCACATATTTATAGCATTACTCAGCTATTGTCCCTGCTCTGGTTTGGAATCTGGGCTCTCACTGGCTTCTTCTGTGACCTTGGGCAAGTTATTTAACCAACATTGCCTCCCTTCACTCATCTGTAAAATGGAGAATGGAAGTAGAATCTCTGCATTGCACAACTACAGGGGGTGCCATTAACACCGTAGTCGATGAAAATGGCACCGTCTAGGGTTGTGCATGGCATGACTCGTGTGGCCACATGCAACCACCCGGCACGATTATACCATTCTTGCAGAGTTAAATTAGGTAGCCTGCGTGAATGTATATAAAGCATCTGACGCATAATAATACTCAATACATGATTGCTATAAAGTGGATATCAAAGAAACACCGGGGGTGCAGAGCATTCATGACACACAGATACAAGGATGCATACGTGTAATATGTGAGACAAGGTGTGGCTGGGCAGTGTGGGGCAGGTGTTGACATCTGGACCTGGGCCTCCCAAACTTCAAACTTCCAACGGGCCCCTCTCAGCTTTATACAGCTTACTCTGTGGACTCAGCCAGTGGCTCTGGCCTGGCCCCCTCACCTTACAGCCGTGAGAAGAGATGATCCGGAGGTCGGCAGGCACTCGGTCTCCACCCTTCACCTCCACCAGGTCTCCCACCACCACCTCCTCCGCATTGATCTGCATCTTCTCTCCTTCCCGCACCACGAGGGCTTGCTGTGGGGAGGCCCCGGGGATCTCAGGAGATGCTCACCTCTACCCCTACCTTCCTCTTTTGCTGGTGTCCCACCTCGCCTCCAACCCCACCAAGGAGGACAGACCTTGCACCCTTAGCAACAAAATAGGTCCTGGCGTGAAGAGCTGGAGGGTCTTTTCTGCCCAAGCCTCCATCTCAGAGCCCAAGGAGGTGAAGAGATGAGTCTCCCAGAAACCTTATGCCCCAGCCTGGAGCCCAGCTCCGCCATCTACCTGAGGCACCATGTTCTTGAAGGAATCCATGATCTTGGAGCTCTTGGCCTCCTGGTAGTAGGAGAAGCAGCCAGTGACGATGACCACAGCTGCCAGCACCACGCCCAGATACAGCTGGTAAGGAGAAAGGTTTTGAGGGACCTGCCCTTTTCCCAACCCTAGAGGGGCAGCTGCCACTCAGGATGAGCATTCAATGCCCCCCTTTGTCTGCATCTGGGAGTGAGAATGGTGGAAGAAAGTCCTTCTCTCCCACCTCTCCTTCAACCTCCTAATCCCCAACCTCCTAAGACCAAAGGGGGTGGGGAAAATCATAAGGAGTTCCCAAGACTAGGACCTCTCTAGGGGTTAAAGACCCAGGGATGCAGACAAGCCCACTCAAGTGTGAAGGAACAGGGAGGGGCTGTCTCAATCGTGAATGATTGTGTATGTTTGTGTTGGAGGAGGAGTGTCTGTAGATATGTATAGAAGTCTCATCCCGTTTCAGCCTAAAGAGCAGAGGGGCTGTCAGACTGTACAGGAAGGTCTTGCTCCCTGACCCCCACCCACTGTACTGGAGATTCAGGGCTGGCAGACAGAATCATGGGCTGGTCCAGGGGTCAGGCGTGCTGGCTCACATTGTCATTGGACGGTTCATCCTCCATGGCAGCCTGGATGCCGTAGGCCAGGAAGCAGAGGATGGCCCCAATCCACAGCAGGATGGAGAAGCCCCCGAAAAGCTGGCGACAGAACTTGACCCACTCAGGGGTGGTCGGGGGTGGGGTGAGGGCATTGGGTCCATCCCGAGCCAGAATGTCCTGGGCCCGCTGGTTGGTGAGGCCCTGAGGGAGGCAAGGAGAGGTGTGGGAGCTGAGCTCGCATCTGGAACCAGCCAGGCCCCTCACCACTTCCCACCATCTCCCTGGCAGCGGAATAATGTCCAGGTGGAGAGGAAACTCCCACCTGGTCGGAAGGGGTAGGGGACCATCAGGAGAGGCCACACGGAGGAGGTGGCATTTGCAGTGGGTGTTGGAGGACTTGAAGGCTGAGTAGGATTTTGGCTGTGGTCCCCCCACCTCTGGTCAGCCTTGGGTTGAGACACATTTTGGTTAGGGCCACAATAATCTCCTCTGGAGGCAGCCTTGACAAGACTCCCTGGAAAGACATCTCAATTGATCTCCACCCCCCACCCCATCTCTCTGCCTTCAGATTCCCCCCTTCACCAAGGATTCAAGAAGAGTCCTACATTATTGACCATGAATGTCACACAGCTTTGGTCACCATCCATCTCTTTCCCCAGAGAGCTTTGCCTGACCCTGTTCCCCTAGCCCCAGGCTGGCTCACATGTCCCCTCTCTGGGTCCCATTGTATCCCAGGCATGATTCTAGAGCTGTACTCACTATATGGCATTGGAATTCTGTTTGCCTTCCTTTCTGCTGCTAGACTTTGAGCTCCTTGAATGCAGAGGCCACTTCTTACTTCTCTTTTTATCTGTCCCCTCATTTATTTAATAAATGTGTATTGAGCACCTACTACATGCCAGGCAATACGGTCAGTGCTGGGGATCCAGAGATGGACAAGACCCACAAGCTCCTGCCTTGTACAGCTTATGATCTCGTGAGGTAACACACTATAAATAGACATTACTGCCGGAGAGTGAAAAGTGTTATTTAAAAAAATAAAGTAAAGGAAGGGGGTGTAGAATTTTCAAAAAGGCAGTCAAGGAAGGCCTACAGGAGTAGGTATGCACCCATTACATTTCTGATGAATGATTTTTTTACTTTTCACAATGATGGGCTTGGCAATGTGACTGTGCCACTACCTGTTGATATGAACGTGGGAAGCTACTCTCTCTCTGAGTCTCCTTGTTTTAATGAACAGGTCTCCACACCTGGCTTGTTGTAAGGATCAGAGGAAAGTATGTAAAGCATCTACCCCAGTGCTACATGCATAGCAGCACCCAACGCATTACTCTGATAATAGCCATGGGTTCCCCCACTATTGCATGTATGTCAGTTCCACGAGAGGAGGTGTGTCACTGAAGCTGCTTGGGATACAGCCCGGCCCAGAGGCCCTCCAGGGCCTGGGTTTTAAGGAGTTCTGGCTTCCAGGCACTCAGGAAAGGAGCTGTAGACCAGGAAGCAGGGGATCTGTGTTCTAGCTTCGGCCTTGCCACCAACTAGTCCCTTGTCTCTGGGCCTCGGTTTCCTTAACTGTAAAGATGGTTGGATTTGAGTTTTAAGGCCCCTTCTACCCTGAGGCTGCGTGGTTCTCTCACCTCTTTGGTGCCCTCCCTAGAAGCCCCTTCACTGACCTTGGACAGATCCACTTGGTACTTGCGGCCCAGCTCATCCAAGGACAGCTTGTGGTCGTCCTGGAGAAGGGAAAGCAAGTTGCTTTGGGGAAGGAGGCAGAGTGTGTGTGTGTGTCTAGAATGCATCTGCGGGCACTGAGAGCACAGCAGTGAGGCAAGGAGCATGGGGGGTGGGCACGAGCTTCCCTGAGGGGCAGCTTTCCCAACATGGGAGCCCTTTTCCATGGCCTGGCTGGGCTGGCTGTGGGCTCACCATGGTCACCTCCTTCTTCAGCTCATCCAGCTCCTTCTCTTTCTGTTTTTTCTTGCCGCCCCCATTTTCCGCAGTGGTGGCTGCAGGTGAGTACTCGCGGCCGGCCTGCAAGAGGAAGGGAGAGCCCGAGGAGTCAGGGAGGACGGAGGCTGGAGCCTCTATTCCCACTGGATAGCCTGGGACCCCAGGCATTGGGAGTGGGGGGCCAGTGGATTCGAAGTCAGTGGTCATCCCAGGGGAGGAAAGGGGGTTGCAGGGTGGCGGGGACCCCAGGCCCTCAGTTTGAAAACTATTAGCAGAGCCCCAGGGCTCTACCTTTGAACTTCGGGAAAGGCTGAGGGGCTCAGGACTCAGGATCCCACTCTTAGCTTTTGAGCAGTCGGGCTCATGCTAAGATTTTGTTTGTTGAAAGAAGCCTGCTCTTAAAGCATAGTAAACAGAAACCTTGAAAACCACCATCCTACACTACTTAGAATTGTAGAAGGGACTGGACAGGGTAGGGGGGTCGTTGAGGAAGCAGTAGGATGTCTTTGTCCCAACACCATGGCTGCTTTACTCAGAGAGGAGTCGAGACAGTTAGGAATGGGGGGAGGCAGTTAAGAGTCTTTGGGGAGTCAGGGGTCAGGGCAGGGAAGTGCCTGGAGGAGGAGGGGAGCCACAGGGTCTGGTGGTGGAGCGTGGAAATGGGATGAGCAGGGCTCACGGACGGAGAAATCAGTAGTCGGAGGATCAGTGCGTCCAGGAAATGGGCGCGCAGAGCGTCCTGGGAGCCCTCCCCATCCTGCTGCCACCTCCCACCAGAATGCAGGATTTGGGGCTGGGGTGAGTCATGACCTCTTGCTGGCAAAGGTTTGTGGGGGAGTACCCCCAAGCCCCCCCTCGCCTCCAGCCTGGAATGTGAAGTGACTCCCCAACCCCTTTGGCCACGGCACTTTTGGGACTAGGCTGCCGCTGCTTGGGCAGGATGAAAGGTGCTGGAAGATCATGTGTCTGCAGGTCCTGTCAGCCAAGAAATAAAAGTTGACCTCAGAGCTTAAAAAATAAATTGCGACTGGGTAAGAGGCAATTCACAGGATTTGAAGCCCCCGAGCACAATTGCGTGAGGAGGGGACTGGGCCCTGTTTGTCTAAAAATATAAGAAATTGTCTCTGAGCGTGGAGAATGGACTTGAGGACACGGGGAGGGGGAAGGGTAAGCTGGGACGAAGTGAGAGAGAGGCATGGACATATACACACTACCAAATGTAAAACAGCTAGTGGGAAGCAGCCGCATAGCACAGGGAGATCAGCTCCGGAGCTTTGTGATCACCTAGAGGGGTGGGATAGGGAGGGTGGGAGGGAGGGAGACACAAGAGGGAGGAGATATGGGGATATATGTATATGTATAGCTGATTCACTTTGTTATACAGCAGAAACTAACACACCATTGTAAAACAATTATACTCCAATAAAGACGTTAAAAAAAAAAAAAAAAAGAAATTGTCTCTCTTGGGGCTTCGCTGGAGGTGCAGCGGTTGAGAGTCTGCCTGCCAATGCAGGGGACACGGGTTCGAGCCCTGGTCTGGGAAGATCCCACGTGCCGCGGAGCGGCTGGGCCCGTGAGCCACAGTTACTGAGCCTGTGCGTCTGGAGCCTGTGCTCCGCAACAAGAGAGGTCCGCGCACCGCGATGAAGAGTGGCCCCCGCTCGCCACAACTAGAGAAAGCCCTCGCACAGAAACGAAGACCCAACACAGCCATAAATAAATAAATTAAAAAAAAAAAAAAAAAAGAGCATCAGGTTCTTAACTTAAAAAAAAAAGAAATTGTCTCTGAGGATAAATCTAAAACTGAAAATGCATGGAACTCTTAGGTCCAGGCATTCCTGGGTCCTTTAGTGAAGTCAGGTGAACATTTTAACAGGGGCCTCGTGAGGCTACCATTTCCCCCTCCTCTTACAGGTCTGTGGTCTCCTCACCGCCACCAGGCTTCCAGGGCCTCACAGGGGCCTTCTGGGGGAGAGGGTGGGGAATTTCTCCTTCCAAGGGGTCTTGGGTGATAGGATAGGAGGGAGCTGGGGAGGCCTGGGGTGACGTGACAAGTGCCTTCCCACCCCCTCTACCTCCCCAGGCTCCTCTCCTCCCCCCACCTCCCTCAGGATGTCGTGTCCTTGTCACAGAGGGACTGTTCAGTTCCTGTCCTGCGCCTCCACTTTTCCACTGGACCCTAAGGGCCATGCCAGGGTTTCAAGAATGAGCTTTTCTATACTATGATGAAATTCATTTTTTTTTTTTTTCTGTAAAGAGGGAACACCTGGGTGGGATCTACAGTCAAGGTGTTTGCCCTTTTTTTTTTTTTTTGCAGGATAATTTATTTTTTAAAAACAGACTTTTTCTTTCAGAGCAGTTTTAGGTTCACAGCAAAATTGAGCAAAAATGACAGGCTCCCATATACCTCCTACCCCACCCTGCACAGCCTCCCCACCATCTACATCTGGCACCAGAGTGGTATATTTGTTACAATGGATGAACCTATGTTGACACATCATTATCACTCAAAGTCCATAGTTTACATTAGGGTTCATTCTTGGTGTTGCACCTTCTGTGGATTTGGATGAATGCATAATAACATATATCCATTATTATAGTGTACAGAGTAGTTTCACTGCCCTAAAAATCCACTGTGCTTGGGGATGATACATTTTTTTACCAGCAAAGAGGAGCCATCCAAGGAATGTGGCAGCTGCCCTGATCACAAGAGATCACGCATCTAGCACCTGGAGATATAGAAGTCTGACCAGTGAAATCAGGAACTGGGGTGGGGGAGGTGCAGTGAGAGGTGGACACCGTTATAGCCCAGAAACTAAAGATCTAGAAGGATCATTAGAATGATCTAGCCTCTTTGCAGTCTGTGTTGCTCAGAAGTGCTCTTCTCAGCAAAGGTGATCAGTAAATCTTGCATTTGTTTCCATGTGAAACATCTATGAATCAAGGCTATTTTTGGCTTCCTGAAGGCTGATCTTCCTGGGCAGCCCAACAGTAGGAGTGGGGAAGGGCTGTGAGTAGTGTTACCTCTTGCTTCCCCAGGTGACTCAGGGGGGCTCATTTAACTGAATGGATTGAAACGTCCTGGATTCACAAATCTAATGTTTTGGATTCTGTCCTTGATGGGACAGCACTGAGAAATGGATGAAAAGCAGCGAAGAGACAAGAGGCCAGAGATTGGGTTGGATACATGAAGTAAAGTTCATGAAAATTAGAATCAAAGGCATGGTTTAAAAAATTTCCCAGCCCACATATGTACGTCTGGCATGTACAGATGGTGGCTAAGCAAGGAAGCTCTGAGCAGCAGCCCCTTTCCCTAAGTGCCCATCCTGCTTTCCTGCAGGCAGGCACAGAGCTGGGGACACACTGCTCCGTCCCACCTCCTGTCCTGGCAGGGATCTCAGGCTCTGCAGCCAGGAGCCTGCGGAGATTCGGGGCCAGCGGGCTGCCCAGGCAAGAAAGAGAGGAAGCAAGGACCACTCCCCTCCCCTCCTCCCTCCCCCATCCACAAGTCCAAAGTCCCCCTCTCTGGGCCTTGAGTGCTGAAGGAGAACAGAGAGTTCTTTCTGAGAAAGCCCAGGGCTGGGACAGAGTCGGGGCAGCTGGAAATCAGCCAGCCCTCCCCCCACTGCTGCCCTTCGGTGGCAGCTGGAGCAGGCTGGGCTCCCTCCCACCAGGGTTGTCCCTTCCCCCAACTCCCATGCTGCCCTTCACAGTCACAGGGTGATGAGGTGACAGTGAGCCCTTGCTCTGCAGGGAAAAGGGGGATTTGGATGGGGGGTGCCTTCCCTCTTCAGGGGTCTCCTGGCCGGGTGAACTCCAAGCTCCCTCCCTAAGTCCCCCCACTCTCCCCAGCCTCAGTCTGGACAGAACCAGACCTGCTCGCTGACTCGCTACTGGGAGTAGATGGGAAGGGAGTTCAGGGATGCTGGGGGAGAAGCACAGACCCCTGAAGAAGTCAAGGTCAAATCATTTCTCAAGCAGGACCTCTTGAGCTGGGTCCACCCTGTGCTAAGGTGGAGGAGGGGAGAGGTCAGAGGTCCTGTGCCTCAGCTGGGGACTCCCGTTCCCTGGGGGAACAAAAGATGTCAAGGTGCAGCTGAAGGTCCCCAGACAGTATCTTCCCATGGTTGTGAGCTCTTCCTCTGTGAAGCCCGCACGTCAGACATAGCTCTTCACAGACCTCACGTGCCCTCACACCGTGACATCTATGCTCACTCATGCTTGAAGGTCTGCACGTTTGCAAATTTGTCTGCTGAGACACAGACACAGGTGCTAACCCATGAATGTCTGTATCAACTGCAGCCTATGGAGAACACATGAAAACCACACACACACACACACACACACACACACACACACACACACACTCACACACCAGTTCTATTTATAGCTCCCACCCTAGCTCAGGAACCCTGGTGTCCAAGCTCCGAGTTTTCTCAGCTGCTAAACTCAGTGTGATACCATGTCCTTGCCTGACCCCCCTGGGCCCAAAGAGCCCTGCATCTCCCCACAGGCGCCTTCTTTCCTCAGCACCCTCCCATCGCTCCCCAGGCCCTTTCCCTCCCTGCTCTCTTCTGCCAGCATTCCACAAAAGGAAAGCCGCCAGGCGCAGGATGTAAAGGGACTGGGTCACTTTCCTCCATATGGAAATTTCATTTCAAAGAATTCAAAGCCCTGGCCCTGCCCCCCACCCCCCTTCCCTGGCGGTTGTTAATCTTCCCCTTGGCATACCCAGTGCTGCAGAATGCCACAGGCTGGGGTGGACTGAGGGGGGTGCCGGCGGCTCTCACCAGCCTCTGGGAAAGTCCTCAAAGCACATGGCTTGCAGCCAGAGGACAATGCTGCCCGGGACATCCGGGGGCGCTGGACGGGGGGCTGGGGACACATCACTCTTCCTCCGCACCCTCCGCCCAGCTGTCCCTGCCCCTCTGTCCAACCTCAGATTGGACCCCCATCCTCTCAGGCTGGGACTCCCAGAGGAATGGATACTTTCAGAGGGTGGCGAAGGCGGGGAGGATTAACAGTACCAAATGTCCCTTCAGCTGGGAGGCTGGGAGATGCGGTGAGAGAGGAGGAACCGTGGGGATGTGGCTGGAGGAGCAGGGACAGAGATGAGGGAGGGGGTGGAGGGAGGGCCGGAGGGGATGCGAGTGGTGGGCTGCGGGGCTAGTGCTGGGGCTGCTGGTGGAGAGGACAGCGCTTGGGCGGCTGAGCGCTATGGGTCTGTGCTGTGGGGCTGTGCACACAGTCGTAGCTGGGACACTGTCAGTTCCAAGTTCAAACCAGCCCACTGCTCCTCCCTCCGTATCCCATCTCCACCTCATCCTTTCCCTCCAGCCCCCCTCACCGTCCAGAGAGCACTACTGCTCCCCCCAGAGAGGCCCCTGCTCTTTGGGGATACTCACCCCACGGCCCATCTTGGGGCAGAGTGGCTGAGGGACCTGGATGGGGGAGGTCACCAGGAGGATCCCAAGCTCACACCGCCAGCCTGGGGTGGCCAGAGACCCCGGCAGACAGACAGAGACAGTGAGCAACAGGGGAGCTTTAAATAGGTCCCTCTCCCCCTCTCCCCCCGCCTTCCCCTTCTCGGGAAAGAAACGTTTGTTGAAACAGGATCTCTGAGGACTCCTCCCCTCCCGTCCCTTAAGCAACTGGCCTGTGGAAGGTCCGTTTGTCCCGCTGAGTGCTCCCCCTGGGCTCCCCTCACCCTCCAAGCCCTGGCCTGGGGCCACCGCTGCTGAGAGCAGGGAGAGGCCGTGCCGGGTTGGGAACATGCCCCTTAGGGACAGGCGGAGGGGGTGCAGTCCCCTCAGCATCCCGGAGGCCAGATGCCATGAGATCTGACCCTTCTTCTTGTTTTCCTGATGGGGAAACTGAGGTCCAGGGAGATTGAACAATTTGAGCTGATAAAACAGAGTCAGAATCTGGGTCTCCTGAGTCTACATCCAACCTCCCAGAGAAAGAAGCAGAGACTGTTCCTTCCAACTGTAGAGGTGGTGGGGATACCGAAGCCAGGAAAAGGTAGTGGTGGAACCCCAGGCCAGCCCTTGTGTATGAGGGGGGCCCTGGTGAGAGTCAAAGGCAGCTCAAGGAGCAGCATGAAGTCTGCTTGGAGATGGAGGGGAGAGGGTCTCCCAAGCCCTCCAGATGTAGCCTCTCCAAAGTTTGAGAATCAAGACTCTTGGGGCCTGGGAGGTGGCTGGCGGAGGGACAGGCTGGGCACAGAGGAGACAGCCCAGCAGGCTTCCCAGATAATATCTCTGAGTTTCGTTCACCTTTGTTACAGGCAGGACACGCCACTCCCTTAGTTGAGGAGCTCTAGGCTGAAATTGTGCCTGGGGTTTGTGGGTGCGTGGGGAGAAGCCCCAAAAGAGGCAAATTCAGAGCTTCTAAGAGATGTATGGAGATCAATATCTTAACAAGTACCAGACCTGTGAACTAGAAAGGAGGGCTACAAGCTTCCTTCTTCTGGTGGGGAAGGGAAGGCAAGTCTGCAGCCGGCAGGATGGAGGGTAGTAGACAAGGGGCCGCTCTTCAGGGAAGCATGGGAGAAACTGAGGAAGTGCCTGGGGAGAGAGGTGGGCCCTCACCTCTGGCAGGAAGGGGGTCTGGAACCTGACATCAGCCAGAAACAGCAGTAGAGGAGATAGCCAGGAAACGACCCTCTGGTCTAGAGGTGGTGTTGCTGCTTGTTTGTTAAAAGAGCCAAAGAATTGGGGCAAAGGGAGGAAGCGGGGAGCCCGAAGGGGCAGAGAGTGAAGAAAAGATCCTGCGCCTGCCTTCTCGTGGGAGCACTCAGAGGGCAGGGTTCTCCTGGTGGAGGGAAGCCAGCCGATAGCGGGCAGGTCTGAGCCTTGGCTGGGAAGCTTGAAAGGAAGTTAGGAGAGGAGGGCAGGCTTGGGGCCCTTGGGCCAGAGGCCTGAGGTGTCTGCTGGTTGGGCTGGTCCCTCTCTGACCCCAGAGGGAACTCCCCACAGAGGGATTATCAACCTCTCCTCAGCAAGTCCACTCTCAGGGCACAAGGCTCTGAACTCCCCAAATAACTGGCCCCCTCCGGGCCTGCAGTTGGGATTTTCCATTACAGGGATCCGGTAGGTCACACCCTTCTCCTCCTGGGTTGCAGCAGGAAGGGTGGGTGGAATGGGGTAGACACCTTCTCCACATGGACCCCTCAACTGACCTTGAATTTGGACCTGGGGGGAACAGGCAGTGGGAGGAAACAACGAGGAGAAAACAGATCCCAGTTCAAGCCCAGGTGTGTAGAGGGGAGAGTGAGAGGAGTAGCTGAAGATGTAACAAGAAGGCTGGTGGTTAGACGTCAGGAGAGGCTGCCTGAAGAAGTCAGGGGAAGAGTGACCCACGTGTGGGGGGCACTCCACACAGAGGGCAGCCTTGTCCTGGGGAAGGGGTGGATGAGAGATGACTTGGGATGTAGGAAGCACCTGTTCCTCGGTTCCTAAGTTGGAGTATCTGGGTTATCTTCTGCCTTGCCCTCTGCAGGACACAAGGTGAGGTCGAACACAGCCCCCGGAACTTGAGGGTCTGCGGACTTCTGGCACAGGGCTCTCCTAGTTTTCACTGCCCACCCTCACCCACCCTGGCACCTCTCACTACTGCCCAGTCCTTCCAATGCCCTGGCTCTGGTCCCTGTAGCCAGGCCCAACACTGGAAGGGACTGTGCCCTTCCTCTGCCCACACAGCCTAGTGGGGGGGTCCCCGGCCTCGCCCCGCATTTGGGTTAGTGTGCAGCTCCAAGGGCACTGCTGCATGCACATCTAGGGCTCAGACAAAGGAAAGGGTGGACAGGACACCTGGGGCCCATTCCTCACCCGTGTCCTGCATCCCTGACCACCCTCCCTGCCCGGGACATTGTGGAGGCTCTGGGAGTCTACCTCCTCCTCCTTCTCCTCCACCGTGGACCTCAGGCTCCAGGACATCAGCCAGTGTAGACACCACCTGGTCCTTTGATCTGGGGGGCCTGGTCGGGCTCCTGCTTCCTTTGAACACAGCCGGTGGTGCCAGCTTGGATCAAGGCCCTTGGGGTAAGAAGAGCAAAGCAGAGAGTGAGAAAGACTTAAAAGTAGGAGGTGGGACGGCCAGGGGGACTGGGCTGGGGCGTGGGTTGGAGAGAAAGTCATAGATCGGATAGGGGGTCCGCAAAGGGCAGGGTGGGTGGCTCTGAATCAGGTGTTCGGTTGGTGTGGGAGGATCTGGGAAGGAGGTGTGTGTGTGTGTGTGTGTGTGCGTGTGTGTGTGTGTGTGAGAGAGACAGAGAGAGACAGAGACAGAGAAAGACCAAGAGCGCATCAGAGAGAGGCAGAGGAGGGCATATCCTTGCGTGTGTGTGTGTGTGCACGCGCATGCACCTGTGTGCTCGTCATTGACTGAGGGGGACGTGACTGTGTGGGGTCCTGTGTGTGGGGAAGAGACCGTGGGAAGGAACCAAGGTAACTCCAGAGGGGGGATGTGTGGTCAGTGTAGTAAAAATCAGTTCTTTGTGTACCAGTGCATGTTAGTACCCCGCTGTGTGTGTGCGTGGGTGCGTGCGTACGTGTGCACGTGTGGCCGGTGGGGAGGACGTGTGGGGCCGGGTGGGTGTACGTGAGAGGCCATGGGAGAATGTGTATGTGCACAGGGAGGGGGTGGGGACGCCGCTCAGCTGCAGATGGGCTTTCAAGGTCTCCAAGAAACAGTTTTGTTTCCTAAGTGACTGGTCTCCTGGGGCCTCCAGCCCAGACTTGAAGGTTGTTTCAAGATCATGAAAGAGAGCGAGGGAGGGAGAATGGGAGGGCAGGCAGCGCTGGGAGCTCTAGCACTGCCACCCCACTGGCCCCCTGCCCGCCCCCTCACCCCACTTCTCTGCCCCGGTCCCCATCTGGACCCGGATCCCCAGCCCTGCTCTCCCTCTTCCTCCTTTCCCACTGCCAGCCCGCTCTGGGCGGCCTCGCTTCTCCCCGCTGTCACTCCCTCTGAATCCCTCCTCCCCTTCTTCTTCAGGGCTTGTGGTCTTGCCACCACGGCCAGGCCCCCAGGGCCTTCTGGGGGGAGTGAGTGAAAAACTTCTCCTTCCATGAGGAAGCCGTCTTGAGGTGGTAGGATGGACGGGGAGCCTGGAAAGGCCTGGAGTGGCCGTGACAAGTGTCCCAGAAAGGTGCATCTTCCTCTCCAGCCCTCCCTCCCTGTACTTCCCGCAGGTTGCAGTGACCGTGTGGTGGGCAGAGAGGCTGTCCTGGTCCTGCTGCTGCCTCCGTTTCACCACTGGACCACAAGGACCATGTTGGATTTTCTCTTGCACTTGCTCTCCCCCTTTACATCTGCACCTGTTTTCTTTCTGGTCTTTCTTTTCAAGCTACACAAAATGCATTCTAAAAGCCTCTTCCTCTGTCTCTCCTTGTTTCTGTCATCTTTAATTTTTCCTCCAGATTTTTCTTATTATCTTTTTTATTGTTAAAACCACATTATAAAGAATTCGGGGGGGGGGGTTGGCCTAGAGAAATGGGAGGTTGGTGTTTTGTTGTACTTTGGTTTCCTGTGGCCGGTATGAAGGCTTATGTTTGTATGTCAATGGTAATTATCTGGTAGAGAAGAAGAAACTGATAATTCAGAAGAGACAGAGATAAATTCAGGAATTAAGTCCTTCAGAGTGAGGATAGGATCCAAAGCGCAAAAGGAAGTCCCGGGTTACATGTTTTATTGTAACAAGGAAACAAAAATAACTAAGTGTCTTTCTTCCTTTTGATTCAATGTAAAATTATGCTTCCTGATTGAATTTAATTTTTTCATTAAGTTTGTCATATTAAAGTAACTAAACAAGGAGGCCATTAGATTGAGGTGGCAGCCTATGTAAGCAGACCAAAATCCAAACCCAAACATGTAAATGTCTCAAGATCATGAAATCAAAATGCTAAGGACAACCAATTCTAGGCTTTAAACTACGGTCATTAAATAATTTCCTTCCTCTTCTTCCACAGCTTCTTTATATAAGTCTTTCTCTTAGCTTCTTTTAGCAAAACACTCCTAACCACTTCCAATTTGGTGGATTGGAATGGATTTTTGCTCAAATAAACTCTTAAAATTAAAAAAAAAAAAAAAAAAGAATTCAGAAAATAGAGAAAAGAGCACCCAGAAGAATTTTCCTCCATCTCTCTGCCTCTGCTCCATGCCCACCTCTTTTGGCCCCCTTTACTGCTCTCTGGGTTTGGATAGCTCCATACCTGTGTCCTAGACGCACAGTGGAAGTCGGAGGGAGGAAAAGGAAAGGACCGGGGTGTGGCCCAGGGGGAGCGTGTCAATCCTCCTCCTTGAGCACGATGGCCCAGAGCTGCTCTGTGCCCGTCTTCCCACTGTCCTACCTGCGGCCCACACCATGGTCCAATGCAAAAGGCACATGTCTGCAAGACAGGCCAGCGAGGTTGGTCTCAGTGGGACCACTCATGTGACCTTGGGCAAGAGGCATCCCCACTCTGGCTTTGCTTCTTCTTCTGAATAACGAGGAGCAGAGCTAGAAAATCTCTGAGGTCCTTTTGCAACTCTGATGACCCTCAAATTCCAGGCTACTTCCTCCTCAGCTCATGGCTCAGCTCAGGTAAACGGGAAGATGTACCTGTGGTTCTATCTCCAACCACCCGTTGGAGACCAGGGTTCAAAAGGAGATATAAGGGGGCAGGCACTCCTATTTTGTTTATCAGTGTGACCCCCAGAAATGGGTCTGATCCCTTCAACTCTTAGCCTAGAAGCAAGGAATGGCTCAGGGTTTGGGCAAAGACTACCCTGGCTTCTTACAGAGAGCCTGTGTGGGAGGGGGAAGGGTCTGACTGTCTTTTGGGGAGAAGGGCAGGGCTGGGAGTGAGGTTGGAGAAACTTGACATTTCTTGGCTGGCATTTGATCCACAAACAACAGATGGGTCTGTTTCCAGAGATTCTTCAGGCTGGGAAAAGTCTGTTAGGGGTCATGGGGAAGATGGGGTTAATGGGCCCTGCTGAGTGTGGGGAGCAGGGGTCACAGCTGGGCCCTCTAGGGTTCCTGTTTGCCTTTGATTCCATCTGGGCAGGGAGGGAGTGGCCCCCAGCCCCCGGAGGCAGGTTTGCTTTGGCCCGAGATCTGACCCAGCCACCGGCCCAGAGCTCCCCACCTCCCTGCTCCCCCTATCAAGAGGCAGCCCGGTTCCCCCCAGCCTCCTTTCTACCTCCTTCTTCCCTAACCAGGCCCCCTCCACTTGGCCCAGGATACAGCTCTGCTTGTCTGCCTGTCCCCTTTGGTGTTCCAGACTCCCGGCTAGGACAAGATGGCCAGCAAACATCTGGCACGCAGGGCCGAAAGCTCGCTCCACACACGAGCTCTCCTTGGGACCTTGGGGAGCTCAGCCTCCACTGTGCCTTGGTTTCTCTACAAGTCCAGGATCCTTTCACTCTTGTGCTCCTGTCTGGATATTCTCAGCCTTGTCCCTTGGGGAACCCGAGTGCCCCCACGGATGATTCAGTCAATGGTGTGGGCTCACGGTCAGTCCACTGCATCCTTCAAGACTTTCTCCCAGTATTTCTGGAGCACTTACTGTGTGCCAGGTTCCGTGCAAGGTACTGGAGAGACTGTTACAAACAAGGCAAATAAGGTTCCCACCCTCATGGTCCTTTTGTCAGAATCTCATGGCCTTTTAGTCACCAAATCCCTCTACCCCATCCCTTGACCTGGTCTTCCAAGGGCAGCTCTGAGCCCTCGGGGATGCCTCATTTCCTCTAGCTCCCCTCACTTCTTTACTTTCATTTATGCTAAGTGAGATTGGGTGGGCCTGGGCTCTGCTTCCCACCTGGGTGATTCTCCCATCCCAAAGATGCAGGAGCAAAGGCTGGGCCATGGAGCACTAGACATCACCCTGGGCTGGACCAAAGGGACAGCAGAAGCTTGCCAGATAGGACTCACTCCACCATGAACTAGACGTGTGAACCTGAATAAGTCCTTTACCTCCCATCACTAGAGTGAGGGGGTGTACTGGGTAGTATACAGCTCACCTCTAGCTGTATACTAATAACCCACGCCTGGGCCTCACCCCAGGGATTACATTTTAGCTGGTCTGAGGTGGGATTCAGCCATCAGTAACTTTTAAAAGCTCCCAGATGATTCCATGTGCAAGCAGAGTTGGAACCAATCATGTCTAAGAGCTCTAGCTCATCAGAGCTAACAGTTAATGAGGCACCATGCTAAGCACTTTAGCACTTCCCATGAGTTACTTCATTTAATTCTCATAACAACTCTTTTATAGATGGGGAAACTGAGACATGAAGATCCCAAGACGCTTACCCAAGTAAGGCAACTGGGATTCAAACCCAAGCAGTTTGGTTCTAGAACCTGCACATATAACTTCTGGGTTATAAGGATGCAGAGGAGGAGCTGCTCTATCCCCAGGAGCACACGGGCAGAATCCTCCAGGCTGCAATGGCGAGAGAGAGGAATGCCCCAGAAGATACAGGGAAGGAAAAGTACAGTTCAGGACTTGGCAATTGATTGTACGTCTGCTGGCTGCACACTGTTGTGTTTAGAGGGTGGTGGGAGCTTGGAGAAGGAAGAGATGGTTCTCAGCTGGAAGAATTAGGAGGCCTGCAGGGAGGAGGTGGCATTCTAGTTGGGTCTTGATGGATAGGTAGGATCCAGTTCTGGCTCAGAGAACCAGAGAGAGCATGTTCCGGGTAGAGGAAACACAATGGGCGCAGGCACAGAAGACTGAAGCACCTAGTGTGCAAAGAAACAAGGGAGCTGATACTGGGAATGGGTGTGGGAGCCATTTCATGGGGGGGGCCTTGAACACCAGACTAAGTGCCATTCTAAAACGCCAGTGTTTCCTAAAAGCCTCTGATGATAATAATCACTTCGGGGGCTTATTGCAAATACAGGAGAGCAAGCACATCTCTTAGAAATTCTGATCCATAAGGGCAGGGGTGGAGAGTGGGAATCTGTATTTTTACTGCCAAGCAAATTTGAAAAATATTGTTACAAGCAACATGGAGCCACTTCAGATTTTTGAGCAGGGGAGCGATGCTCTCGCAAGGTTCACTGATTGAGGGGGGTGTGTGTACATGGACCAAGGTGTTGGGCTGGAAGGGAGAGACAGGTAGGAGGTTACGGCAAAAATTTAGCCAAGAGGTGATAGGGTCTGGAGCAAGAGAGTGGCAATGACAATGAGGAGAAAGGGACTTTGGGAGGTAGAATTTCAGGATTTGGCAATTGATTGTACGTCAGGATGAGAGAGAAAGGAGCTGGAGATGGGGGTGGATACTGGTGCAGAGTTAACTAAGATAAGGGTATGGAAGAAAGGAGGTTGTGTGGGAGAGAAGATGCACATTTGCCCCGGGGCATATTCAGTTTGAGGTGTTACTGGCAGGGTTTCCAGGTGAAGGCGCTCAGTGGGTGGTGAATTGGGGATTGGAACTTGGGAGAGAGGGCAGGCTGTGGAAGTCACCTGCACAGAGGTGATCACTGAACCAGGAGCACCAACTTATCTTGGACAGAACCTTGGGTAACATCCGGTGTAGAGAAGGAGGATCCAAAAGATGGAGAAGTAGACAAGCCAGAGAGATGGGGGAACTAGACCAAGTAGGAGGCTTGGAAACCGAAAGAGGAAAAAGTTTTAAGGGGCAAGGAACTAACAGCTTCAGATGCTACAGGAGGCCAAGGGGAAATGAAAGCTGCTCGCTTTTGGGGGAACTCAAGAAGTTACTGGTGTGACCTTTGAGAAAACCATTTCCATAGAGGGTGGAGTTTGGAGATAAAATTGTGAAGGGCTAAGGAGTGTATGGAAACTGAAGCAGGCATGGAGGTTACCCTCTTCCAAGAGGAATACAGGAAGTGGAGGGAAAAAGACAGTGGGAAACAGAGAGCAGAGGGGGTGGGAACCAGGGGACAGACACGGCTCACTTAGAAGAATCTCCCCGCCTCTATTTGCTGCAGGTCCTGCTCCGCCATGTGCCCTAGCTTTGATCATAGCCAGGCACCGTGATACCTACATTCTCACTTTATCTTCACAACAGTCCTCAAAAAACATAAGGTCAAGACTGTACTAATTCTCATATTCTACACGGTGAAACCAAGGCTAGAGGAAGTCAGTAACAGGATGGAGGCAACACAGCTGGTAGAACCAAGTTCAGCCAGACCTATGTTGTCTGATTCTGGAATCTCAGCCCCAAAGCTTTTGACTAAGTTGAGAGCACAGAAGTTTTACTTCATATGCCTGAACGCCTGAAGCTAAGCGGCTTCATCCCCCAACGTGGGAGTCGGCTCTGTCTAGTCACCTGCCCCCAGGGACATCTAGTTCAGAAGCTGGCATCCTCAGCACCAGCGCTCGGTGCCTCAGTGCCCTCTGGAGCAGGCAGTCCTGCCCACCTGGATTCCCATCACACAGGACCCGCACCCTTGTCGTTCCCCCAGACACTGGCTCCTCGGGATTGCCGTTTGTCCTATGCAGAAGCTGCATGGCAACGTAGTCAGGAACTACTGTGGAGTCAGAATGCCTGGATAAGAAACCCAAATCTACCACTCACTGGACAAAAGTTTAGCTTCTCTGAGCTTCAGTTTCCTTATCAGCTCTAATTCATAGGGTTATTTTGAGAATTCAAATGCTCGACGCATGGTCGCTACTATATTTTCTGCCCTTGCTTTTCCATGTCCTGGTCTTGGGACTGCAGTTTCTTCCTTAGCTGAGTCCAGTCTCCAGCACACTTTCTCCCCAGAGGACAAAGCTCGGCCCTTCCCAGGCTGCCCAGGAAGCCAGGATGGGTTGTCTGCTGAGGGATGGAAGGTTAGGGCTCCGAAATAGGAGGAGAAGCTTTCTGTCAACTGTGGATGGTCTGTTTGTCTGTGGAGTGTCAGACAAACTCCAGAGGGGGCAACAGCGCCCACCGTGGAGGCGATCTGGCCACGAGAGAAAGGACCCAGCTTCCCTCTCTCTCCGTCACCCATTTGCTCCCTCACTTCCTCAGTTGCTTGGCACTTATCTGTGGCGCTTCTCCTCCTTGCCAGGCACTGCGCTAGGCATGGGGGCAGAGCCAAGAAGAGCCAACGGTGGCCTTGAGCGGCTCGCAGCCAGGATGGAGAGGCAAATATAAACCAGGCCTGGGACAACAATGCAGAGTGGAAAACGCCATCAAAGGGCTGAGGACAGGTGCTGTGGGAGCAGGGGAGGGCACGTCAGCATCAGGACCCCCGGCCCGCTCCCCCCCCCCCGGGGTGAGCTCCTTCATCCTCACCATCCTATCTGTTTCTTTGTTTTTGTAGTCTTTATTTCTGGCTTTGTTTTCCCTTCTCTTTTCCAACAGAGAGCCTTTGGAAAAATTCCACCCTTGTTTCAGTTGGACTAGGGAAAAGGGCATTTGTCTACTCTTTGGCCAGGAGAACCAAGGGGTGCCAGGTTCCTGGAGAGTCCAGGTGTGGACAGTGGGGTGCCGGGGCTGTGGGGAGGGAGGCTTGGAGAGCACGCAGCACCGGGGCAGGGAATGGTGACAAGCAGGGGCTGCACGCTCCGGTACCCTCTTCCCAGAGCTTGCCTCATATCCCCCATCCTCTGTCCTGATTGGAGGGGAGAGTTAAGGCCCCCGTCCATCTCATCTCCATCCCTGTGAACCCCGCTTTCAGTCCTCTTTCCCCACCCAGGGTGCTTGGAAGGGCTGGGGCCCCAGAGGTGGAAGTGAGCCTTTGATATCGGCAGCTCGAGGGCTGTGTATGTGTGCGTGTGTGCACGCGTGTGAAATCCCTCTCGCCCATTTCTCCCCTCACCCCACCCTCCACACCACACACACACACACACGCACACACACACGCTCCTCTTATTGATTCCTCTTTTCCTGAGCCTCAGCACTGCATTCATTCATCGAACAAATATTTATTAAACACCCATTATGTGCCAGGAGCTGGAGATACACTCGTGGGAAAAGACTGTTATTTCAGAAGGTTGCATAGGCACCAGGAGTGCGTGCATATGTGTGTGTGTGTGTGTGTGCGCACATGTGCGTATATGAGCAAGTGTGTGAGGGTGAGGGGAGCAGGAGGGAGAAGAATGTTAGCAGCTTGAGTTCAGGAGACAAGCGGCTTGCACTTGCATCCGGGTGCTACCATTTGCTAGCCTGGTGGCCTTGGGTAGGGGATATACCCTCTCCTGGCCTCCTGCTCCCATCTGCAAAACAGGTGGCAACAGGACTCAGCCCTCGTCGCTGTTGTGAGGAGCGGGCCGAGGGAGTGAGTGCATGTGTGCAACGTGTGCAGAGCAGTGCCTGGCACACAGCAGGTGTTCAGTAAGTATTAGCAATCGCTGGTGCCTCCTCCTCACCTTGCTCAGAGCTGGGTGTGGGCAAACTTGGGAACGACCTGTTCTCCAAATCTGTCTCCTGCTCACTGACTCAGAGGCAGTCAGCAGGCGCTTACCACCTTCTGCCCCCGGAGGCTCATCTACAACACGCAGCCTACAAACCTCTGTCTAGCCATACCGCTGCCATCTTCTGCCCTTGATCGGTCCCACTCCCCCACCCCAGCTGCTTGTGATGGGGAAGAAGTGATGTCACACCGTGGGAGCTGCCTCAGCCCCGTGCCACCCTCCAGACATAGGTCTGCACCGGCAGCCCCCTCTCAGCTGGCTGGGAATGGAGGAGAGAGATGTGGGAGCATCTGTGGTGGAGCCCAGGCACCCAGCCCTGTGGGACTGGGGAACAAGGGACTTGTCAGGGGAGGGAGGATGAGGGGGTTCCAGCGGAGAGGGATCCATCCACGGCCTTCCAAAGTGGGAGGCAGCTGGCACTAATCCTGGCTTTAGAAATGGCAGGGCTTCCTCCGGAGTCAGGGCTAGGCCAGCAATGGCGTGGTGGGTTCTCTGTTCTTTCTCTTCTTCTTCTTCGTCTTCTCCATTTTTTGGCCATGCCACGCGGCATGCGGGATCTTAGTTTCCCGACCAGGGACCAAACCTGCACCCCCTGCAGTGGAAGCTCGGAGTCTTAAACACTGTACCGCCAGGGAAGTCCGTGGTTTCCCTGCTCCTGAACAGCTGTGCCGCCCCCTTGGCATAGGGTTCGAGAACTGGGGAAGGAGTGTGGGCTCAGCCAGGGCTAGAGGAGGGTTCAGGGAGTAGATACACACACATACACACACACACACGATCCCCCATGAGGGTGCAGATGCCTGGCTAGGAAGGAAGGAGGGAGAGGGTCTGGTGTGAACGTGTGTGGGTGCGGGAGGTAGCTTTGTGGTTGTGTGAGTGGGTCTGGGTCTGAGTGTTTCTCTTTTGGTGCACCCAGGTCCCTGTGTCTGCATCTCTGTTTCAGTGTGTCTCTGCGTGAGTTGGATGTCAGGGTAAAGGTAGGTTTTTTGCTCCATGTCTGTCTTGTCTCTTTACTTGAGGCTCTCAGCAAGTCAGCAGAGAGAATTTTCCCTTTTGGGAGGGTGGGAAAATATGGCTCATCGGGGCAGAGTAGGGGTCAAGGCTTTCATAAACACACACAAAGCACAGGACATTCTTGTGTGTGATCCTAAGCTCCCACCAAACTGGGATTTATACACATTTAAGAGAAAGAAAGCCAAGGACTACGAGTGTGTCTGTGACTCTTCTGTAAGTCTAATGTCTGGTGGGTATGTGTGCTCGTTTCTTGGATGTGTTTGTCACTCTGTCCCCAAGGCACTGTCCGTATCCATAGACGGGTGTATGTCTGCACATACGTGCTGGTCCATGTTTGCCTTTAAGAAGCCATTTAACAGAAGAAGCACCGGCTCCTCAAACTCAGACAACCCGAGGTTCAAATCTGAGTTTAGACAGTAACTAATCCATTAACTTTGGACACGTTCCTAAACTCCTGTAAGCCTCAGTCTCCCCACAGGGGTGATAATAGCACTAACCTCACGAGGTGCTGGGAGGATTAAATGAGATCATGTTACACACCTGGCACAGGTGAGAATATGTCAACAGCCCCATCTGTGAATGTGCCTCTCTGAGAAAAATGTCTCCACGGTTGTGACTGTAAAGTATGACATCTCAGCCAGATTCTCCACTCCTTTAGGGCACAGTGTGGGTCTTATTATCTTTAAGGACTCAGGACACCTCAGTGCCTTGTATATATTTCATCTTAGGGGAAGTGAGTTAAATAAGCCTGGGAAACATAGGCCTGGTGTCTGATGAATGCCCACCCCTGGTGGTACAGGGAGGGAGAGTTGGCTGGTGATGGCATAGTGACAACAGCCCCCCATGATCACTACTGCCCGCTTCACTCACATCTCTGCAACCCCAGGCTCCCTCCCTTATGGCTGATGAGGCTGGCCCAAGACTCATGGAAAGGCCGCCTTCCTCCTTTCTCTGCTCACCCCACCGCAGGCATCAGCCTCGGTGCTGGGTAAGCCTGGGTGGAGTTTTTACGGACCAGATCGGGAGGGTACAGGAGAGCTCTCCATTCCCGATGATATATCCCTCCTCTGCAGCATGTGGGTGTGCTGTGTGTCTGTGCATCGCTCTGTTGGGGGTGTGACGTCTTTCTGTATGAAGCTTCTCTGTGTTATTGTAGGTACATGCGTGTGCTACTGTGTGACGCGCCTCTGCCTGGGGTTTGCTCTCCTCCCCCAGTTTTCCCAGTTACATAAGCATCTGAGGGGCTACTCAGGCCTGGGCAATGGGCTCCCCCTGCTGGCAGCCTCTGGAACTCACAGCCTGGGGAGGGGCACGTGCAAGAGCGGGTCTCCCAGGGCCTCATTCCCACTGGAGAGGCCAGCCCAGCCCTCAACGGCTGCCTGCCCTCGGCTCCCTCCCAGCCCCAAGCCCTAGGGTGTTCTCTGCTCCCTGAGTGTCCCTCTCATGACACTCATTCTGGGGGTTGGTTATTACTTGCTTGTGGTACAACTCTCTGGCACGACTGTATGCTCCCTGAAGGAAACATTTCTGCCTGTTTACCTCTGCATCTCCAGTTCCCTGCACGCGGTGTGGCCCCATCGGTATTTTTGTATGTGCGTGTGTGCTTCTACAGCATGTCCATTTTTTGGAAAAAATTTTATTGAAGTATAATTGATTTAAAATGTTGTGTTAGTTTCTGCTGCACAGCAAAGTGAATCAGTTATACACATACATATATCTACTCTTTTTTAGATTCTTTTCCCATATAGGTCATTACAGAGTATTGAGTAGCGTTCCCTGTGCTATACAGTAGGTCCTCATTAGTCATCTATTTCCAGTCGGTATTTGTTCAATAAAAAGGTTATAGGGTGAAGAGGCTTGGGAAGAGAGACAGGGGAGGGTGAGGGAAGATTTGGGGTTTTGGGGACAGATAGGCCTGAGCTCGTCATACCTTGGCCACTTAAAAGCTGTGTGGCCTTGGGCAAAATGCTTAACCCCTCTGAACCTCAAGTTTCTCATCTGTTAAATGACACCATCTGGCACAATATGCTGTAAAGACTGGAAGTAATGTCCAAAAAGGCCTTATTGTACAGGCATCTGTGAAACTGAACAAAGGAAACCTAAATCAAAATGGAGTCAGGAAGCCATGAAGGGAGGTCTCTCATGCACTCATTGCTCACCACAGCTTACAGATCCCAGCAGGAAGAAGGAAGGCTTCCTTTTGACCCAGCAACAAGCTGCCCACAACTTGCAGCCAATAAAAATTCCCTGCCACGGCCTGCCCTCCTCTCCTCCCATTTCTTCCTAAAACCTAGTAAAACTTGACCTTCCCTTTGTCTCCTTGGACTTGCCTGTGGTTCACCATAGTTTGCTTGTCCCGAATTGCAATTCCTGTGCTATTCACGGATAAACTTATTTTGGTTAGCTTAAGACCTTGTTGTTTCATTTTTATTTTGTTTTATTTTTTAACATCTTTATTGGAGTATAATTGCTTTGCAATGGTGTGTTAGTTTCTGCTTTATAACAAAGTGAATCAGCTATACATATACATATATCCCCATATCTCCTCCCTCTTGCATCTCCCTCCCACCCTCCCTATCCCACCCCTCTAGGTGGTCACAAAGCACAGAGCTGATCTCCCTGTGCTACGTGGCTGCTTCCCACTAGCTATCTATTTTACGTTTGGTAGTGTACATATGTCCATGCCACTCTCTTACTTCGTCCTAGCTTACCCTTCCCCCTCCCCATGTCCTCAAGTCCATTCTCTATGTCTGCATCTTTATTCCTGTCCTGCCCCTAGGTTCTTCATAACCATTTTTTTTTTTTTTTAGATTCCATATATATGTGTTAGCATACGGTATTTGTTTTTCTCTTTCTGACTCACTTCACTCTGTATGACAGACTCTAGGTCCATCCACCTCACTACAAATAACTCAATTTCGTTTCTTTTTATGGCTGAATAATACACCATTGTATATATGTGCCACATCTTTTTTATCCGTTCATCTGTCCATGGACACTTAAGTTGCTTCCATGTCCTGGTTATTGTAAACATTGTTTCATCTTTAAGGGTGACATTTCATGACAACCATTAAGGGATCCGAAGGAGATGAACCCCCTGGAACTGCATGCCCTCCGCTCCTGTGAGATGTCTTCTTTGGTTCACAAGCCTCCTCTCAGATTCGAGCTCCCTCTTTTTGGTCGAGTTCTCTGACTTTATTCAGGATCTGTTTTCCTGAAGGCATTGTCCTTTTGGTGAGTACTTGTTTGTTTTTCTGAACTTCTAAGTTAACATTATGGGATCCCATAAACACTCTCAGGATGGCCCTTCCTTTGGGACCCTGGCCCCATTCTGTGTTTAAAAACTATGGTCCCTCCTCATTTGCATTTTTAATGACATGGACTGACCTAACCAAAGATAATTTAGAACTTCAATGGCCATTATGGCGAAGCTTCAATCTCCCCAAATTTGTTTCTCTCAGAACTAAACTTGAGGACCACAACTCTAAAAGACAACAGATTGAATGGGTACCTATTTCAGTTGACATCTTGAGGCTTTACAAAAAAACCTTTCTAAATTGACAGAGGTGAATAAACCATTACAAGAAGATTAAAACGCATTGGAAGCCTCTTCATCCTCTTCCCCTACTGCACGTACTCCACCTCCTTTGTACCCACCACATCCTCGTTCCAACCCTCCCAGTGAATTTCCCTTTTTCTCCAAACTTCTCCCTCCTTTCTCTTCATCCGAACCTCTTAGAACCTGCTCCTTTAAAATCAGTCCCTCTGAGGATCCTATTGCTAAGCCCCTAATTTCCTATGTCCTCTAGACTAAGGCCAAACTAAAAGCCATAGTCAAGGATTTTCCTAGAGCTACTGAAGATCCTTATAGATTTTGCAGAGGCATTTAATACAGCTACCCAGACTTACCAGTCAGGTTCCTCAGATTTATACCAGCTAGTTCACATGCTTGTTGGCAAAGGCCAAGCCCAACATTGAATGAAAACAGCTAATTGGGATAATCCTGAAAAATCTCTAGAACTTATAGGATCAGGCTCGGCAGTTGCTAAATGACTTCACCTGGAAATCCCAAAAACCTGTTAACTGGAATAAGATTCAGGCTTACACTCAGAAACCCAGTGAACTTGTGCACGACTATTACAGTCAACTCCAAATGTTTTTGAGATTTCTGGTCTCCCTCTGGATGTCCAATCCAATTGGGTAGGCTTCAAATCTGTGTTCATCAATGGGCTAAACCAGGACTTTTCTCTCTTGGTTAAGAGAACCAGAATAGAATGGGAAACCATGTCCATTGCAGACTTAGTTTGGCAAACTAATTAGCCTGCACCCTAGATGATTATACTAAGAAAAAGACCATTAAAATCCTTAATCTCTAGCTTCAGCAGATGGAGGCCTGTAAGCAAAATCCCCCCGGCCTGTTGTTACTGTAAGAAGTCAGGACACTGAAAAAAAGACTGCTATAAACTAAATGGTCCAGGAGTCTTCAATCACCAAACCAATCTTTCCAATGTCCTTCCACATCCCAGTGATGGGACTCCGAGGAATCACAGGGGCTTTCCCCAACCCTTCTCCAGGCTGGGAATGATTTTCCACTGGAGCTACTATTAAACAGCCCCTGGGGGCTTCCCTGGTGGCGCAGTGGTTGAGAATCTGCCTGCCAATGCAGGGGACATGGGTTCGAGCCCTGGTCTGGGAAGATCCCACATGCCGCAGAGCAACTGGGCCCGTGAGCCACAATTGCTGAGCCTGCGCATCTGGAGCCTGTGCTCCGCAGCAAGAGAGGCCACGATAGTGAGAGGCCCGTGCACCGCAATGAAGAGTGGCCCCCGCTTGCCACAACTAGAGAAAGCCCTCGCACAGAAACGAAGACCCAACACAGCCAGGAATTAAATAAATAAATACAAATAAATAATTAAAAAAAAATAAAAAACAAACAAAAAAAAACAGCCCCTGCTTCAGAATACTAAAATGATTCATATAGTGGGGATCTCTGATAAACTTCAACAAGTCAAGAGAAAAAAAACCATTGCATCAAAAATGCTTAGTGCCCTTTGAACAAGAGTGAACAGACTGGTGATGACAAAGTGAGGGAGCAGGTTGACACACTGTTTAAAGTGTTGCATATTGTGAATTTTAACACCAGTGTGCAGACTTTAATGTTGCTTTCCCAAGTCATGAATTCTCAGCAGATGATATCAGACCAATATTATGCAGCATTGCATAGGAAGATGCTGGATCCAGGGATGATGTTTATTCCTAAAATACAACCCAGAAAAATCTGTCCTCACTGCTTCTAGGCACTTTACATTGCCTGATGGACCATCTGAGGCTTGGCAAATGGATTTCATACAGCTTCCCCCACCTCACGGGCGTAAATATGTCTCGGCAACGATTTGCATGTTTTCTTTCTGGACTGAAGCTTTTCCATGTAGACAGGCTACTGACTCCTCCGTGGCTAAGAACCTATTGGAAAAGATCATTCCTACCTGAGGGAACCGCCTCCAAACTTTATAGTGATAGGGGAACCCACTTTACTGGTCAAGTGTGACAAGAAGTCTGTGCCATATGGCCAGTTCTACAACATTTTCACTGCAGTTCTCGTGCCCAGTCTCCAGGACTAGTCGAATGTACCAATGGCATCATCAAAACCCAACAGGAAAAATCTGTAGAGACCCTTCAAATACCCTGGCCAAAAGCATTGCCATTGGTCCTTCTGAACCTTAGGACCACTCCTTTCGGAACCCACAAACTATACTTAACCATATATTAGAACAATCTTTCCATGGCATGCTCCCAGGACATGAAGACCTTAAGCACCATACCTTACAAACTGGAGAGTTGTCTATTGGAAAAGACGTCTCCAGAAAGACTCTCTTCAACCCCATTGGAAAGGTCACTATCAGGTACTGTTAACCAACCCTTGTGCCACGAAACTCCAAGGAATAGGCTCTTGGATCCATGTGTCACATCTAAAGAAAGCACCAAACCCTGACTGGACTTACACCCCAACTGGTGACCTAAAAGTAAAGATTTCCAAGAATTGAAGCATACAGTAGCTTAAGGAAACAGCTTTCCCATGATGACCGGCCTGTATATCTTTTCCCTACTGTTACTTCTTGCCTTATCTTCTCCCTCTCTTTCTTGGAAAGACAATACTCTTACCCATATTTCCTAATCCATTGCCAAAGGGGGAAACCTTCTGACTGTTGAATATGTTACCAGAAACCTCAATATGTCCACGACAGTGGTGACCCTCTGGTATTAAGTCTGCTTGATGTAATGAAATAACCCCTCTCTTTGCAGGCTTTAGGGACAAAATCCACAGAACAGAATGGTTTCTTCTTAAATCGTCCCCAAACATCATTGACTCTTGGCTCTAAAGGACCAACTGGTAAATTCCAGTTAGTGGCACTGTTAATAAGCCTTATGTGCACCACCTGGCTTCAGCCTTGTCTGTGGCAAATGAAACTCTCAATGAGCCTATGAATGTTTGGACAGCTGGTAAATGGGAGGCCAGTGTTTATTGGGATATTTAATCATCCCTGTTAATATCTATAATAAATCTGAAGCTTCCCACTGATCTTCCCCATTAAATCTTCGTAAGCATCTTAAATGGGAACTACCTGGGGCATACATGACTCCAGGCTTGCCTCCATAGCGAGAGGCTTTCCCCCTTGAGTCAAAGTGCCAATGAGAATATGAACATAAATCTCTCCCTAACATTAGAAGAGCTAGCTGATTCTGCAGCCTAACAATGATCACTTGATTCCTTGGCTAAAGTAGTTGTAGACAATCAGTAGCCTTGATTTTGAACAAGGTGGCATTAGCATATACCACCTGTTGCATGTGGGTAAACGCCTCTGGAGAAGTAGGAACTCAATTATACAAGATCAGGGAACAAGTGCACTTGCTATTTGTTCAGTTGACTACTTTAGGATCATGATTTAAAGCCATCATACAAACAAAGTCATATTACTTTTAATTTGCTTTGTATAATCTTAAATTTTTGCACCTGTTGCCTGCCCAACCTCTGCAGAAACTATGCACCAAACAGAATGTTGACTCAACACGATGCTTTCAAGGAAAGAGTTTGATCAAAAGGGGAAAATGTGAAAATGAACAAAGGAAACCTAAATCAAAATGGAGTCAGGAAGCCATGAAGAGAGGGCTCTCACACACATATCACTCACTGCAGCTTACAGATCACAGCAGGAAGAAGCGTTTCCTTCTGACTCAGCAACAACAAGCTGCTCACCAATTGCAGCTAACGAAAAAGAAAACTGCCACAGCCCTGTCCAGTTTCCTCCTAAAACCTAATGAAAGCTGACCTTCCCTTTGTCTCCTCCGACATGCCTATGGTTCACCAGTTTGTTTCTCTCAAATTGTAATTCCTCTGCTATTCCTGAATAAACTCATTTTGGCTAGCTTAAGACCTTGTTATTTTTAAGATCAACACGTCCCATAAACTGCATCTATGATGATGATGATGATGATGATGATGATGATGATGTTTGGCAACATCTCGCATCTCTTGAGCATCAGGAAGGCATCATGTTCACTCCACTCCCAAATAAAGGGAGAGTGGCTTTCCTCCAAAAGCTTCCCTATACATTTCAGTTTTCACACAGCTCAATCTGGCCTGTGGATGAATTTAGATGGAATGAATCTGGAGATATCAGGCTGTGGATATGACAAAGTAGGAGGAAAAAGTCACCCTGCTGCCCTGTTCCTGGGCCAGAAGTGGAAGTATTGAGAGGGGAGATTTGGACCTCTGATTCCGTCAACTGTCCCCAGCATTCTGTCTCAGAATTTCTCCAGTCTCTCCAGGGTTCCTGAAGGTGGCTTCAACTGAGCACCTCCTCTGATGTAGCCACTGTGCCAGGCTCCGGGAAGACAAAGTCAAGGAATGTCTGGTCTGGGCTGTGTCACTTCCCCTCTCTGGGCCTCCATTTTCTCCTCTGTAAAAGGGAGTGAGGAGTGAGTGGGAGGGTTGGGGGAATGAGTGGGGACTGATGGAAGTTTGAGGATGAAGGTGCTAGATGAGCTCTGGGGTCACCTCCTACGGATGGCCACTTTGACAGCCTTAGCTTTGCAGACCTGGCTGTCCCTTTTCCTGGTTTTGGCTCCACCCTTCCAGCTCCTCCCCACTCCCCACATTCTCCAGAGTTGAGAAAGAAACAGAGTGCCTAGGAAATATGCCTTTTCCTGTCTCCGACCTCCAGGGCACGCCCCACCCCTCTCAGTGCAGAGTGTTGTCCACTTCTCCTCACTGGAACTAGAGACTCCTTCACCCAAACCCAGGCTCACCCTTTCCTTAGGTCCCAACTAAACCTCTTAGCAAAGAGTTTAAATAATTTATCCCCCGGCCCCATCTCCTATTTAGTGTATTCTGTGCCAAGCACCTTCTGTACATTATCTCAATTAACGTCACAAAAATCCTTTGGGATCCACACTGCTCCTTAGATTTTCTCTAGGGAGGGCACCCTTAAGCAGCTCTACCCCCCTCCCATTCGCTTCAAACCTAAGCGCCAGCACTTTTCTCTCAAAAGCCATCCTTTTCCGGGCACCCTACCACTGCCCATACCCCTGTTCCCCCTACCCCCTTAATAGAGTAATTGCTAAATTTGTTTTGTTTAGGGTTTTGGACCTAGTGTCCATACTAGTTTACAGCAACCCTCTACCCAGTTTGACCTTTTCTGGATGGCAGCTCTAGTCCTTTTGGGGGAATGTAGCCAGTAGTTGTATGTGGACAAATCTTTGTTGGATACAGAACACAGAATGGGGAACAATGACCAGGCGCCCTCCTCTTTTTGAATGAGCAGGTTGGCAAATGGTTTAACTTTATTGCTGGGTTTGGGGTGGTATTTTCCCAAAAGAGCCAACTGTTTTCCATTCTCCTTATATGCTTTTAATATATTTCTCTTGTCCTGGAAAAGTTTGTAATTCTAAAGATTCTGTGTTTTATACTTCTAAGATCCCAAATATGTTTTGTACATTACTACTAGCGTATAGAAATAATTTGCTCTTACATTGGTCTGATATCCAGCAAAATTACTTAATTTCTGTAATCACTTCTCTGTAGATTCTCTTGCTTGACTGATAAAGATCTCTACAAATTAAAAAAAAAAAATCCTTTGGGATGGATGTCATCCACCTCAATTTGCCAACAAGAAAACAGGTTGGAGGAGGTTAAGCAAGTTGACCAGGATCGCCAACCAGGAAGTGACAGCATCCAAACGGCCCAGCCTCCTAACTCACTTCTTCTGGTTCTGCCCCAAGGGGGTGGCAAACAGGTCTCCAGTGACCTTGCAGAGCCGTGAAGCGCCCTTCAGACCAGATCCTCCTCATTCCTTAACTCCTAGATCCCGCCCTTTCCCACTTCAGCAGGGTTTGCGGCGAGGCCTAGAGGCCCAGAGCAAATGGCTGGATTCAAAGTGAGAAGCCACAGTCACCTCGCCGACCCCAGGGCCCCTGCACCCAACTCTCAGGGAAAAGCCGGAAGGTGCAGGGCACCTGTGCACTCTGCGGCGCTGCCGGGGATTTGGCCAAGACCAGGTGCAGCCCGCCCCCGGACCGGGGTCGGGGCGGAGACAGGGCTGAGGGGGGCGGGCCTGGGTGGGGGTCGGGGCGGAGCCGGGTACCGAAGAGGGGGCGGGGCTAGGGCTGGAGTCCGGGCGGAGCCTGGAACAGGGGCGGGGGGAGCCGGGGCCGAGGTCCAGTACCCCGTTGCGGCACACCCGGGGACCTGAGCGGGGTCAAGGTCTGGAGGGGTCAGGGCGGAGTTGGGGACCGGAGTGGGGCCGGGGCCGGGAGCCCAGGGCGGGGGCGGGGCCCGGGTAAGGCGGGGCGGGAATGGTCTTCCGAGTTGCCAAGGCGGGAGGGAAAGCAGTAGGAGGAGGAGAGGAGGAGGGGAGAAGGGAGGAGGGCAGAGGGAAGAGGGCAGAGGGAAGAGGGCGGTGACTTGGCAGCTCCAGCTTCGCTCAGCTTCGTTCCGCGCACCCACGCCTCGCTGCTCCGCTTCGTGCCCCCCACCCGGGCATGCGCCCCCCGAACCCCCGGCCACCCAGAGCCCGCGCCGCCCCCCAGAGCCTTCGCAGAGCCGGCTGCGCAGGATGGGCGCCCTCGGTCCCAAGCCGCCGCCGCCGCTGCTGCTGTTAATCCTGGGTAAGCCCGGCCCCCGGCTCCGGCTCCCAGCCCCGCCCGGCAGGTGCCTGACACCTGGTGACCAGCCCTGCCCGCCTCCCCAGCATTTCGGAGCCCCTCGCACCCCTTTCTCCGTCAGGGGCTCCCCCAGCCTCCCCGGGCCTGGCGCCCAGCTGCTCTGTGTGGCCGCGCTCCGAGCCAGTCTTGGGGCCGGCGGGGGGTGGGGTAGCGGTGAAGGCTCTCCAGTTCTAGGCCCCGGGCTGGGGCACAGTGAGGACCCACCGAGGTGTCGCCCCTAGGAACCGCCAGGCCCCACTTCTCAGCCGGCACACTCAGGTCCTGAGGTCGCTGCGCCCAAATGCTGCGACTCCTCTCTGCCTCACTCAGCTTCAGGCCCAGCCTTGGGTGCTCGCCCTGCGTGGGCAGTGTCTGTCCATCTTTATAATTGCCCGAGCTGGCTGGAGGCCCAGGGGCCGGTTCTGCCCACAGTCTTTGAAGTACGTCTCCCCTAATTGCACACCCCCCCCCCCACCCCGCTTCATCATCTGAAGTTGGAGGCAGTTCCATCTCCGTCCTGGGCTGCGTCTTTCCCCCACTTTCCCTCTCCCAGATAGCCGCACTTGGCTCTGTAGCCTCCCACTGGTTGTCACACCCCCTTAGTCCCAGCTTCCCTGCCTCAGGAGAAACCAGGCTCCATGGAGACTGATGCTGAGATCTCCAAGCACCCTGTATCTGTTGTGGTGCGTGTTCATGGTGGGATGTTCTGGGCCACCGCTGCACGGATGCATGAGGACAGTGACAGTGGAAATGTTTGGGGCGTGAATGGGAGGGTTCCCTGTAGGGATGGTCTGGGGAGGAGTATGGGATCGAGGCAGTGAGACTGCCCGTACAGATGTTCAGGAGACGGAAACCCTTGAAATAAGAACACAGGGCGGTGAGGGGGTGGCTTTGGTGCCAGGATTTGGAGCTGCCATAGTTAAGGCAGAGGCTGACGTAGCCCCAGCCGCCTGTTTCTAGACCAGAGCTCCATCGCAGTGCCAAGGAGCCTCCCTGTGCTGCATAGGTCCCTGGGCCCTGTGGGACTAGAATGAGTCCTCTCCTTGGGGCCCTGGGTGGGAGGCAGGAGGATATACAGAGGAAGGAGCTGTGAGGCCTGGCAGCCTAGTACTTGGCCCGTTTTCCCCAGTGGGCAGCGTGGAGCAGAGAGGAGCCCAGGGTAAAGGTGGTGCAAAGAGACAGAAAAGCTTGCCGAGATCTGAGCGCCCTGGGTGTAGGCGCTTACTTTCATTTTGAAGATGAGGAAAAGGAAGTCACTTGCCCCAGAGAACATATCTAGTGAGTGTTGGGGCTTGGATTTGAAACCACTCCCATCTGACTCCAAAGCAGGTCTCTTTGCTCTCCTTTCCCTCTCCGCTAACACAGAGGAGGGGACCTGGCTGGGGAGAGAGTTGCCTGGCAGCTGGTTTCCCAAGGCGGTGGGGGTGACTTTCCCATGGGTATCTCCAAGCATCAGCAGTTGTGGAGCCAGGAAGATGGGAGGGGACCCTCCTGAGCAGAGTCTGCCCGGAGCCCAGGGAAGGTGTCAGCTCTCTTGTCTCCGCCATCACTCTGATTATGAAACATCCTCGGGCAGAGCCCTTCTGAGACACAGGCTCACTCACTGTCAGGGTGGAAGCTCTTAGCTCTCTGCCAGTGTAGAAACTGAGGCCTGGGAGTGGAAGGGGCTGGACCAAACGGTACAGCTGGGGATGGGGATGGGGATGGGGATGGGGATGGGGCTGGAAGCTGACCTCCTGATCCCAGCCTGTGCTCTAACCGAGCAACTGCAAGTTTTCCCTGTGACTCAGCCGCAGGAAGAACGGAAAGGTAAGGGTAGTGCTTCTGGAGGAGCTGGAGGACAGTTTGACTACAGATTAGGTGTTTTCCTCCAGCCCCTGAAGAAAGGTGACGGTTATGCCCCTGGGAGTGACATTCTGGTTGGTGAGGTCAGTGCCTTCAGGCCTCTCCTTGGAGTTCCCCATCGCCTCTCTGGCTTTGTCCCTCTGCAGGGGCGTGTGGAAGCTAGCCAAGGATAGCAGGAACTTGGCCAAGACATTATACTTCTTGTACCTTAACTTTCTCATCTGTAAAATGGAGGCAGAGGGCTGACCCAGCCCTTCTTACGTTCTGAGGTTCTGTGATCTGGGGCTGTGGAAGGATGGAAGGAGAGAAGGAAGAAGCTGAGCCCTCCAAGGCCACCAGGAGTATCTGCGAGGGCAGGGTAGGGGTGAGGGTGGGGTGAAGAAGCATTTTGGCCTCTCTGAGAAAGATGGGAAGGGGCAGCTGGGGGGTTATTGCCTTCCTACTGAAAGGGAGCGGGATGTAAATAAATGCACACCATATGAAGGCTTCCCTTAGGGAGTTGGAGGGGGTGGGGTGAGGGTTGTTTGTCAGCTGGGCCTGCCCCGGGAGATTGGCAGGCACTGGTGGGGGAGGGGAGCTTCTGCCCCCAGAGGCCAGGGCAGAGGCTGGCTCTTAACCCCCTGAGCCTCAGCTGCCTCGGCAGCCCTGTGGGGCAGAGAAGCAGTGAGCTCATGGCACAGCTGGAGTGGGGAGGGATTGTGTGGTGAGAACTGACTGGGCCTGTGCCCTGTCCTGCTCGGGCCACTGGCTCCATTGTCTGGAGTCCCCTGGTCCAGGTGACACAGCTGAGCGAACCAGCCCTTCTGATCAAGATTTTGCCAGCTCCCTTCAAACAAAGGAGGGGGACATGTGGTCTCAGGATCCCTTAGCTAGAAGGCTCAACAGGCATAAATGTGGGGAAACGGAGTGGAGGGGGAACTAAGGCACAGCCGGAATCAGGAATGGTTAGATCAGGAAGCAGATACACTCCTTTCTGACCTTAGGTGCTCTGCTTCTGGCCTGCCAGTAATGGGATGTTTCTGGGTTCTGAGGCAAACCTGGCTCTATACCACCACCTCCTTGAGACCCAGGTGTCTTACCTCCCAGCATCCTTTGCCTGTTCTCGGAACAGGGCCCAAGTGTATACCAGCTTTCCTCAGGTTTCCTTTCCTTTCACAAGCAGAGGTCAAGAGTGATGTAGGGGCGGGGCGGGGGGATGCAGTAGGGACCCAGGCATCCCTAACTTCTCCTGTCCTTCCCTATAGGAGTCGGGTGCTGTGCCCGGGAGGTGCTAGTCCCTGAGGGGCCCCTGTATCGCGTGGCTGGCACAGCCATCTCCATCTCCTGCAATGTCACTGGCTACGAGGGCCCTGCCCAGCAGGACTTCGAGTGGTTCCTGTACAGGCCTGAGGCCCCAGAGGCTGCCCTGGGCATTGTCAGTACCAGGGATACCCGATTCTCCTATGCTGTCTTTGGGCCCCGAGTGGCAGCTGGTGAGGTACAGGTACAGCGTCTGCAGGGTGATGCCGTGGTGCTCAAGATTGCCCACCTGCAGGCCCAGGATGCTGGCATTTACGAGTGCTACACACCCTCCACGGATGCCCAGTACCTGGGCAGCTACAGCGGCAAAGTGGAACTGAGAGGTACTGGGCCCTGGGTTGGGGTCAGGGCTGTGCCCTCCCAAAAGGCAGAAAGTCAGGGCCAGCAGGGACCTAAGAGGAACCTGAGGCCCAACGAAGTTAAGTGACTTGCATGAAGTTACCCAACAAGTTAGTGGCTGGCCTGAGACTCTAACCCAGAACTCTTCATTCCAGTCCACTGCTCTTATTCTGTCAAGCTACTTCTGGGAGAGGAGAAGTGTCCTTAAGCTGTCCAGCCCCTTTCCATTCCCTGATAGGGGAGGGGAGCCTGATAGGCTGAACAGACTCCATTCCTGGAGATTCCAGGATCCAGATCTGGGGGAGCGGGGGTTGCGGGGGAAATAGAGGCAGGGTAGGAGGAGTGAGACCACATGACAGTCTTGCTCTCTTAAGTTTCTTTGTCTTCTGAGAAGGAAGACAGAGCCACTCTTCTGAGTATTTCAAACAGGGGTCAGTCTCAAGCATAAGGGTGAGTAGGCGATGGGCTGGTTCTATGAAATTCAACAAGTATTGAGTGCCTGTTGTGTGCCCAGCACTGTGCTTGGCACCATTGGGTTACAGAAGGAATAATACAGCATGAAGTCTCTGCCTTCTAGGAGCTCACAGTCTATTTAGGGAAATAGGTTGTAGGTAGGAAACAGTACCAAGGGTTAGTTACTGTACAGCTCCCAGCCCTCCCTCACTCCAGCTGTTCTCTCCAGTTCTTCCAGATATGCTGCAGGTGTCTGCTACCCCCCCAGGGCCCCGGGGCCGTCAGGCCCCGACTTCACCCCCTCGCCTGATGGTGCACGAGGGGCAGGAGCTGGCACTGGGCTGCCTGGCACAGACGAGCACGCAGAAGCACACACACCTGGCCGTGTCCTTTGGGCGAGCTGTGCCCGAGGCGCCAGTGGGGCGAGCAACTCTGCAGGAAGTGGTGGGACTCCGGCCCGACCTGGCCGTGGAGGCCGGAGCTCCCTATGCTGAGCGGCTGGCGGCAGGGGAGCTGCGGCTGGGCAAGGAGGGGACTGAGCGCTACCGTATGGTGGTGGGAGGTGCCCAGGCAGACGACGCGGGCACCTACCACTGCACTGCTGCTGAGTGGATTCAGGATCCCGATGGCAGCTGGGCCCAGATCGCGGAGAAGAGGGCTGTCCTGGCCCACGTGGACGTGCAGACGCTGTGTGAGTGCCACGCGTCCCACGGCACCAGCTGGGAGCCTTGGTATCTCAGTAGGCACCATGGCCACCATGGGCACTAGGTGGCCATCGTCTGACTCCAGGGAGCCCGCCTTCCCTAGAGTGAAGTCCCATTAGTATCGCTTCCTGTTAGCATCTGTACCCATGACGGGCTTTCTCTGCTCAGAAATTGGGTGTGGGGATGGGAGGGCCATGGCTGAGGGGTGAGAGCCAGGCCCCTCGGTGGCGGAGAGGGTGGCCTCGAAGTTGCTGCTATCAAGGAAGGAGAGGCGCTCTGTGCCCTCTCCTGCCTCCCTGACACCCCTTCCCTTCCTGTGTTTCAGCCAGCCAGCTGGCAGTGACAGTGGGGCCTGGTGAGCGTCGGATCGGCCCAGGGGAGCCCTTGGAGCTGCTGTGCAATGTGTCAGGGGCCCTGCCCCCACCAGGCCGTCATGCCGCGTACTCCGTGGGCTGGGAGATGGCACCTGCAGGGGCACCTGGGCCTGGCCGCCTGGTTGCCCAGCTGGACACGGAGGGTGTGGGCAGCCTGGGCCCTGGCTACGAGGGCCGGCACATTGCCATGGAGAAGGTGGCTTCCAGAACCTACCGGCTACGGCTGGAGGCTGCCCGGCCTGGGGATGCGGGCACCTACCGCTGCCTCGCCAAGGCCTATGTCCGAGGATCTGGGGCCCGGCTTCGGGAAGCCGCCAGTGCCCGCTCCCGGCCCCTCCCCGTGCACGTGCGTGAGGAAGGTGAGAGGGGGCGGGTTGCCCTGGACAGGATACGGGGTCTGCAGAACCTTTCCCTTCTGTTTCTGTGCCTCTCTCCCTCTCCGTCGGCTGCCTCCGTGTCTCAGTCTCACACTCCTAAGATTGTGGGAACACCCGGAGTTTCTGGGGTGTTGCTTGGACAGCAGTCCTAACCCCATGCCCCCTGACCTTTCACCTTCTGACCTTTGTTCTGCAGGTGTGGTGCTGGAGGCTGTGGCCTGGCTAGTGGGAGGCACAGTGTACCGTGGGGAGACGGCCTCCCTGCTCTGCAACATCTCTGTGCGGGGCGGCCCCCCCGGGCTGCGGCTGGCTGCCAGCTGGTGGGTGGAGCGGCCGGAGGAGGGGGAGCTGAGCTCTGCCCCTGCCCAGCTGGTGGGTGGCGTGGGCCAGGACGGTGTGGCAGAGCTGGGGGTCCGGCCCGGAGGCGGCCCTATCAGCGTGGAGCTGGTGGGGCCCCGAAGCCATCGGCTGAGACTCCACGGCTTGGGGCCCGAGGACGAAGGCGTGTACCACTGTGCCCCCAGCGCCTGGGTGCAGCACGCTGACTACAGCTGGTACCAGGCGGGCAGTGCCCGCTCGGGGCCTGTCACAGTCTACCCATACACGCATGGTGAGTGGTGCCCCCCCCCCAGCCCCCCTCACCCCCATGCTCTTGTTCTCCCCTTTGCCTCTGATCCTCCTGCTGGTGGTGCCTCTGGTTCCTCTTTCTCTTCCTCTTCGCTTCGCACGGAAAGTCTGAAAGTCCAGCTTTCAGCCCTTCAGTGCCCGGCTGCCCCGGTGTCCTGGTGGGTAGGGGCTGGCTTGAGCGCAGAGAGGGCGGGGAGCAGGCGGGGGAAAGCTGTGTGTGAACGGGAGGAGGTGGTGTGGACAGCCTGACCGAGAAGGTACTGGCACACGGGTGGGAACGTGGGTGGAGGGCAGTGACACCCCAGGCTGAACACAGCCCTCCTCTCTCGCCCAGCCCTGGACACCCTGGTTGTGCCCCTGCTGGTGGGTGCAGGGGTTGCCCTAGCCATCGGAGCCACCGTCCTGGGCTCCATCACCTGCTGCTTCATGAAGAGGCTGCGGAAACGGTGATCCCTGACACCCCAGGTGAGGGGCAAGGACCCCCAGCCCCAGCCCCGTCTTCCCTAGTCCTGAGATGAGCACCTCCCTCCCTGGTCCCAGCTGGAGAAGGAGCAGCCCCTCTCAGCCCCTCTCAGCTCTGCGGTCCAGGGCCAGGAGGAAGTCACACTCTCCTTAGCCCCCTCCACGTGCGCTCTCCCGTTCCTGCAGGTGTGACTATCTTCCAATCCAGCCGCAAGCCCGCCTCTGGTGTCTGAATACCCTTTCCCTCTGCCTGCCCTTCCTTTAATTTATTTGACCTACTCCCACCCAGAGTGGGAGACACGGCCTCCATGCCCCGCTCCTTCCTTCCCAAGCTCCTCCCTCTGGCCTTCTGTTCATGATCTCATACATAGCCCAAAGGGAGGCCGTTCCCTGTCCTAGAATTAGTTTTTCTAAAATGTGAATAAACTTGTTTTATAAAATCCAGGGCTGGCTGTGTCTTCCCTGCTATGAGGCTCTAAGAGGCAGGGGTGCGTGGCAGGTGGGCTACTGGGGGCTGACAGCCTCTTCTGGACGACCCATGCCTCTCTTCCCCCCACAAACACCATCTGGCCTCCGTGGGCCGTGCCACACACCCCAGGAGGGGAAACCTGGGTCCCATCTGCTGTCTGAGCTGTCAGTGCAGAGCCAGTTCCTGTTGGGATTTCTCCTTGGGGTGGGGAGAGAGAAAGGGGGATGAGTTCCAGTTGAGCACGGGTTCTGCCCCTAGACTTCTCCTAGGTTGCAAGGCAGGGGCTTCCAGGGCCCAGTGCCCTTTTCTGAGTCCCCACGCTATTCCGCAGTCTCATTCTCTTGGTCAGGCTAATCTTGGACCTGACTCCTCCCCCCAGGCCCTGGGGCCTCAGCCTTTCTCCTCCTGATCTTCATTATTCTGCCTGACAGCAGCAGAATGGAAGGCCCAGAACACAGCCACCTGGGCGATGGGGACGCCAGCAGTCAGAGGGGCCCCTGCATACACCCGCCCCCACCGCATGCCCCCTTGCCTCACCCGTCCTCCCGTGCCCCCGGGGCTCCCTGAATTTGTCTCTGCCTAAGGATTCTCGGATCCTAGGATTCTTAGCTGCACTGCACCTCGAGAGGCACGCAGTCTACCTCTTTCAACTCAGTTATTTAAACATTTATTGAGCATTAGCAGTTTACCAAGTGTTGTTTTTACAGATAGGGAAACTGAGGCCCAGAGTAGTGATGCGACTTGCCCAGAGTCATAGAACTAATTCGTGACAGTGTCAGGACTAGAACCCAGGTCCCCAGACTCCTTGCACTGCACACAGTGGGGCCCTGAGTGGTCGCTGAGTGGCAAGGAGAGGGGTGGCGGGGTCTCAGTGCCTTCCATCCAGCCTCAGTTCCTCTACGGTGGGTTCACTTGCAATGGGTGAACTACCGCGTGAGTGAGTGTGGACACCCAGAGCCCGCCCCCTCCTATCCAGACTCCAGATGTTTCAGCAAATTAAACCAGAACTGCTGCTCATCCCACGCCCCAACATTTGTTCTTTGGGAACAGCCAGCACCAGGGTTCAGGGACCTCATCTTTGGGTGATGGTGACCCAAGTCACCCTGTGACCTGAGGCAAAGACGTTCTCTCCGAGCGGACCCAAGCTGGCATGGGCTCCCTCCGCAGCCCCCTTTCCTGCTTCCAGGAGGCACGGCATCCCCCAGGACCCCAGCTTCCCAGCCTGGAATGCAGCACAGTGGGGTGCTTCCCCGCAAGGGGCTCAGAGTTTTGTTAAAGAACAGGAATGGGGTGTAGCCAGGGCCAAGGGCTGGAGGTCACTGCTGGGCCGGTGCGGTGGGAGGGTGCGCCTGCCTGTGTGTACACGTCTCTCCCAGAGGCAGGTCCCCCTACCTCTGCCCCTTCTCGACTCGCCATTGCTCTCCCTTCACAATCCTGGGGTGGGGGGTGTCCCTGGTGACCGGGATGACACCAGGAAGGGGGTGCACGTGGCATGGGGACACCTCTCCAGGGGCTCCTGCCCCAGCTGGGCAGACAGCAGTTCACAGTCACATCCGGATATTTGGACTCTCGCTTCTCTCTCACATCTTCTCCCACATTTAATCCTGCCTCTTAAGTCCTACGTGGGATTCCATCCTTTGCCACAGATGCCCTTCCTGCTCCAGCTCACCACCACCTCGCCAGCACTCCCCTGAAGCCCTCCCGACTACTTTGTCCTATCTATCTTGCCTACTCATCTTGCCCAAACACCATCTCTAGCTTGCCACAGCCCTATTTCCACTGACGGGTGAGGCCCTAGGCCCAGAGTCAGACTCTTCAGCCTTGGTTTCATGGTCTCCTTTCCCCCCACCACAGTTCTCCATACGCATTATATTTCAGTCTCCTCCCCAAGGACCCTCAGCTACTCCTCAGCTTGATGCCCACCTCCTGACAGGACCCCCAAGTCTGCTTAGGGAAGGGCTTCTCAGAGCGTGGTCCCTGTTCCAGCAGTGTCAGCAGGACCTGGGACTTGTTAGAAATGCAAAGTTTTGGTCTCTACCCCAGACCCATTAAGTCAGAAACTCTGGGAGAGGGGCTCAGCCATATGTGTTCCCAAGCCCTCCAGGGGACCCTGATGCCCACCCAAGTTCATGACTGCTGGCTCAGGTCACTCTCCAGGCCTGACTCAATCCCTAGCTTTCTGATTACCAAGCCCTTCCAACCCCTGCTCGGAGAGATCGCCCAGGTTCTCAGTTTGAAACAGTTGTCACAGGCATATTTCTCTGTTTTTCCCACTTGTACTGTATTCCCAGAATAGGAATCGGGTCTCTGACTGTCCTCCCCACACATGCCCGGGTCAGTGCTCTGGACCCAACGGGCACCCAGTGAACCACGTGAATGACTCCCTCTCACTGTGCCCTAAGGCTGATTCTGCTTTCCTGAGGGCCCCGTGTCCCAGCTCTAGTGAACTCAGGTTTCTCCATCTCTCCCCGGCCCTTCTTCCTCCTCAGAACCTCTCTATCCCTCCCTGACCCCTCAGTGGTACTTACGAGACCTCACTTCACTGTCAGAAAATAGCCATCCCTGGTTCGCCTTTCCTAGGCCCTGCCCCAGGCCCCAGCTCTGGCATCTCCCCCATTGCCGGTTTCCCTGAACACATGGACAAGGTCATTCACACCCTGCGGAGCCGCCCCTGCAGCCTTTCACCCTCCCTCTCAGCCTGTCACAGTGGCAGGGGTGGAGCTGGGAGGGTACCCTCCTCATCTCTGCCCGCCTCCGTCCAGCTTTCTCACCTCTGGGTCAGCTTGGGCTACTGTGTCCAGTGAGACAGGTGCGCCAGACTCAAGGAAGCTGGCTGAGGAGGTGAGTGGGGACTAAAATCCAGCCCACACTCTGCTCCCCAAGCCATGCACCCTAGTTTGGGGTAGTGTCAGTCTGGAGGAAAAGGGCGCCTTTTTAGAATTTGCACCAAGACACTCTATGAGTTAGCGGCAGGCCTGAGCACACCACCTGTCTGTTGGTCTGGTGGCCCATTCACCTATCCACTGGCTGGCTGTCTCTCTCTGCTTCCACCTTCTCATCCAACCCACATAGGTCCATCCTTCTGTCCATCCATCCACGCATGAACAGAAGTGAAGGTCAAACACAGACAGGCTGGCAAGTTTACCCATTCCCCACCCTCCATTCTCCTGAAATCAGGATCTCTCCCATCCATGTTGGATCCCAGACCTGAGATTCTGAGGAGGCTCTCCAGCTTTAGTGCATTCCCAGGGACCTTGCCTGCGCCCTCCTCCACCTTCGATAACCAGCTCCCCAGGTACCTGTGTCTGGCCCTGCCACAGGGGTCTGGAGGAAACTGGTCACACCTTGGACTCACTCTCCACGGGTGGCAGGCAGCCATTCTGCTCTTTGTCAGCCCCAGCCTCTTCGCCCGCCCCCTCCCCCAACCCCTCCTCCTCCACCTTCTCGTCCAGCCGGCTGGGGATGGACCAGTAGAGATGGGCGTCAAGGCGGGCTGCGGCCTCGGCCAGCTCCCGGGCACTGCATGAGGGTGTGGGCACCTCAAAGGTCTGGTGGAAGCTGGCATAGTCCACCTCGTAGAAGCCATCCTCCAGGGTCAGCACTGACGTGAAGCGGTGACCCCACAGCACCTCATCCACCAGGTAGGAGCTCCGAGCTTGGCATGTCATTCCTGGGGGTAAGGGCATGGGTCAAGGGGGATCCCAGCCCCAGCCTTCCCTCCCCTGCCTCATTCCACAACCCTATTCCTAGAACCCTTCCCTGGAGCCCGCCTCAAGGACCCCCACCCACCATTTGGTCCAGCCCACTTTCTCTTCCTTCCCAACTCTTGTACTTGTCCAGCTCCCCCTCCTCCTCTCCATTTGCCCCAACTCCTCTTAACCTCCAGCCCACATTCTCCCCTCCTCTCCACTGGAGATGCCAGTCAGAGAAACTTAACCTTGAAACTGACCTTGGGGATCATCTAGCCCAATTTTCCTCTCCATACAGGGCTCCCCACTGGAGCATTCCCAATAATGGGCATCTAGCTTGCACTTGATTACCTCCCAGGATTGAGAGCTCACCACCTCACAAGGAGCCCACTCCTTTGTGTGACGGCTCTAATATTTGGGTTGTTCTTTATACAGAGCTAAAATCTGCCACCCTTATTTTCATTCTCCTGCTGTATGACACCCCTTCAAGTATCTGAAAGCAGGAGTCTCAGGTTTCATCATGTCTTCTCTCCTTCAGGCTGAACATCCGTGCCTCCCTCGACCATTCCTGATGTGACCTGGCTTCCAAAAATTTTACTTTTTGACTGCAAACCAGAATGGCCAAGGAGGATCTTTTAAGCACTCTGAGTGTGATAAATACTCCAGCTGTGGCCTGATCCATGCATAAGAGAGGGCTCACCACCTCTCTCTTCTGGCCATGATGTTTTAGCTAATAGGGCCCAAGATTACATTACATAAACATTTTTGGAAGCTGTATCACATTGCCTGTGGCCAACTAAAACCCCCAATTCTTTTTTCACCAGAGCTCTTCCATGCTGTGCTTACATAAGTGATTTTTTAAAGCCTAAATGTAGAACTTTATATTTATTCGTTTTAAATGTCATCTTGTTGGATTTTGGCTCATTATACTCGCTTTTCAGAAGCATTTTGGATACTGACTCTCTCACCCAAAATATTACCATCCTTTCCAGCTTTGTCTCTCTAGAAAAATCCAACAAGCTCCCCTCCCTATCTCCTCCACCCCACCCTCCCTTGTCCTCCTTGCTGTGGGCCTGTGTCCTGTTTTCCCTGTGGGGTGGGCACACCCACCGGGGCAAGTGATTTTCCTTCTACCCTGAGATCTCTCATATTCCCCTCAGTTCATATCCACCTCCGAACAAGGGGGAATGGAAGAGTGAACATTAGCTAACCAGAGACTGGCTCTCAACATTGAAAGCTCTGCCCTGAGCCAACTTGGTGACCTTGGTATTCTTTGTTCCTTTGGTGAAAACTGGCATAGGAAATGTCCGGTAAAGGAGGGGAAGAAGGGGCAAAAGGGACACTGGGGAGAGGGGCTGCAAGGAAGAAAGGGAAGGGCTGGAGGTACAAAGGGAGAAGAGGGTTGGGCAGGGACTTCTCAGGTATCAGCAAAAATGTGCTAGCTGGTGAAATGAGAGGAAAGGAAGCAGGGTGAGTGGGGGAAGGGGAAGGAGTTAGGGGAGTATGGGGGTGGGGAGAAGGAGTGGGGAACACTGAGGCAGAGAGCGGTGAAGTAGAGGCTCAGCATGAAGGGCCAGGAAAGGGGTTTGATGGCACCAGTCTGGGAGAAGCCAGCAGAGGGCAATACTGGCAACAGTGGAAGGAACTGCAGGGCCCCCTGGTGGGCCTTTGGTTATCCCACTTGCAGTTTTCTTCTCCCACTTCTAGATCTCAAGTCCCAAAGGACTCATTTGCTGCCCCTGCACTGGTCTTGTCCTACCTGCTCCCAAACCTTTCACTGTACAGGCCTGAGTTGGAGGTTCTGACATCACAGGTACATTGCTAGTTCCTTCTGGAAAGGGGCTTGAAATGTGCAGATCATCTATCCTTTGTCAGTGGAAACTGCATCTTCTGATGGATGGGGAAACTGAGGCAGAAGTGAGCCCAGCTATCGACCTCTCCCTAAGGTCCAGCCTAGGAATAACTCAGGCCATGGAAAACCTGCACCATCACATTCCAGGGGCCTGGACCTCTCAGTATTGAGAAAAACCTGGAACCTAAACCCCCCCTTCCTACTCTGCACCCTAAATGCTGAAGCCAGACTGCCTGGGTCCAATCCAGTTGTGGCCGCTTATTTAGCCTATGACTGTGGACAACTTAACCTTTCACTGGGGCAATTTCCTCCCTGAAAAATGAGCAGAGTAACAAGAAATTACCTTCATGGGGCTCAGATTAAATAAACCAGGAGGTATAAAGTGCTTTGGAACCGTGCAGGGCACAGAGTAAGCACTGGGTGTTGTCTATTATCATTACTCTCTCCTATTCCCAGTGACACAGACCTCTCGGCCCAGGGTCCCAGGCCAGGGCCACTTCGGAGGATTCCTCCCAGCTTTCTCTCGGCTCTCTGTGGGGAGGGGGGGTCACTCTTTTCATACACCCCTCCCAACCCATCTTACCTCAGCCTCTCATCCTCCACCAGCCTCTCCATCCCTCCCACCCTGGCTTCCTCCGCCCTGGCCCCTCTAGGTCCAATTCCCCGCCCACCCGCTCCCCTCCTCTGTCCTGCTTTTCCTCCTCTTCCTTCTCCTTCGGCCCGCCCGCACCCGTGGCTTCCACCATGCCCTCGAGGATGACGACGATCTCGAAGTCGTCCCTCTCGAGGGCGCGGCGCGACGCCTCCCAGAAGGGGCTGGCGGCGTCGATCTCGTGGCTGATGACGAGCGGTGAGACGAGGAAGAGGCGGTCGTCGCCCGTTTCAAAGCCCACGCTGAGGTCGGTCTGGTGCAGCGGGATGAACTCGCCCTCGAGCGTCTGGCGCGAGCGGATGAGCTTGGCGCGGATGGAAGCCTCGACTATGTGCGACGAACGCAGGTCGCCCACGCGGAACATGAGGCAGAGGCGCCCGTCGCGCAGCGACACCACGGCGTGCGAGGAGAAGACGAGCGTGGCGGCGCGCTTGTTGGGCTGCGAGATCTTGACGAACATGCAGCCCACCATGAAGGCGTTCACCATGGAGCCCAGGATGGCCTGTAGCAGCAGCAGCACGATGCCCTCGGGGCACTGGTCGGTGATGACGCGGTGCCCGTAGCCGATGGTGGTCTCCGTCTCGATGGAGAAGAGGAAGGCGGCCACGAAGCCGTTGAGGTTGTTGACGCACGGCGTCCACGCCGTGTCCTCCAGGTGCTCCAGGTCGCCGCGGCCGTAGGCGATCAGCCACCAGATGGCGCCGAAGAAGAGCCAGGTGAGCGCGTAGGCCAGCACGAAGAAGAGCAGGCTCAGGCGCCACTGCAGGTCCACGAGCGTGGTGAACAGGTCGGTCAGGTAGCGGTACGTCTCGCGCACGTTGCCCTGCTGCACGTTGCAGCGGCCGTCCTTCTCCACGTAGCGCTGGCGGCCGCGGCGCCGCGGCTGCTCCTCGGGCCCCGGCGAGAGGGCGGTGTTCTCCTGCGCCATGGCCGTGGCCGCGGCGGGGAGGTCACGGCCCGGGCGGAGGCGCGGGGCCTGGAGGGGCTGAGAGGTGGGCCAGATTAGCCGAGCCGCGGGAGAGGCCGAGACGTCCGGGCCTGCGCCCAGGGGCCGGGTGGCCCAGAGCGAGTCCCTTGCCGTCTCAGCCTCAGCTTTCGGCATCCATAGAATGGGAACAATACACACAACCCTAGCCGCCCCCACCCCCAGCTCGCAGCACCGTGAAGATCAAATGGGATAGTGTGTATGAACTGGATCGCACTCTGCACGACTATTTTCAAGGAAACGGGGTACCAGAGGTCTTGGTCCCTCTGCTCTAACTGGGCTGTGCAGCACCTCACGGCCACCCCCAGGCGAGAGGCCCAGGCAAGGAGGGAGTTCCCTGAAACGCTTAGACTGTGGGTTCCTTGGAGGCAGGTGCTTAATCTTCCTCTCCTGTGCAGAGCCCTCCCTGCCCGAAGGCCACCCCCGCCCCACTCCGCCCTGGCTAATATCAGGCAGTCCCCTAATCCCTGTCTCCGCAATTCAACCTGCAGTCTCACCAGGCTCTTTTGAAGTTCACCTGGAGACTGACACAAAAAGTCTTTCCCATTCCTCCCTCCTTGGACCTCGCTTACTCTACCCCCTCCCACATCTTCTTCCTCTCAACAAGCTTACAGAGGAGAAACGGAAGTGGTGGAAAACGAGTGAAAAATCTCCAGTGGGCAAGGGTTGAACATTCCCACCTTGCGAAATTCCCGCTGGAAATCCTCCCTGAGGACTGACCATGATCATTGCGGCTGTAGCGTCAGCCCCATATCCCCTAGGTTATTTCCACAGTGGAGACAGCCTGCAAATGGGCAGGAGGACGGGAGAATATGAGATCAACACGGACAGCCGGGGTAAAGGAAGCACAAAGTTCAATATAGGCTTGTAGCCCTCTAGTATCCTATTCTTCATGAGCCATTAAATCAGATAAGTGATTTAAGCACACACCTTTACCTCCTTCCTCCCTTCAGTTCGCCCCTCCCTCCCCAGCCTCTCACCTCCCTTGACTATCCTTAAACAGCCCCCCTCCATATGCCGCAAAGCTCACATTCCAAGGGAAGCCTACCTGATTTTGCTTTAAGTTCTTCCCCGTGAGGAGCTCTCTGAGCTGCAGGCTGCCCTGAGAGAGAGAGACCCAGAGCCCTTCCCTAGGCACCCAGGGGCCCCTAGGAGGTATGGCTCGTATGAGGAAAGGTTAAGAATTCAGGACTTTTCAACTTTCCCTTCTTCTTGGGAATCATCCTCTTTCCCCACTCCAAGGACACCTGGGCTGGCTGAGGTGGGGTGACGGAGGGGAAGAGTGTGACATAAGGACCACAGATGGCCTGGACGTTTGACCAGGTCCTGGGGAGAAACTGCCTGGGTATGTAACTCCAAGCCCAGCACTCTCCAATTTAAGTTCTGGAGTGAGGCGTTCTGCAGCCAGACCTCTGGAGGCTGTGTGTGTGTGTGTGTGTGTGTGTGTGTGTGTGTGTGTTGGGGTAGAGGGCAGGAGGAAAAACCAAAATGAGATGGCTTGGAGCTTAGGGGTATCCCCTACATTTCCAGGAGGAATCAGGGGACACAGGACCCAGGAACCCCAATGCAATGGCAGATTAGGGTCTTCCCCTCCCCCAACCATGAGCTTGCTTTTTCTCTTCCTGCAGCCCACGATGTCCTCGATTGGCTTAGAGATCACAGGTCATTCAGAGAAGTACCTGGGCCCACTTATTCCAGCTTCTGCCAAGGTGGGCTTTCAGATGTTCTCTCAGGGTCTTAGGTAATCTGACCCCCAAGCTGCCTGCTGAGGCAGATTTTTCTGCCCAGGTGTGGGGAAGAAACGCCAGAGTCTGATGGCCCCCAGAACTCTCTCACCCGCCATTGCCCCGGGAATCTAGGTGAGCCTCACTTTGATTGTGTTTTATCTCCTGTCTTCGGGCTGCACTTTCTCAATGGGTAAGGGAAGGTGTGAAATCGTTGCCTCTATCTCAAGAGCAAAGACTCGATTTCTACACCTTCCCTCCAAAGAGTCCTGTTCCTCCAGCCTGTTCCTCCTTATTTCATGTGCATGCTGTGCCCCCTTTCCAGAAGACCCCAGTGCTGCATTTTCCTGGATCTCCCTTTCTCTGGCTAGAGAGTGCTGGCCAGCAAAGGGGCTTATTTTTTGGAAGGGGATCTGGCGAAAACTCCCTCAGGAACCAGCTCTTCCCAAACCCCCACTTGCCTTGGAAATAGGGGCCCAAACCCAAGTCCCCTGGAACTCAACTCACAGCGTGTGGAGAGGAGAGTAGCCGGCAGCAGAGACCCCTGGGGGGGTAGCGTCCATGCCCCTGACACCGCCTCCCCCCCACCCCAGCCCCCTTGGAGGGTGGGAGCCGCAGGCACCGCTGTTTCTCCTAAATGTAGCGGCAGCTCTGACTAGGACTTGCTATCTGTGTCATCCGCACTTCCCAGGCTCCCCTGCTCCTCTCCTGTTTCCACAGCAACCAGTCTGGCGACAGCTCTAGAGCATCCCCCTCCCCTCCCCAGTCCTGGGTACCACTAGAGGCTGATCCATACGCCATAGCTATTTTTAGCCAAAGTTCCTCCTCCTGGACAACTCAGAGCTCGCCCGCCTCCTCACCCCCTCAGGAAAAAAAAAAAAAGAAAAGCTAGCATGCTGGCTCTTTCCTGAGAAGCTCCTTGCTCTGGGAAAATACAGGCCTTGATGTGTTTGGGAATAAGGCATTTGGTTTCCTAGGGATTCACCTCCAGCCGGGCTTCTGGGTGCATGTGCTGCTCTCGGGTCAGGCCTACCATCACAGTCTCTGTTTTTGGAGAGGCCACCCTTATCCAGAAGAAGGTAGCTAGAGGGAAAAGAGATCCACGCAAGGAAGGGAGGTAGGGTCAGAGGTTCTAATCTTTGTCACTGATTGTGACCCATAGGCATCACTTCACTTCCCTCAGCCACAGTCGCTCCATCTTTCACAAGATGTGGATATGTGCAAATAGCCCTTTCTGCCTACTTTACAGGGTGTGCAGATCGAATGAGGCAATGTAAATCGAAGGGCTTTGAGGTGTAGTTTCCTAACAGCAAAAGGTCTAGAAACAATCCCAGTGTCCAACAGAGAGAAAAGGCTAGTTTAGGGCTTACTAACTCTTCATTCAACAAATTTTTGTGGAGCCCATGTGCCAGGTAATGTGCTAGGTGGGGCTGGTTACAGAAATGGATAAGTCCCTGCCCACCAGGAGCTCATGGTCCAGTGAGGGAGAAAGATCCATAAGCACAGAATACTAACACTACTACTAAGAATTGATTGAGCATCAGCTCTGAGCTAGACGCACACCTTATTCAACAAACCTGGGCGATACCCTATGAGGATACCTATGAGACAGGTATTATTTTCTCTATTTATAGATGAGAAAATTAAAACTGAAAAAGGTTAAGTGATTTACCAAATGTCACAGAGCTGGATATCGGCAGAGAAGTAGTCACACTCACACACCTGTGTCACACCCCCATGCTCCGCTCCCTTGGTAATGCAATATTTGTGGCAAAGCAATATAATCAGTTACTATGTTCATATATGTAAATGTGCATGCAGGCACACTGTTACATAAAAACCAGAACATGAAAGTATTCTTTTTTATTTTTGGCCGCAGCACCACACGTCTTGCAGGATCCCAGTTCCCCAACCAGCGATCAAACCTGTGCCCCCTGCAGTGGAAGCGTGGAGTCCTAACCACTGGACCGCCAGGGAATTCCCCAAAGTATTCTTATAAACTGATCAGAACTGTATAGAAATAGCTTTAGGAACACTGATAAAAATCAGGAAAAAAATTGGAGAAATGGAAATACTTCAATGTTTATTTTCCCGAGGGAAATAATTAAAAGCAGAGAGTGGTAGACGAATGCCAGGTGTTGCTAGTATCAGCATTATTATACCCAAGATATTGATCAGTTCTCCAGCTGCCTTAAAGTTGGAACAGGAAGATGTGAGCTAGAGAAGCAGGACGATGTAGAAATGGATACCAGCAGGTTAGAAGTCCCTGGAATGGCCTGGCAAGGTGGAAAAGGTGGTGCTGAGTAATATAGTGTCAGGAGGCAGTGTCCTGGGTTCAAGTCCCAACTCTGTTCCCTATTAGCTGGGTGACTTTGAGCAAGTTACTTAACCTCTCTGACCAGTTTCTTCATCTAAGAACTGAGAACAACTGTATTATCCATCTCTGGGGGATTGTCATGAGGATTATATGAGGCAGTGGTGGCACATTGTAAGTACTCAGTAGATGCTAGCTATGGTCTTCTTTCTTCTCATCATCATCGTCTTCATCCCAGGCATCTCCTGAAATCTCCACTTACCCTGTGCCGCCTTCCTCTGTTCTGGTGCCACCCAGTGAGACCTGCAGGGGGCACTCCTGGTACACTGCCCTCCTCTCCCAGCCCTCTCGCTTGTGTTTCTTGTTCCAAGTGGAAATATCGAGTTTTCAGCCTGAGATTGGCATCAGGAGGGCTGTTAAAGCCCCAGTCAACATCCCCGTCTCCTGGGCCTGGCCCTGTCACCTGAGCCTTGGGACTGCTAGCCTGCCCTTCTCTGTCCTGCCAAGCAGCTGCTCACGTTGGTTCCACTGTGCCAGGAGCTCAGAGAGAAGAAACCAAACTCCTGGGCAAGAACGTATTTGCATAGAACTGGCCCCATTTCCTGGAGGGGGAAATCACAGGGCTGGCAGCGTCCTCCGGAAGATGTATCAGCCAGACCCCTGCCTCAGTGCAGGCTGCCTTGAGCATGGCCTTCCTGACAAAGGAGACCACCACCCCCTCCCCTGCTTTATGGATCCGGCAGGTCCTGGACTTTACCTGGTATCTAACCTCAATTTTTGTTTATCATTGAACTTGAACAGAGTGAGGGAAAGAAAAAGTTTTCTTAGGTACCAGGATACAGAAAAATAAGCAGGATCCTAGCTTTCAGGTATTATGAGGTAAAGAAAGCAACTTTACAAGGAGTCAGTGAAACATGTCAGTACAGTTGTGACGATGGGAGATTGGGTTTGGAACTGGAGAATGTTGAGGGCAGGAGGGGCACAGCTGGGGCCACATTGCTGGTCTATAAAGAACCTTGGTACAAAATAGAAAAAAGGAACCCCCTGTGGGCAGATGCACTCCTTATGGCATGTAGCAAGTGATACTTTGGCGTAAAAAAAAAATAAAAAGGGGAATCCCTCCAGTAGACACGGCTCCAAGCCATGATGCAAGGAATGGCAAACTGAACGTGGTTCAGTCCTCAATTTGCCCCCTCAGTGGGTGCCTTTATGCAGTGCACAAACTGTACAACTGTATGTGGCAGCCTTGGGATCAACCAATCTGGGAAGATTTCCTTGAGCAGTATCATGAGACTTCTTAGGTAAAAGGTTGGAGGTGGGAGAGGAAGCATGAAGGGGAATACAGGAGGTGGCTGAGGATATGAACTTAGTGGAGCAGGGAGGCCAATCAGATAGATTATAACAATTTCTATAAATTCAAGGGAGATGGGGCCCTAGGAAACTCAGAGCAGAGGGAGCATAGGTTTGCAGGAGTGAAATGTGGCTGGATATCAGAGTGAAATGGGGAGAAGCAGAGCACAGATCCAGGACGGACAGAGCCCCACTGGGCTCCTGAGGCTGAGGGCTTTGCTGGTCTTCTGGCTGAGTTCAGGAGAGCACGAGCATCAGAACCTTCTCATACACAGGTCTATCTTGCTTTATAGGACTGGAGGAAGTAGACCAGGATTTAAAAGTCATGGACTTTAGAGGTAGTCCAGAATTAATCCTCACTTTACAGGTAAGGGATGGATCCCAAGCACTTTACAGACAAGGATGGGTCCCAAGTAATTTACAGGTAAGGGATGGGTCCCAAGAGGATAGACAGAACTAAGACCCAGGCCTCCTGGCTCCTGGTCCCTGGTTGTTTCTTTATTCCCTGTTGCCTCCCTCCTACCACAGTATATTGGGTGTGAATAGAATTTCTGTCCATTGGACCCAATTAGAAAGGTACTAGAGAAACCACCTAGTTAAAGAAATTCTGGATAGAACCCTTTGGTAATGTGATTAAGCATCCCCTAACTTATGTCTTATAAATGTGAGTTTTTGTAAATCGCATTTACTGAAAGGAGGTGGTATACCTAAATAATGATCCATTCATGACTCGGTGGGGTGGGTGTAGCTCAGTCCCTCTCTTGGATTTCTCCTCTGTGGTCTGGATTATCCAGCTATTAGGTGCCCTACTACTACTAATGGAAATTGTTCAGCCTTGTGGGGCCCGAACACTAAAATGCCCCTTGGAATCCTGTGGTGGGCGTTGTCAGTATCTCTATTTCCAGCCGATCCCTCTGACTGTGAAATGTTGCCTATTCTGAGCCTCCTCATGCCTCCTGACCCAAAGCTTCCCTCATCCCTTCCGTCCGCACTGGCTTTTCCCAGCAGAAGCCCCTCATACTGCTGCCCACTTGTGGATTCTCCTTCCCAAACAAGTTACTCACCCCTACTGTCCTCTGTGCTCTGAAGGAGCCCCTGCCCTATTACGAATGAGATAAAAGAAGAGATGAGGCCAAACTTGGGAGGAGTGAGTTAGAAAGGAGCAATTGAGAATAAGAAAGACAGAACTTGCTAAAGTGAGGAAACAGAGGGGTGTCCTTAAAAAAAGATGGTTCCCCTAACTGCCATTTTGTGTGGGAACACTGGACATCGCAACCCTGGCAAATTTTTCATACCGATGTGTGCTCATATTGACAAGTTTATGTTTCAACCATGCAAAATCACTCTAGTATCACCTTGAGACAAGCTTTGGAGTTCAACATACGTGGATTCAAATTCCAAATCGAACACTTTCTAGCTATGTTACCATAGGCGAGCTGCTGAACCTCTCTGAACCACAGTTTCTCCGTCTCAAGTAATATGTATATCTTGCATAGTAAACACTCACAAATATGAATTTCCTATGCCATTTATTATTGATTCCCTATAGGGCTCCTAGTGACTGTTCTAGGGCTTCTTTTTTTTTGTAAAAAGACTTAGAAATGGGCTTCCTTGGTGGCGCAGTGGTTGAGAATCTGCCTGCCAATGCAGGGGACACAGGTTCGGGCCCTGGTCTGGGAGGATCCCACGTGCCGCGGGGCAGCTGGGCCCGTGAGCCACAGCTACTGAGCCTGTGCGTCTGCAGCCTGTGCTCCACAATAGGAGAGGCCGCAATGGTGAGAGGCCCGCGCACCGCGATGAAGAGTGGCCCCCGCTTGCCGCAGCTGGAGGAAGTCCTCGCACAGAGACGAAGACCCAACACAGCCAAAAATAAATAAATAAATAAATATTAAAAAAAAAAAAGACTTAGAAATTAAAAACTGACATTTGATATGTACAAAGGAATGTATACATGATGGATATCTGTGTATATGCTATAAAACATAATTTAAGAACAAAAGCTCAACTTAAATCACTCTCGTAAAATTAGAAACTTACAGTGCCATTCAAGCTATCTGTGTCTTTTTCCACAACCTCTGCACACCTGCTGTTCTGGAACTTTTAAATGCTTTCTAATTGCTCAGTCCCACCGCCACCCTGAGTTTCAGTGAATGACTTTTCTGAACTACAGAAAAGTGAAAACCATTTGGAAGGAACTTCTGCAGAGACTTCTTCACCACCAGGTATCTCTTCCTGCTCCTGCCCTGTGATTCTTTCTTCCCTCCTCTCTCAGAGGAGTACTCCAAATGTCGAGCTGAGGAGTTTGCACTGTGACCTGTAAGCAAGGGCCACCAGTTTGGGGTTTTGATCCAAGAGCACAGGGACTGACATTGTGAATACAGGTTACCTCTTCCTTTGAGACTAGAGAGAAGGGTGCAGGGTGGGTCAAGGTCCTGGGCTGCTAGTGACCTTCCTGATCCTGATGGTGGCCATGAAATGAAAAAGGATATCCTAGAGAGATAGAACAAAGGGAGACTTGACAGAATTTGGTGGTTTTGTTGACATGTCAATGGATGGAACATAGGGTAAGGGTGAAGAGTGAAGATCATCTTTAGCTTTTTAATCTGATTAACTGGGAGGAACACAGAAGTAAGGAAGGAAGTCATGAGAACTCCCAGCCTTGAGGAGGAAGAGGATGAGTTCAGTTTGGGGCCTGTCCAGTTGGAGTGGAAATCCCCTGCCAGCCGCTGGAACTGTGGAGGTAATGCTGTAAAGAGAGCCCAAGGCTGAAGATAGAGATTTGGGTATAACTCAGGAACGATAGTTGGAGCCATGTAAGTGATGAAGGGTCCAGGAGCAGGACATGGAAAGAGAACATAAGACTGAACCTTGGGTATTGGAGGAGGAAACAGCTGTAGGTAGGGGCAGTGGAAGAAGATGAGGCTGGAATGGCACCAGGTCCAGGTCATAAGAGGCCTTCTGTTCCATGGTTAGGAATTTGGACTTTACTTATAGACAATGGGCGGTGTATTGAAAGCTTAAATTGAGAAGTGACACAGTCAGATTTGTGTTTCAGAGAGATTGGTGTTTCTTCTTAAATGAAGGATTTTATGATCTGACAGATTATTAGAGTAGAGAAAGACTAGAGGTAGGCGTTAGAAGGCTGCTGTAGTAATCCTGGTGAGAGGTGATGGGGTCCTGGACCACTGGCATGATGATGAGATAGAGAGGAAGGGAGTGGGATTTAGGTGATTTAGAAAGTAGATGCATTGATTAGATAAGGGAGATGGGGTGAGGAAGAATGAAGTCTAGGATTGCTGTCATGTTTCCTCTTGAGTCAAACCACTGTGTTCACCTGCAGATTAGTGTTCCTAAAATTCTGCTCTACCTTTGTCTCCCCTCTGCTCAAGAAACCTTCATTTACTCTCCATTGCCTTCAGAGCTGACCATGAATGGGCATAGCTCTATATTTACTCCAGGTCTTCCCCCACCACAAATGCTACGCTTACCTTCAGCCCAGTGCCCCCCCACCCCCGCCATGGGGGCTATTTGAAATGGACATTTACCCATCATAGGGCGTTTAGAGGCTGAACTGAACTAAAATGTCAAGCGCCGTTCCTCTTTTTTCCCCCACTATGTATATCAACTCAATATGATAATACTGGTTACTGATTAGTAGTTAAATATCTATGATGAGCAAAAACGGGGAAATAAATGTTTTCTTCCTTAATACATGCCAAGAGTGGGAGATTGTGGATAAAAACCTCTCAAAACATGGATTCAGATAATGAAAGAAGTCCTTCGTGATGAAAAGGTTGAGAACCACCACTCCGTATTCTGGTCCAGTGGACCACTTTGCTGCTGTTTCCCAAGCAGACTTGTATTTTCCTGTCCTCCCAGGACTTTGTGAATGCAGTTACCTCTGCCTTAAATGCCCTCCCCACCGTCTCCCCGTACCTGAATCCTCTGCATTCTTTAGGGGCCTTATCGGATGGATGTCACGTCTGTCCTCCCACATCTGCAGGACCCCCTAAGTAGAGTGATCTTTCCCTTTCTGCTGCCTCCTGGGCACTTGGGCTGCATGTTCTGCCCTCTCTCAGACCAAGCCACTGCAAGTGGGAATGATGTCTGCGCATTTCGCATCCAGGACCTCACCCAGCACTTAGAAAACGGCAAACAGCATGGAAATGGTGCTGAAGGATATAACCCCGTCGTCCCCTGAGCCCGCCCCTTCGGCGCTGCTTGTCGGGCCACTGGGCCGGTCCTGAATTCATTTCCACCTCATTAACTCGGCCCCAGGTCCGCCCCCGCCTGCTCCCGCTCTCGTTCGCCATCCCTGACACGACAGCCTCCTTTTCCTTCCTTCTCTCTTCCCCTGTCATCTTGCCAGCTCGGCTTCTATCGCTTCGCCTATCGTCTCTCTATCTATTTCTCCCTGAGTCTGTCTGGGTCTCTGTCTTCGGGTGTTGCTCTCTGTCCTGCTCCTCCAGCTGTCTGGGGCTCCGCTTCGTTGCCCCTACGCCCCACCCCCTGCCCAGGCCCCTCCAATCCCGGCAGCTCGGGCCTGGCGCTCCACATTCCCATTGGCCTGTCCGGAGCCCCCCGCCCCCGCCCGCCCGGCCCCTCCAGGTCCCTCCGTTCGCGCAAAGTTTGGCTCTGCGCTGCGGAGGGAGGGAGGGGGCGGCCCGGCCCGGCCCAGCTCTGCCCCCGGCCGGCCCGACCCCGGCCCCGGCCCCAGGACCAGCCCTTATCTGATCCCAGCTCCGGGTTTAAGAGTCCTGGCCCTGCCCGTCGCACAGCTCCGTTCCTCACGCCTGCCCGCCCCGTCTGTCCGTCTGTCCCGCTGCCCATCCGAGGGGCCACTCCACCCCGGACCCAAGGTAAGACCCTGGCCCTGATGAAGGAGTGCTGCCGCCGCAGCCGGGGTCCTGTCCACCTCACTCTCCAGAGATACCGGGGCCCCCAGCCCCTAGGTCCCTACCCTGACTGGCCTCAGTGGTACGGTCCTATTCCCCAGCCTCCCACCTTGGGCAGCCCCAAACGGAACCTTCTAGGAAGGGCTCACCAAGAAGGAAACTTTCCCAAACTGGTCACCTCAGCACTTTCAGCTGAGAAAGGGGCTTTCCTAATGCTCCTTCCTATTGGGCAGACCTGCAGTTGCATCACAGCCCTCCAACTAAATACAGTGACCACCACATATAACCATGCACCCTCACAGGCACTCCAGAGAGTGCCCCCTCTTCCCGGGATCATCAGGTTACTCCCACTCCCATGCCCAGCCCCTTTTCCCCCCTCCCCATGCTGTGACATTCACACAGTGACACCCACTGATCACTAGTTCACACAGGGGAAGAAGACACCTACAGCTCAGATGAGGGAGATGTAGTAGCCTGGTGTGACTGGGACCCCCTGCCCACCCAGTTTCTTCCCTTCATTCCAACTTACCTCCCACTTCAAGACACCCCTCCCCATTACAACCCTCCTCCCCTCCCCACAGCTGTTTCACACTGAGATCACCTGGAGGAGAGCAGCAGGGCCACCTCTGCTAGAGTAAGAAGGGCAGATTGGGTTCCGTAACATCCACCCTCCAGGTGAGATGCCCCTTCCCCATCCCATCCCTTCTCCCCATCAGGAACTAACCAAGGGCACCTGCGTAAGGAAAGAGACAGGTTGGAACTTCCTGATTGGAGGGAGAAGAGTTGAGCTCCAGGATGCATGGAAGGACAAAACTGGGGACGAGTGGGAGTAGGACCTCTTGTACCTTGAGATCTCATTCTTGTTAATGAAGGGCCCCAGGCAGAGTGAGGCAGATGGGGACGTGGGGGTGGTGAAGAAGCCAGTACAGATTTGGACCCCAAAGGAGGCCTAGGCTTAAAGCCTGATTCTGTTGCTTATCGATACACATTCTAGCTAAAGATTTCTGGCCCGTCTGCCTTGGCCATGGTGCTTGAATTTTTTTTCCCCACCAGGACTGCTTTAGGCATTTCTGGGTGGGAGGGAGATGATGATGGGAGACTTGATGCCCTTCTGTGAGGAATGACACTTGTTTAGGCGTGACGAGGGCCTGCAGTGGGTATCAGGAAACCAGTCTGAGAAGGGACCAGAAGCTACCACTGAATTCCATTCAGTTTCATCTTGAAAAGCTGTTCCTAATCTCCAAGGATTTCTGTTCTGTTACATGTTCCTGGCATGACGGTGGGCACCATCGGGTGCAGGGCTTGTTAATTCCTCACGGTATAGGCTGGGTACGGGGGACCAAGTGTAGAAGCAACCGAGTGTCCTGGCTTATAGCTACTTCTTCAGGGAGGAGGAAACGAGGGAGGAGGGGGAGGGAAGGCATCATGCCAGGGAGAGGGGCCAGGGCTGGTCTGCAGAGGCAATAGGCATGGCCCAGGCAGTGCCAACTCCTCTTCCCCGCCCTCCAGTCCTTTGGTGGTGGTGGCGAGGGAGGGAGAGAGGGGGTGTTGGGGGGTGATCTGGGCCAGTCCAGCCTCCCAAAGCCCTTGCCAACCTGGGTCCTGAAAGGAGCTGCTGTTTTCTGAGCCATCCCCCCGCCCCGCACCCGGAGCTGAGCAGCCAACTTGTCTCAGTGGATATCAAATGGCAATGACTCCACTGAGTGGAGAGGGGTGGCGGGGGCAGGGTTATGGTCCCAATCCTTCTGTGGTTCTAATGCAGAATCCCACTGCTGCCCCCTACCCTGAGGGAAAAAAAATCTGTCTGCCCAACATCTGCCCTACATGTGGTCTGTGAACACATACGTTTGTGTGGGAGGGTTAGTTGTCCGACTCCTGGCATCCCTCACCTCCTCCCTGTGTCCCACTGAACGGTGCCCCATCCCCACACCTGCACCTCTGTGCACGAGCTTGTTTATAACTCCAGCCTGGTTGGCTTGGGCTAAAAGGGAAGGGCGTGGCAGAAGACCCAGGGGCCTCCTTCCCTGGTCCTCCCTAGGGACCAGAGAGGCTGGGACACTTGGATCTGGGTGGGCTTAGATCAAGTCCTCTGAGGTCATGCCCAGATTGATGGAATAAGGGGATTAGGGCTCTGGGGGGTGGGGGGGGGGGTGAGTCATGCAGAAAGACCCACTTCTACAAAGGAGAAAAGACCCCCTGCATCTTTTAGCAAAATGCTTGGTTTCTGCACACAAGATGGAAGATAGGCCAAACCTCCTGGCATCAGTGGGGAGGGAAAGAGATGTTGGGCAATGGAGCCCCTCAACTTTCCTGCCAAGGGTTACTTAGGACGGAAGGAAAAAACCTCCAGTCTCCCTCCCCTCCCCAGCCTAGATTCTTCTCTTGCCTGAATGGTCAGTGCTACTGTCCGGGTTAATGCCAAACTGTCCAGGATGGTGGTGAGGCCCTGGAAGGGGCAGAGAGAAGGGAGAGTCCGAGGCACACTGCTAAGATGAAACTGCAGAAAGATTAGAGAAATGGGAGATCTGGAATCCAAGTGTTTTAGCATCCAGTGAAGGGTGGCTGGCAGGGGCGGCTCTTGGGAATCGAGCTTTCTGAGTTTACCACATCACCCTGTCTCTTCCACAGGCTGCGTTCAATGCTTTTCTCCCTTCATCCAAGTTTAACATACGTGTTGCCACCATTTTCATGGAGGCAGTGCATCTGAGTGGCCCCTCTTCATCCCCTCCCCACATCAGAACCTTGAAAGGGCACAGAGAAAAGGATTATGGGAAAAACTCTCCCGTGGGTGTCTGCCAGCTGGGAGCTGGATTTGAGGTGGTGGGGAGAAGGGAGGGGCTGGCTCTGGAATGCAGGAGAGAAGTGAAAACTGAACTGCGTGGCTTGGAGAAAGAGGCTGGAGAAACATGGGCTTCAGAGGACTGAATTAGCACTTCAGGCCCCTAAAAAGGTGTAGCATAGAAGGAGTGGATATGGCCATTCTGCTCCCCTTCCAATGGCAAAAGACCTGGGGAAAGGATTGGGGCTGCAGCTTGAAGGACTCAGGCTAGATTTCAGGAAGCAGGTCCATAAAAGGAAAGAGATCTGAAATGGAGTTTGGGAAAGAGAGGCAGACCACCTTCTGGACCCAAATAAAAACAAACCCACCCCCCCCCAAACAAAAAAGCCCATCATTAAGGCTTGTGAGGGGGGAGCTGTGAAGCTCAGAGAAGCGCACGGATTATTGCAACAGTTGTCAAGACGCCTCTTCTCGGGGGAAAGTGCGACCCCACGGTGCTGTCTCAGGGCTCCTTTCTGTTGTCTGAGAGGCAGAGGCATAGTGGTTAAGAGCACAGCCTTGGAGTCAGACTTCCTGGGTTTAAAATCCTGCTTTCACTGCTTAGTAGCTACAGATGTCTCCTCATCCTTACAATGGGGCTAATTATAGTTGTGTATTAAAAGACTCGATATTTGTAAAGGGCTTGGAGTGGTGCTTAACATGTTAAAAATAAAAAGTGCAGTTGTTGGCTGTTATGGTTCTCCCACCTCTGTGACTCTTTCTACTCCGTCATCTCGCCTGGCTTCTGGGCCTGCTGCAGCCCTTCTCTGTGGCTCTTCTGAGGTCTGTCCTAGGTCTCTGTCTCTCCACCCTTCTAGAGTTTGGGAAGGTGGGAGAATTATCAAGTCGTTTAACATGAGCTTCCTGTCTTCATTCCAACAAGCTGGGCGTCGCCTGGGTCTCCACGCCCCTGGGCCCTTCTTTCCATGAGTTTTCACCAAGCAGGTGTGCTGTCTGCAACTCGGATTCGATAAATGTAACCGAGCTGCTGGGCTTCCCTAAAATAGTCTCTTCCCCCGTCTGGGTGACTTATGTCTTCCAGCCAAAGACGCCGGCTTCTCTCTACCCCGACATCTCGCCCCTGTCCCTCCATGGCCCTGCCTCTTCCCTCCCTGCCCACATTTCCCCCACAACTCCCCTCAGGTGTGTGAGTCTGCCTCTTCTCTGCCCCCTGATCAGCCTGTTCATCCCGTGAGCCTGGGTGCCCAAAGCGGCCTCCTTAATGATCTTCCTAACTTCCACCTTTCTTTCTCCTTGATTCCCTCTTTACTCCACACAGAATTATCACTGGAACTGTCATCATGAAGCATCAGTTTTATCTTGCCCCTTTGCTACTCAGACGTCTCTGTGGGTTTTCAGGTGAAAACTCCCAATCACAGTCTTCAAGATACTTTATATCAACCTTTCTCCCATCCCCTCCAGTTCTCCTATCTTTTGGGACCCCCATCGATTCAGACCTTGTTCTGGGGGAGCATATCCCATGGCAATCCCTGAGCCACACCCCTTCCACCCTGGGCCCTCACGCAGGCCTACCCCTCCAAGTCCTGCCCCTCCTACAAATCTCCATCCTTCTGTTTCCCTATCTGCTCTGTCATCTTGTACCCCTTCTCCTCAGCATCCTGCCTGTTCCTTGTCCTTCGTGTCTATGAATTTGCCCAGGATGACCTGGGCAGTGGTAATGTTGGAGGGGACATCCTGTCTCCTACAATAACAGGAGCTCCTCTAGGGTGGGGCCTACACCCCTGTCAGACTGTCGACTCCCTGAAGCAAAGGCATCTCTTCCCTCCCTGGACCCCTCTGCACCCAGGGCACAGACTGCCTACTGACCAGCTTGACTAGGTAGGAAACCTTTCTGGTTGCTAATTCTGTGGGAGGACCCTGACTTCAGAGGTTTAGGAGTGTCCTAGACTAGGGTATATGTAAGACTCTGTTATCCAACTCTCTAGGGAACCTCCAGAGAAACTCCTCTCCTACTAAACTCCCCATCCTGTGGAGACAGTTTTACCCTAAGATTATAAGCAGCAGATTAAGCGCTGCTGGCCCAAACACAAAAATCCACATGGGTATCCACAGAACCTTTCTCTCCACGCCAGGGAGGTCTGCTCCTGCCTGATGCTGGGCTTGTCAGTGGGCGTCTGGAATGGGAAAGGGGGCAGAGGCCAGAGTCTAGTCTGGGACAGCCCCGTTGTCTGGAGCATACCTCTGGGTGGGAGCCTGCAAGCTGGGAGACACGTGGGCATAGCTCTAAAGTCGGGTTAGGCCTGACCTTTTAGAGTTATATCCTCAGCTCCACCCCCATCCTAGTCCCAACCACAAGACCCGGGCACACACCTTCTCCCCACATCTAAATCTCCCTGGTTGACCCTCTGTAAAAAAGACATGGGCAACAGCAAGAGGAAAGGGTGAGGATGTCTGAGTCTAGGGCAGTGGTTCTCAAACTTTTTGGTCTCAGGACCCCTTCACATCTTAAAAATTATTGAAGACTGCAAAGAGCTTTTGTTAATGTGGATTACATTGATAGGTTAGAAATGAGAGGAAACTTAAAATATGCATTAATTCATTTAAAAATAACAGCAATAAACCCGTTTTGCATGTCAATTTAGATGACATATTTTTAACAAAAAAACAGCTATGTTTAAAAACAGACAAACAAAAGTTTAGTAAGTGGCATTGTCTCACATTTTCACAAATCTTTTTAATATCTGGCTTAATAGAAGACAGTTCGTGTTTCATATCTGCTTCTGCATTCAATATGTTACAATATCATATTGCAATGTAGCTTCTGGAAAACTCCATTGAACACTCATGAGAGAATGAAAGTGAAAAGAAGCAAATAACATATTAGTATTATTATGAAGGTAGGTTTGACCTCATAGAGCCTCTGAAAGGGTCTCAGGAGCCCCCAGGGTCCCTGGACCACACTTTGAGAATTACTAGTCCAGAGGAACGTCAGAAAACAGTTTGGAAAAGCCCCAGGTGATTTGAACATCCTGGTTGATCTCGCTTAGCTGCCCATGGTCTTTTGAATGTTTTCACTAGGGAGGCAGTATGGGGTAGTGGTTAATCATGTGGGTCCTGGAGACAGACTACCTACTTGAGCTTGAATCTCAGTTCTACCACTCACTAGCTGTGTGACTTTGGGCAGATTATTAACATCTCTGTGCTTCAGTTGTCTCATCTATAAAATCGAGCTTTTTAAAAGTGCCTACTTTTTAGAATTGTTGAGAATTAGATGTTGTAACGCTAGAAAAGGGCCTAGCATAGTGCTGAATAATATGAGCTCTCATTAAATACCAGAGCCTTGCCCCTGAATCCACTGCCCACGGGCCCAGAAGGCAGTGCGATGCAGAAGTGACCTTTCCCAAATTGCAGATGTGGGTTTCTTGAACCAGAGAGGAAAAGTGACTTGTGTGAGGTCCCAGGAAAAGTTAACAGGGTTGTTGGGCCCTGAACCCAGGAGTTCTAACTCTTAGCCCTACACTTTCCCCACCAGACTTTTTCAGTGGGGGAAAAAAACCCAAGGTCCTGAGAGGAGGGGAGCAGAACTTACCTTTCCCCCAGCAATCCCAAGTGTGCCATCCAGGGCCAACAGCAGTAGAGCAGGAAGCCTTGAGTTGAGGGCAGGTAGCAGGGAGGAACTTCCTGACCTCAACAGCAACTGAAAAAGGAGAAAGCAAGCCAGGAGAAGACATTCCTAAGCCCAGAAGGTTTTTCCATCTTGCCTTGTGGGGAGCAGTTCTGTAAAGTGGCCCCAGCCCTCTCTCCTAAGGGTTTCTGGCCCAGGGCAGAGGAAGTCTGTGATAGGGCAACACTGCTTCTCCTGGGGTGCCCCTTTCCTGCTCACTGCCTGCGGCCCCTTCCTGGATCATCCCCTCCTCTCAGTCTCCCAGCACTCCAGGCTCTGGGTCCCTTTCCCAGTGGCTCCTGACCCTGCCCTTTGTGCTGTGCTGCCAGGGCAGTGCATGCACCTTAGGAAGGGTGCCAGTGGTGCCAGTGGGGGTGGGGGAGGGGCTGGGGGGTCCCCTGGCCAGGAGGAGAAGCCTCTCCCCACAGCTCTGGGGAAGGGGATGACGCAGATGGGGGAGACAGACAAACACACCAGGGGCAGGGGCGGGGGGAGGCAGCCCTGGCTCTTTGGCCTGTCAGCCAAATCCCCCTGAGCTGGGCTGCAGGCACCACCTTGTCAGAAGCCTAAATACTCCAAACCCCAAGCACACACCCTGAGCAGAAGCATTCTGGAGGGTCAGATGCCACCAGCAGCCGCCGAGCCTGACAAGTCGAGGCGGGCTTAGGTTTGAGACCTTGCTGTCTATTGCTCAGTTTTTCCTCTGCCACCCACACAGTTCCCTAGAATAGATGGGAAAACTGAGGCCAAAAGTGGGTGGGCTCAGACTGCCCACGTGCTTCTTTCCAGAGTCCAGTTGGGAGGAAGGGGCCTGGCCTCCCACAGCCCCTCCTCCCCCATCCCTCCCAGTCCCCCTGGTTTTTTCCATTTGGAAAGCCCTTTCTGGCTCGTGGCAGGTTTGGGGGCCCTGGTCTAGTCTCCCTCCCCTGTCTCCTGGGCAGTGTCCCCAGGGGAGCCCCCGGGGGCTGAGATCTCTTCAGTCTCAGCCCTGCCCCACCCCCTGCCTCCACCCGCGAGGCCAGCAGCCCCCCAGCCCCCGCCCCTGGGCTGTGGGACAGGGAGAGGGCCGAGGGGCTGGCTCTGCATACTAATGTCCTGCCCATTGTCAAAGCCCCTTTGTGCCCCAGAGCTCCATTGAGGCGCCTCCGGGGCGGGCACAATGGGGGCTCTGTCCCCGAGTTCCCCCAAACAGTCACCTGCTTTCAGAGCCTCCCCCCCGCTCCCACCCCCACCCGCCCCAGTGTCCGGAGGGCCCAGCGAGCTTGGGGGAGTGGGGCCAGAGCCAGGGGGGATGGGCAGGAGGCGACCCCTCCCTGCCCCCCCCCACCCCGGGCAGGCTGGGGAAATGGGCCCAAGGCAGGGAGAGGCCCCGGCTTACAGGGGGCGGGGGCGGGGCAGTCTGTGGATGGACTTGGAATGCAGGTTCCGTGAGGCCGGCCAAGGGGAAGGGGCACTCAGCCTGCCCACTCCTCGGTTCCACATGCCCCGCCGCCGCGGCCCGTGCCTTCCCGCCTCTCCTCCTCCTCCCACCACGAGGCTCATATATGCAGAGACACACAGGCACACGCTCATGCATGCGGCCCCACACACGGCTCCCGGACGCACGCCGGAGCGGATGTGCCCAGACCCAGCAGGCCGACTCAGGCACACAGACCCGCACCGGCCACTCGCATATGCACCAGCACACCTGCCCTCCATCCCCTTTGCACCCCTTCCGCCAGCCTCCAGCCTCGAGAGGCTCAGCACCAGCGCCCCAGCCCCCGACCACCCCCCACCCCGTGCCCTCGCTGGCCCCTGCTGCTCCAACACAGGTTATAACAAGTTTGCACTTGTTGTGACCTCAAGAATGTGGCCCTGGGGCGGGGAATGTCCCGCTGCTCCAGACCTCACCTGCTTATACGTTAACCACGGACATGGTCTCTGCTGAACCGTGAGCACGCCCGCCCCCTCCCCCCCCCCATTCCCACAGACCACAGAGAGGTTTGGTGAGCCAGGACCCCCGCCCCAGAGCGGAGCCAAACACACTGAATGGAGTGATGCGGGAATGACCAACCCCAGCCTGCCCCAGCACCGGCCCAGGGCCACCAGCCCTTGCATCTGCCCAGCGCACTCAGGGTCACGGCCTCTCACCACCCTGTGAGGTAGATGGCCTCGTTATCATTTCCCCGTTTTATAGTAGGGCTCTGACAGGTGCATGACATATCCAGGTGGCAAGACTGGGACTCCATTCTAGAATGGAAGTCTCTTGCTGCTGGGTGTTTTCCTGGGTTGTTTTTTTGCGGGGCAGGGGTCACTATCTGCCTCTTGGCTTCACTGAGATGACCCAACCCATGTGGAATTTTCACAGAATTATCTTTTGCCCACCTTCTTTGGGAAGAGTGGGGGTATGTTGGGGTTGGAGTAGGGAGAACAATGGGTACAGGGACCTTAAACAGGATTCTGTGTCCAGAAAGAAACTCAAAAGTTCACCTTGACCCTTGACTGCCTCTAGGCAGGGTGAGCCTACCTCCTTTCATTTCCTACATTCCCATGGGCCCCATTCCCATTGCTGACGGATCACTGGAGAGAGGAGCCCCATGGCCTTCTTGGCTAGAGTTTGGAGTTTGAGATCTCTGTTGATTGTAAGTCCTTCACGACACCTGGCTCTGACCTTCCCTGTTAATATCCTATGTCTGTATAAGGATCTATAGGGCATGTCTATGCCTCTCCTACTATTCTGGTTTGGGGCATCTTCTGGAAGCCTGGAGCAGGTACCCTAAAAAGGGAAGAGATGGAGGACTTACCAGGACCAGGACCCCGAGGATTTGAGGGCTGCTTGCACGATTGTGTGCTGGGACCTGGGGTGGTTGATGGGGTCACAGTTGCAGAAACCCCATTAGATGGAGAACTAAGCTGATGTTGATTTGCTCATCTGCAAATGTTATCGAATGCCGATCTCCATGATGCTTCCCTTACATCAGAATTGCAAAGACCCTTGCAGGCCCCTTCTATGCCTTAACCCCACTGCTCACCTAGAATGCTCCCCGGCTGGCTGCCAGATTCTGCTGAAGCTGCATCATCCATCTGTCTTCCTCCATGCAGGAACACTCCTCTCCCAGCCCTTATTCTCTGGTGTATTCTTCTGTCTCCAAGTGCCCTTCCAAATGTCCCCTGTTGGAGAAGGAGGCCTGGCCAAAGGACAATTTCAGCCCCTCCAGCTGCACTCAGGCTTGGGTGGGTGGGGGACAGTGAGACAGCGACCTCTGAATCTAGTTCTGCATCTAGTCAGTGTCGTTGTGCCACCCCTGCCCCCATCCTTCTACTCAGAGGAGGAATGTGGATAAGGAATAAGTGGAAAGTTGGGGAAGGGCAGAGAGATTCCCTCCCAGGGTGACAGTAGACCCCCCCCTGCCGCCAGGCTTCTCTGTGTGAGGGTCAGAGGTTGCTCTTCAAACGTGGAACCTGAGAAGGAAAGGGAGTGGTGAGGACCCCTGTCAGGGAAGGTGGCTCAATTCCCTGAATATGCATCAGAAGCACAGGGTGACTATGGGTCTCCATCTCCACCAAGGGTAAAAATAAGAACAAATTGCTTAGGCAGCAACAAGCAAATTTTGACTTAGCAGGAAGCATTTCCTGGGTATAAGGGATTACCAGGCAAAGGGGAAGGATGGAAAGAGGTGGAGGACTCACTCCCCCTGATGAGAAAGAGAGGCCCAGCTTAGCCGCCTATTGAACAGAGGTTGGGTGGCCTAGGAGACATTTCCAAAGGGGCTTAGAGCCCCTGTGGGCCATGGACTTCCAGCTGTCTCAGGTAACTCCCTTGATCATTTCCACAACCCCTAGCAGAGAACATCATTGAATCTGCCCCTTCCCAATGGGCCCGCTATCTGCTGTTTCTTTTTTTTTTTTTTTAAAGATTTATTGATTGATTGATTGATTGATTGCTATGTTGGGTCTTCGTTTCTGTGCGAGGGCTTTCTCTAGTTGCGGCAAGCGGGGGCCACTCTTCATCGCGGTGCGCGGGCCTCTCACTATCGCGGCCTCTCTTGTTGCGGAGCACAGGCTCCAGATGCGCAGGCTCAGTAGTTGTGGCTCACGGGCCCAGTTGCTCCACGGCATGTGGGATCCTCCCAGACCAGGGCGCGAACCCGTGTCCCCTGCATTAACAGGCAGATTCTCAACCACTGCGCCACCAGGGAAGCCCCTGCTGTTTCTTCTAGCTCTTCTTGTTGTCATATTTCTGGGCCAGCTGCTGTGGGGCAAGGAGATTCCTGAGGCCTGCTGATGGGAGGGGCACACTGGACACCCCTAGGCTGGGGCTTTGGTTGGAGGGGAAGAGCTCAGTGGATAATGCTCCTAGGTTGGCCCTTCAGGACCCCAGGGTTAAGAAAAGATCTTGTAGGAAGAGAGAGCTTGGGATGAGGAAGAAAGCCAGGGTTATTGCTCTGATTCTGGTGCTATGAGCCGGCTGTGTGATTGTGGAAAAGTTACTCAACTTTTCTAAACCTTGGCTTCCTCTTCAGTGAAATGAAGGGGTTGAACAGGGTGACCATGGGGGCCTCCCAGCGCCGACATGCCATGATGGTATGGTGGCCAGATGAAAAGTGCAGTTTAAGTGGGCCTGGGTTCAACTTGCAGTCACCTCTTCCTTACTAGTGGTCCTTCTGGACAAGTCAGCTAACCTTTCTGAGTCTGGTTTCCACACATTCACATGAAGGCAATGGCATTACCCACCTCCCAGGGAGGATAGGATGACGCGGTACATGGAAACCCAGCACAAGGGCTGAGGTGGGGAAGTCCGCAGCACGCGGGGACACAGAGGGGCAGCAACTCACACTGGGGCTGTGGGTGTCTGGAAGGGCTTCTCAGAGAAAGTGACATCTAAGCCGAGGCTTGAAGGAGGGGTAGAGATCGACCAAGTGGAGTGGGGAGGGGAAGAGTGCTTCACGGAAGAGGCCCCAGTGTTTGCTGAGAACTGTTGGTAAGAGAAAGCATGGCCCGTTCAAGCACTGGGAGAAGCTCAGTGTAGCTGGAGGGCAGAGGCTGTGTGTGAGGGGTGGGTGGAGGGCCGAGAATGCTGATGCTGGAGAGGCCAGCTTATTACATACTCTGTCCCACCTGTCATTCTAGGGGCTTGTGAGTTGGGATCTCTCCACTTCCCCTCCATCTTCCTTTTCCTACTTTTCTTTCTCCCAAGCTCAGTCCTCTTGTCTTTGGTCACGTTTGGGGTCCAGGTCTGGAGTTTTCCGCCTCTCTCCTTTCCCATGATGAAAGAGGGATCTGCCTCCTGCAGAAGACTCTGGATTTCTGGCATTGAGGCTCCGTGCTAAGCACTGCGTACCCACTGTGGGCCCTCCCCAACCTGGCGCCTCATGAGAGAGAGATGCAAGAGTGTTGATGGCAGTGGGCTGAGGGCAGTGTGGAGTGAGAACTGAGGGAAACTAGAGAGAATACAGCTCTTCAGCCTGGAGTAAAGGCGGATGGAGAGACCGAGTCAGTGCGCGCAGCTGTCTGAAAGTTGACGCTTTAATGGGAAGCTCGGAGGAAGGACTTCCCAAGGATGAAGCAGGTCACACACCAAAAAGGGAGCCTGAGGGAGGGAAAAGAAATGTACAATATCAATCCTATGGGCTCTTTTAAGCCAAGAAATACTTAGACAAAGCTCTATACTAGGCACTGAGGAGGTCACAAAGATGAACAAAACACAGGCTAGGAAGCAGTTCAGAAATGATTCTCCTGATTGATGAGGTGGGCATGATCCTTCCTGGAAGGTGTAAGGCAGATAAAACGCCCCCTCTGGCAGCTGCCCCTGAGGGTGCTTCCACACTGGGGGTACCTCTCCTGCCTCCCCGCCGCCTACATTGCCTCTCGGACCCTCCACCGACTAGGTCCAAGGCCTCCCTCATCACAGCCACACAGCTTCTAAGATCACAGACGAGAAAAGGTATAGAGAAGGGACCTTCAGCCGGGAGGTAGGTCAGCCTCCCTCTCTTCTCTCAGCTGGGGAGCCCCACTGGTTCCAGGACCCTAAGGAACCGGTCCCATCAGGTTGGCCTCTCTCTGGTTTCTCAGATTCTGGTAGCAGATCTGGTGACAGCTCAGTGGCTCCCTGGCCTCCACCCCAAAAACCTTATCTTCTGGGGCCTGGCCATCCTGGGCTCTTTAAAAAATTTAAAAAAAAAATTTTTTTTTTTAATCATTTCTTAGTGATTTATTCTCTTAAGGCTCCATCAGCAGGTGGAATGGAAGACCCCTCCCACCCTGATGCCTTGGGTAACCAAAGCATTATCCTCCTTCAGTGCCTGCTCTGTCTGGAGGACCCGCACATCAATGCCTTGTTTCCTGAGGTACAGTTGATGAGGGTACCTTCGAGGCCTCACTCATCCCCTGGCCAATAACAAGGGTCTGCACGCCTTTCTCGACAACTTCCTGCACATCTGCAGGCTGCACACCAGGAGAACACTCAGTTCCTGTTTCTCTCCGGTCCCAAGCCTGACTTCCCCCTGGCCACACTTTGCAGTCCTTACAGATTTTAGTAGAGCCTGGTACTTTCATTTGCCCCCTATGAGAGGGAAACAATTTCAGGGGAAGAAGGAACTTAACTGAACTCCAATGCCCTCTCTTTTCAGAGTTGCGATCCCAAACGTCTCCATGCTTTACCCCTCATCCTGGGCTTTGAGCAGCCTGCCAGCTGGCTGGAGCCACCAAGGGGAAGCAGGAGGGCAAGGGGCCGAAGGGCATGATGTAGGAACTGAGTTCTTTGTGGCATCCCTCACTAAACACCTTTCCTACCTCTTGGCAGGTTGAATGGGTTTTGGAGGGAGCTTCACCTTAGGAATTATAGGGGGGTAGGATGAAGGAGGTGGGCTGGAAGCCTCCTCCAATGCCAGGGCTGTAGGAAGTCCTACCGCATGAATCACTGTTACCCTGGAGAAAGGACAAATAAGGCAGGAGGTAACTGCAGCATCATCAAGCCCACATGGGTGTGGAGAGGCAACGTGAGTGAAGGTCCGCGGGACTTGGAGACAGAGGGTCCGGCTTTGCCATTAAATCAACATCAGCAAGTTACTTTACCTCTCTGAGCCTTAGTTTCCCTAATTTGGTAGATATTTTTCTTTCATCTGCAAAGTAGGCTAATAATAATATCTTATATTTGCATACAGGCCTTACAGATTTCACATACTTTATCTCCTGTAATCCCAACCAAACAATGGAAGGTTTTATTGCCTCCTTAGGTGAGGAAACTGAGCCTTAGAGAGATGAAGAGATTGACTGAAGTTCCCATAGCAAGTAGATGGCACAGATCTGGATGGCAAATAGTGGGAAAGAAGAATAGATAGGGACCTTTGGCTATGACCCAGACCTGCCAGGATAACAAATAGGTTTCATTTGTAAGGCTAACTGCATTGGATTGAAAATGGCTCTCTGTATCACCATGCTGAGAAAGATTCTGAGGTTCGGTGAGGAAAAAAGTACTGTGATGAATTAGTGATATCTGTTAAGGGCAGGAGGTGGGGTAAATGACGGCCCAGACGCGGTGTCGTTGGCATCCCTAGCCTGGAATCAGACCAGGGATTTCATATCTAAGAAGTCCTTCCTCTATACTAATCAATTAGGTTAAATTCAAAGGCACCAGCTTGAAAAGAGAACTAAGGTGTAGTCTCTGCCTTCAAAGAGCTCACCGTCTCTCAAGGACAGAGGAGCGCTATATTGATGATGTGGCAAACTGTCCCAGGAACGTAGAGAGAGTAATGAGGGCATTTTAGGCAGAGAGACCTGCTTGGTAAAAGCATGGGGCCGTGCAAGTGGGGTGCAGACTGCATTTGAAGAGCCAATGGCAATTCTATATGGCTAGAAGATGGGGTTCATAGGGAAAAGTACCAAAAGGAGAGGCTGTGGAAATCAAGGTGGCATCAGATGGTGAAGGGTTCTGAATGCTATATTTAGAAGTTTGGGTTTTACTACAGAAGCTGTGGAACTCCTTGAAGGATTGAAAGCCAGAGCGATGGGATGTAATTGTGTTGTTGAAAGGCACTGTGGCAGCTGAGGGGGTGGAGGTGAGGGAGGCGAGGCTGGGGGTGGGAAGACAGGAGATCATTGCAGCACTTCAGGTGAAAGAGAACTAGGGCAGCCTCAAAGGAGTTGGAGAGAAGCCCACAAAGGCAGAATTGATAAGAGCTAGTGACCCACTGGATGAGGGGCAAGAGAGAAACCGAGGGCAACTCTAAAGTTTCCAACCTGGGCACTGAATGGATGGTGAGGCTGGGAACAAGAGGGGAAGCACAGGAGAGACTCCCTTCTGAGTAGAGAGGACATCAGTCTGAACACGTTAAAACTAGACTCTCCAGTTAGAGGGAGCCTGGAAGTGTTGGTTGTACAGGGCAGAGGTGAGGGGAATCTGTGGGAGCGGTTGAAACAGCCGAGGAAGGGAGAGCAGAGTGGTTAGAGATGCCAAGGGGGATCCCTGAGAAACACCAACAATTCAGGGCCTGCGAGAGACCACAGCAAGAGAGATGGACCAAAAGTAAAGAGACAGGGAGGAGAGAGCCTGGAGGACCACGTCAGAGAGTGATGATGAGACTCTGCACCGTGTTAGTGCTGACCCCACCGAGTGCTCTTGGTACATCTGTGCACTTATCTAATTCTCCCAACACCCTGGTGAGGTAGATATCATTAGGCTCCTTTTTTTGCAGGTAAAGGAAAAGGAAACTCAAAGAGTTTAAGTGATTTGCCCCAAATCCCAAAGCCTAGAAGTGGCAGGGCCACTAAAGAGCTAATCGAGGTCTCCAGAATCAGGGGATCCCCACCACATCTCAATAAGAACCAAAGGAGAGAGTGTCCAGAACGGACAGGCTGGCCATCAGTCTCACATGACGCAGAGAGACTGCTGGGGTCGAGGACTGAGAAAACGCCCTTGGATTTGATGATTGGAAGGTTAGCTGTGACCTTGGAGAGAGATTCTTGCGGCTCTAACTGCCACCAGCTGGCTGTGCGGATCAAGCGGAATTGCTTCTAATGTGCTTCATATGATGCAGAGCCTGGTAGTTTGAAGGAGGCTGATGCTGTTATTTTTATTGTTACTAAATATTGGTAAATTGGACCACTTGATATTGCTGACATGGGACCCATTCTTTAAAACTGGTGATTTCATATGGGTCAACCTAACAGTAAAAGGGGGTGGGCTGGGGTCGGTGGGCAGGAGAAGGCAGGAGAAGGCAAGCCGCCAGGGCAAGGGCAGTCCCGTGGGGCTGGGGAGCCCTGCCCCCTGGTGGTGGGGAGGTAATCTTCAGCACCAGGCTGAGGATCGGTGAGGCGTGAAGTTTGCACGAGTCCCTCTCATCTCCTCCGCTCCCCTCCAGCCATCTGTAGTCTTGCCAGCACCCTCTCCACTAAGTCCAGCTGGGCATGGGGGTGAACTCTCCCTAGGGGGCTCTGTCGGGAAGAATACTTCTAACCTCTCAACTAGGGTGATCCTCTCAACCAGTATCTTTGGGGATCAGTTGGGTTCTCCCCTATGGAGAATCCAGGAGCCTAGGCCAGGTGGTGACTGATTAAATAGTCAGAGCAGGCTGACACACGAACAAGAGGTCTTCAACAGACCCCTTGGTCATCTCCAGCCCAGCCCCTCTGAAATCTCCCCCAGTATCCTTGGGAACCTTTTCAGTGTCGCAGGTCTTACTGATAACAGTAGAATAACAATGACAACGGAAGTTATTTGTACTAATGCCATTGCTTCCAGCTGTGTCTTAGCACCTGGACTGATTTTTCTGGCTCTTCGGTCAAGGTGAGGAGGGAGGGGTTAATATCTCTGAGGTGTTCCTCTGAGGTGAGGACCCAGGTGGGGCCAGGCCTGCAGGCTCTTGGGATGGCTGGAGCTGGGGCTGAGGAGGCAGTGGTGCATCCTTTGTCCTCAGCTGAACTCTGCACAGTGCCAAGCTTCTCAGACGGGACCAGGATGTGCAGCCCTGAAGCCCCACACAATGGGTAGGAGCAGGCGCTGTTGCCGCCGTGGTGACTCAGAGGGGGAGTGTGCTGGGCGGGGGGGGGGGGGTGGTGGCTGGAGGGTGAGGAGGCAGGTGCATCAAAGAGGCAGTCCCCATGGGCTGCGTGTGCCAGGAAGCCATCCTCCCTCTCCAGCTGGGGAAAGGGGGGTCCCTGAGGTACCCCCACTCTGGGCAGTTCTCTGCAGGAACACTGTTCCCTTCTCGCAGGGGACAGAAGGCACTGCCTGCGGATTGGGGCGGAAGAAGGGGCAGTGGTCCCAATCAGCCCACACTGACAGGGCGGGTGGTGTCTGGACAGAGGCGAACATCTGACATGGCCCCATCTCTGTGTTCTTCCCTCTCTTGACCGGAAAACACACAGGGGGGTCAGAAGGGCCAAATGGAGGTCACAGGCTCCCAGGAAACGCTTTGAAGGCTTTTATCCTTTCTTTTGATCAGTCTATGAGAACTTTCCAAACGTTGACACAAGGGAAGAAAAGCCTATTCTTCCTTGGGCCAGGGCCTTGTGTCAGGCCGAGGCTAGAGGATGGGAGGGAAGGGGAAGGAGACTGGAGGGTGAGAGGCAGAGGCAGCAGTGACTCAGCTGGCAAGGCAGGCCCCCGACACACACACGGCCCTTTTTGTCCCCACCTCAAGATTTGTGTGCATCTGGCTCTGTTTCTATTTGTTTATTTTCTTTGGGGCAGGACAGAAGGGAGATTAATGAACAAAGACATTAAGTTTAAAAAGAACCCCAAACCCGACTCCATTCTTCTCCCAACCTTGAGGGCTGACATAATCCCGCAGTGCTTTTCTTCCAGGCCTTCCTTGACACCCGTCTCCTTTCTCCTCTCTTCCCCCCTCTCTCATTAAGAACACTTGGAAGCCCAGAAATGCTTCTTTTCAGTCCCCAGTGCAGCTGATCTCCTCCTGGAGGCCTCCAAGGCCGCTCTTCACGTTGGAGTTGGTATCCAAAACAGAGATAATATGGTTGGTGAGAGGAACCTGAGTAGCATTCTCCTTTCTCCACCAAGGCCAGTGGGAGGGCTGAGACGCATCTGCATTGGGAGGGACACGGGCTGGACATGGACTTTTAAAGCAGGAAATGACCTTGATAACCCTCAAGCACAGAGCCTCCCAAACTGACCCAGAAACACGTTCTGAAGGGCAGAGGGAATTTTACCCCAGAAGATACAGGGATGGGCCATAAGCTCCCCCACACTGGACATCCTTGAAATCTGTTTTGTCTTTTAAATTATGTAAATTTTTCATTCTACGCCATCATACATCGTTTGTTTAATATTAAAATAAGATTTTCCCTCAAAACCTTTGAGTAAAACTGATAGCTCAGGAAAATACATTAAGTTTAATCCCCTGGTTCCGAGCACCTCCTGGCACACTAGTTAGAGAAGTGTGGAGCTAATCCAATGCCCTTTTCCCACAATTAAAGATATAATGGCTGAAGAGGTTTAGACACTTACCCAAGGTCACTTTTAGTCAGAGGCAGAGTTGAGGCTGGCACCTAAGTCTCTTGCTTCCCAGTCGAGCCCACTTTCCACCAGGTAATGCTGCCTCTTAGTTCCTGATACCCTCATTCTATCTCCAGGATGCTAGGCTTGGACACGTGCCTAGCTCAGCTGTCTAAGATGAGTGTGGGCTTAGAGACCAGCCCAGCCTCAGGCCCAGAGGTTGATCGTGCTCACAACCCCTCTGTGCGCAGGGCTCTCTCAAAACGTAGCACTTGAGCATAATGGGCAGTTACTGGGACAGAGAATGAGCTGGTACTACCACTTTCTACTTCTATCTATACCCCGCAGTGACTGGTTCAGGTATTCCTGTACCTTCAAACCTAAAATAATTGGATTAGTTCATAGCTATAGTGGGAACTCCTCCTGTCTTCCTAGAAACTGCCTCCCTTTCTGATCCTGTTTCCAAACCCCTAAATCAAGAAGCTCTTTTCTGGAGGGAAGAAGCAGGGAGGATAGAAGGTTGTAGGGCTTAGAATGCCTCTACTAATGTGGGCACCTAGGCTTTGGGTTATGGGTGGAGATACAGTGAGATGCAGAATTTGAAGGTCAGAGCTGTGATTTGTTGGATAGCATAGTATTCTTCCATATCACCATCTTCCAAAATCAGATTTCTAGGAAGCTGAAGAAACTCTTAGGGGAAGAAGGGATGATCCAGACAGATGTGCAGGGAGTGAAAAGACAAAGAGGACAGTGAAAAGGAGGATAGAATCAGGGAGACACATTTTGGTAACAGCCAACATGAAATACGAGCAGGGCAGTGCAGATGATAGAAGAGATGAGAAGAGAGTTGGGAGCAGAGCCCAAGAGAAGGAAATGGGGAGGAGAAAGACCTGCCATGCAAACCTAGGAGAGGAGCACTGGGATGGAACAATCATAAAAAAAGAGTATCACCGCCAACCATCAGATGCACCCTGGGTGTCACTGCTGGTGAATTCTTCACACCTGGCTGGTGCCTGCTAGACCCCTATCATGCTCTAGGTGTCCATCTTCTCTGCTTGTTGAGTGTGGAATTTGCTCATCCAAGGCAAATTCAGTATATAGTGTTAACCTGAAGCTATAGTGGAAAGGACTTTGTAATGCAGCCAGAACTAGGTACTAATCTCAGCTCTGCTACTTATATGTTGCATTGCCTGGGCTCTCTGAACCCCAGTTTCATAAGTAACTGTGAAGATAAAAACTCTGTTCCCCAGAGTTGTTGCAAAGATGAAATGTGAAGTGCTGGTCTAAACTAGGCATTCAGTAAATGATAGTTGCTCTCCTTCTCTCTTCTTCCATTTCCCTGAACCAAACATCAGGAAGAAGTACTCCATGGTCAAAAGAGAAAACTCACCCAGTGGCTCTGTGAAAGGGTGTGCGGCTAGAGCACCATGAAGAGGAGGCCAAGTCCCTGCATCTGATCCCTGTGGGAGGCACGGGGCTCCACACCCACGCCGTGTGGCTCTCACCCTTCATTCTAGTGGCCACAAGGCAGGAGGGTGTTGTGGGATCAGAGCCCATCATTGTTTTCCCAATTTGTCCTGTTAAGTCTTTCATGTGCTCCCAACACTTCAACCAAAATGATTGGCTCCTACCCCCTGCTGGCCCTGAATCTACTCAATGCTATACCTTTTGCTTGTACTGCTTCCTTCCCTGGAGGTGCCTTCTCTTTGACACCCCCAAACTCCAGTCTCCAAGGGTCCAAATCTTGCCTATCCTTCAGGCCCAGTCCCAATGTCACCTTCCTCTATAAAATCTCCCCTGAGTGAGACAGTCAGGTATGGAGGAAAAAACTCAACTCCTGGTTGTTACTTACTCATAACAACCTGGTAATAAATGGGGATAATAAATGGGGATAATAACATTCCTACAGGGTTGTTTGAGGAATTATATGAGCCAACATTAAAATATCCCCAACAACTTAGCCCAGTGCCTAGCACCTAACAGGTTCTCAATCAATACACGTTCGTTACCTCCTCAGCCCCACCCCCTTGAGCTAGATGTCACCTTTCCCTTTGCAAAGTCCCTCAGCACTTCACAGATCCCTATTCCATGGCACTTATCACTTCTTGCCTGTTATGTGGTCGTCTCCCTTAATAGATTGTAAGGTCCTCAAGGCCAGAATCCACACCTAATTCACCTCCATAATTCAAGTGTCTTGTTTGCAATCTGGCACCCTGTAAATGTTTATTGTATAAATGCATGAAAACACAACTGAGACTGCATGGGTCTTCCTGTGTGGTGGGCAGCATCATTACAGATGAGGACATTTGGTTTGTTTGCCTATCTATTAGTGTCTATAATTAGTCATTGGGGTTTCCGTGGATACAAGGAAAAAGAGAAAACATCATAAGAAAAATCAAGAGAAGACACAAACAAGAAGGGGGGAGTGAGAAGGCCCCAAAGGGAGAGAGGCCCTGGGCCAGAGTGAAGTTCCATCTGTTGTACCCAGGCCAAGAGCTTCCACACATCCTTAGTCCTCCTGGAGGATGGAGTCCGTTCCCAGTGCTCTTAGATTGGCCCCTACACCTGGAGTGATTTGGGGGCCCCCTTCTGCTCATTTATTCACTCATAAACTACTTCTTGAGCACCTACTATGTGTCATACATTGTGTTAATCATATATCAGACTAATCAAAACATATTATGGCTGAATCCTTATTTTAATAAGCTTCTTTGTAGTAGAAGACACATGCTATACCAAGTAGATGTGCCATAAGAGATATAGATGGAGATATATATAATATATATATTCAGAAAAGAGAGGCCTTACTTAAGGCTGTAGGGATCAGAGAAGGCTTCATGGAAGAGGAGTCATTTGAACTGGGCTCTGAAAGATATCATGGCTATGTAGAGACAAGGAGAAAGGGAGGTCAGGAAAAGAGACGAGCATGAACAATCATGTGAAGGCAGGAAAACATGGGTGTATACGACAGGGAGCAGGGGACAGTTGGTTTATCTGAAGTTCGCCATAGGAGAGATGAGGCAGGAAATAAGGCTGGAATGAGGTGTAGAAGCAGACCATGCAACTGTGCCAGACTGAGTCTGGCTTCTCTTTGATAGCTAGTGGACACATTATCTGTCAAACCTAAACCCAAAGGTAGAAGGGATTGAGTTGGGGAAGGATCTAAGATAGTTACAGTATAATGACAAGTGGAGTTTGGAGGCAGGGAGGTTTGGGAGGCCGAAGATCTCGATTTACCAAGTCACATCATCTCTCGGAGCTTCAGTTTCTTCATTCATAAAATAAGGATTGTAACCTTAATACCTTATAGGAATTCCATGAGAATAAAATGTGAAAGTGCTTTGTGAAGTGGTGGATACATGTGCACTGATTTGTGATCAGAGGTGTAACTGAGGAAGAGTGATCCAGTAGCAGTGTAGGAAGGATTTGGGGAGAGAAAGAATAGAGACAGGAGATGTGTAGGAGGCTGATGATTCAGGCAAAAGGTGTGAAGGACCTAAAGTAAGACAATGAAATGAAGGGGAAGAGACACAAATAACAAATCCACAGCTCGTGGCATCCGATGAATATTGAGATGAGGAAGGAGGGGAGTTTGAGATAATCCCTAGATTTTCAAAGGATGATGGCACCGTGAACTATTTAGGAAACCAAAGAGAGGCAGAGGTAGAGAAGAAAGGATTCATTCACACGTGGAGGTGGATGCATTTAGGATTCATGCCCCATAGCATCTTCATTCAGGTTGCTCTTGCCACAGAAAGAACAGATAAAGCTCTTTGCTCAGGGCTGCTTCCCTGCCCACCACCCCCCCCTACCCCAGCCTGACAGGTCAGGAGAAGGTGCACGGCTCTAACCTGCCCCCTCCACCACTGCCCCGCGGAGGGGCTGAAGCATCCTTTCTGGTCACTCAATTTGACAGAGGCCGCCCCTATGCCCACAGCTATTCCCAGACAAGGCTTGTTTTCCTCCTTCATCTTCCAGCAAAGGGGACAGCGAACCCAGAGGGAGCTGGGAGCAGTGCCTTGGGGCTTGCTCTCTCCCACCTTTAGAAAAAAGAATTTGCAAACATCTGCACGTGAGCAGAGCCCGTGAGGCAGACCAAGGCTGCAGCTCTGACTCAGGCCTCTGTCTCTCTAAATCAGGCTTCCAGTCATCTCTTTACTCAGACGTTCTTAACAAACTGCACTTGGTACTGGGGAAACAGGTGACGTTCACAGTCTGTGGCCTTAAATTGAGAACTCACAGATGGCAAACAATGGTAAACAAACCATTGCAAAGCACGATGATGTTTGAAAATAGGAATGTGTACAAACCATGCTTAGAAAACCCATGCTGGGGGCGGGGAGGTAGAGAAGATGAGCTATTTCTTCGAGGGTCAGGGAGGCTTCCAAAGGGGCAACTAACACTTGAGTGAGTTTTGAAAGATAAGCTGGAGGTCATCAGGTGGGCACGGAGCGGGTCCAGTGCAAAAGCGGGTCCAAAGGTAGAAGGGATGAACAGCGAGGTGCTTTGTGGAGCTGGAGTCTAGGATACGTGTGGAAGAGTGGCAAGACCAAAGCCAAGAAGGAGGCAGAGACCAAATCATGAAGGGCCTTGAATGCCATGCTCAGAGCAGTGGGGAGCCAGGGATCGGTTTTAGTCACAAGAGGAGTATCTGTACTGCAGAGCAGTCCTGTACTCAAGAAGGGCTCTGATAAATCCATTCATTCTGGAGAACAAATGACTCACGAGCTCTCAGGTAAAGAAAGAAAGCTCTAGGTCAATCTGCAGGCAGGAAGCAGAAGGAGGGAGAGGTATTTGCTGAGGCAACGTGCTGGACGTCACTGTAGGTGTGACTGGCCTTTGTTTTAGGGACTCATTAGTTTAATTTTTAGAGGAGAAAGAAGGTGATTGTGTCTGTTTCTGTCTCTTTTGACCACTCAGAGGCTGCTTTTGTTTTCAGAACTGTCCCTGGTATCTGGCTGGGACTGTTTTGGGGGAAACAGCACCCTCTAGAGGAGAGAGTATGTGTGTTTCAGGTGGGGCAGCAACAAACTATTTCCAGAACTCTGGCCTGCTCCCTTCCCAGGGGCCCAGGGGGTGGAGTGTGGCTGATTGTTTATCTGCTGCTGACTCTCACTACCCGGGAGAACAAAGCTGCCTGGCTGTGGGAGGTGGCACAGCAGCTGGGAGCAGCAGAGAATAGCTGGAGGAGGCAGATACAAAGGCTGGCAACAGCAGGCACACAGCTGGAGGGGGCAATCACAACGAAGAGGTCTAGCCAGAGGCCACAATCTCCAGTGCCCCCAATCTGTAGCCTTAACGCTGGGCTCTGGAAGCTCCGGGCTCTGTCTTCTCTGTCTCAGCTGTGATCCTCTATACAGGGGACCACAGAGGCACCTCCTGAAAACATGAGACTGTGAGAATGAACCTGGGATACACAGAAGCAGTCGCTACAATTTAAAAGTTCTGGATCAGAAGCCAGAAGACCTGGGTTCTGGTTCCAAAACTACTTGGAGCAAATCTCTCTGAACCTTAGTTTCTAATGATGCCTTTCCTACTTACCTCATGGTGTGGGGGTCAAATTACATGTTTCATAAACTGTAAAATGATATATAATCATAGACTATTATCTTGGGAATGATAAGCAAGACTTTCCTTGGGCCCCAAGAGCTTCCATTTCCCCAGATATACAGAGTCTCTCCTCGGCACAAACAAAGCTAGGGCTTTGATGTGGGATCTCTGGATGTCATGGTAGAAGGGCGGGTGTTGGGGGGTAGAGATGGGGAGGAGGCAGGCATCTTGATCCTCTATGAATGTAGTTGGAAACTTAAAGACAATCTTTAACCTTCCCACCCAAAGCTTTAATCTCCTCTCTAGAATCTCTGCAAAGCACTCCTCCAACCTGTCCTTGAACACCTCTGGGGGCAGGGTACTCTCTACCTTTTGAGGTGCTCTTTCTACATTTGTTACAATGTTCTTCATATCAGTCTGGAATCTTTTTCTCCGTGGTTTGAACTCACTGGTCCTGGTTGTTCCCCTTGGAGCTCAAAGAACAAATCCAAACCTTTGTTCACATGGCAGCCCTTCAAACCAAATATTCTCACATAGCCTTCATAACCCTCAGATCGTCTCTCCTCCCAAGTAAACTTCCCCGTTTCCTTCAAACACGTCTCATATGATTTGGTTCTGAATCCTCTCATGTCCTGATTGTTCCTTGAGACTCAATACTGCAGATGTGGGATCAACAGGGCAGAATCAACTGAATCCTTATTTTATTCTAGATACTTTAATTCAACTAAAGCAGCTTAAGATTGCATTGCTTTTTTTGGCAACCAAAACACGTAGATAACTCACACTGGATTACTTTCTGCTAAAATGCCTAATTTCATTTTCGTGGTTCTGCTTATGAGATCACGTCTTTCCAACGCAGAACTTGCTCAGGTAATTTTTGGACCCAAATGTAATCCAACATTTATCCTTTTTACTCGATTTGGCCCACTCCTCTGGCTCCTTTTGGATCCTAATTCTGCCTCAGACCTTCCATTTGCAGTCCGTCCCAGCTCTGTGTCATCTGCATAACTGATGGCCATGTGTTCTATATTTTTGAATAAAATTAGTGTTAAGAACATCGACTAGGTCAAGGCCAAAGATAATGCTCTGTGGTACATCGCTAGAAAACTGATTCCAGGCTATCATGATCCACTCACCAGTAACACTGATTTTTTATTTTTAAGTCACCTAATTAGAGAAGCATTCTGTTCATTTTTCTCTGTCGTATCCCCAAGGACATAACTTGAGATCTTGTCAAAATCTTGCTTAGATGCACTTTCTCTGTTGCATTTCTCGGATCTGCCAATTTAGTAACCTTGTTATAGAAGGAAATTAAGTTAGAGTGATGTGATGCTACTTGTTCTTAGTAACCCCATGCTGGGTCCTACTGATAACTACCTTTCCCCCACTCTGCCCAAGAATTCACTATCTTAATGTTCCATTCTAGAATCTTGCCTGTGGTTGATACCTTATCTGTTTGTAGTTTGTGAAATGTACTTCATTTTTCTTTTTGAAATTTAAAATTATGCTCACTTATCCACAACTTTCCAGAATCTGTTTTAGAGTCCCCTGTTCCTTAAAATCTCCTATAGAGGTTTCACATCTTTTCGCGAGTTTGAAGGTCAAATGAGAAGGCATGCTAACGTGTAAACTTTGAATGGTACATAGATGCAAGCTTTGTGGTGGTTGTTTCTTTTATTAATATTACTACTATTGAGTACTGAATGGGGCTTTACTTGGGCTCTAAATAAGAATTCTTCAAACTTCAGAATTACAAAGCCTCCCTCTTGCTCCAAAGTAGCCAAGGATATTGGGAAGTGGATGGCATCCAGTTCTGGCCAAGGAGTCTCATGTGTATGGAAGTTCCAAGTGGGTGGTGTCAAATGGGCTCCAGGTTGCCTCTGAATATTCTGGGATTCTTGTCTGTTGGTGATTTCCAATTTAGTGTCCGCTTGGGTGGATATATAAATGGACCCAAATAATTTAGAGTTTCCCAGGGGTAAGGCCATGGGCATATAGGATAAGGGGCAGTGTGAAGGAGAATGATAAAATGCAGTGGTATAGACTTCTCGGAATGGAGAATGTGATGAGCCACTCTGTGTTCTCCAAGAAGAATTAAATTCCCCAGAGGTCACCTGCTCCTTCCCAGAAGGTCTGGCCATCAGATCCAGAGTCCAAGGGCTCAAGTGATTGCAATTCTTTCTCTGATGGAAAAGTACAAGTTATTCCTTGGGCAGGGGTGCCAGGCACTTTGTATTAAGTGAGTTGTCTCCTATTTCAGAGCCTTGTCCCACTTTCTACTATCAGAATAAATAGCAATCCTGAATTTGAACTTGTGCAGAAATAGCCACAAACTAATATACACTCTTAACTCTTCTGCTTCACTCAGTCAAGACAATTTTGCCACCTACAACCTGGCATTTCTCCCAGTCCTTGGGAAAATGTTCCTGTGCTGCCAGGAGGCTTCAGTTTGATGTTTTTCCTCCACCATCGCTTGTTTATTTATTTATTTAATAAATTTATTTATTTATTTATTTATTTTTGGCTGTGTTGGGTCTTCGTTGCTGCACGCGGGCTTTTTCTAGTTGCGGAGAGCAGGACTACTCTTCACTGCAGTGCGCGGGCTTCTCATTGCAGTGGCTTCTCGTTGCGGAGCACAGGCTCTAGGCGCACGGGCTTCAGTAGTTGTGGCACGTGGGCTCAGTAGTTGTGGCTCGCGGGCTCCAGAGCGCAGGCTCAGTAGTTGTGGTGCATGGGCTTAGTTGCTCCGCGGAATGTGGGATCTTCCCGGACCAGGGCTCGAACCCGTGTCCCCTGCATTGGCAGATTCTTAACCACTGTGCCACCAGGGAAGCCCCCACCATCACTTGTTTATTTTTGCTCAGTTTTGTCTGTGCTCTTCCCAACAAGACTTCAGACCCTAACCCAGACCTAATTTCCCCAGAAGATGCAAATAGATGATGACAATAATAATGATAATAACAATGATAATAATAATAGCGAAATGGGCTGGGTGCTTAGAGAGCATCTTAAGGGGTAGAAGAATGGGTAGTTTCTGCTATCTTCTGAGCCAGGCGAATATCTTTGTATCACCAGTGAGTACAGACGTGGAGGTAGGGGAGAGAATGGAGAAATTAAGGGCATGTGTGTGTTAAGGGGGACTGGCTTGGAAGGAGTTCAACAGGATAGTCTTTCTTGCTGCTGCCATTCTTGAGGGTGGGGAGGGATCCTATTTCAGAATTAGAGATCTTCACAGAACTGGTTTTGTGGTGAATGGAGACCAGTAGAGCCCTCTTTAGTCTCACTCCCACCTTCAAGGAACTGTGAACTTATTACTCTTTCTTCTCTGCTTCTCCTAAGAATTACAAATGTCAGACTGTACTGTAATTGTTTGCTTACTGAATATGAATCTTTCTCACTATGCTATGAGTTCTTGGCGAGCAAGGATGCTGTCAGATTCATCTTTGACCTTCCAGCATCTTGCACTACAGTGCCTGGCATATAGCAAGTGCTCAGTAAACATTTGCTAATAAGAGGACAAATCAGTGGCACTAAAATGAATGTTTCTTCTTCCTTCCCATTGGGTGGTGGCTGGGAGTTGCTGGATTTTTGCAATACCGCTCATTATGCTGTCTTGCTCTCTGCAGATGACGTCGGTTGCCAAGGTGTATTACAGCCAAACCACTCAGACAGAAAGCCGGCCCCTAATGGGCCCAGGGATACGACGGAGGAGAGTCCTGACAAAAGATGGCCGCAGCAATGTGAGAATGGAGCACATTGCTGACAAGCGCTTCCTCTACCTCAAGGACCTGTGGACAACCTTCATTGACATGCAGTGGCGCTACAAGCTTCTGCTCTTCTCTGCAACCTTTGCAGGCACCTGGTTCCTCTTTGGTGTGGTGTGGTATCTGGTAGCTGTGGCCCATGGGGACCTGCTGGAGCTGGGACCCTCAGCCAACCATACCCCCTGTGTGGTACAGGTGCACACGCTCACCGGGGCCTTCCTCTTCTCCCTTGAGTCCCAGACCACCATTGGCTATGGCTTCCGCTACATCAGTGAGGAGTGCCCACTGGCCATCGTGCTTCTTATTGCCCAGCTGGTGCTCACCACCATCCTGGAAATCTTCATCACGGGTACCTTCCTGGCAAAGATTGCCCGGCCCAAGAAGCGGGCGGAGACCATCCGTTTCAGCCAGCATGCGGTTGTAGCTGCACACAATGGAAAGCCCTGTCTTATGATCCGAGTCGCCAATATGCGTAAGAGCCTCCTCATTGGCTGCCAGGTGACAGGCAAACTGCTTCAGACCCACCAGACAAAGGAGGGCGAGAACATCCGGCTCAACCAGGTCAATGTGACTTTCCAAGTGGACACGGCTTCTGACAGCCCCTTCCTCATCCTACCCCTTACCTTCTACCATGTGGTGGATGAGACCAGTCCCTTGAAAGACCTCCCCCTCCGCAGTGGTGAGGGTGACTTCGAGCTGGTGCTGATCCTAAGTGGGACAGTGGAATCCACCAGTGCCACCTGCCAGGTGCGCACTTCCTACCTGCCGGAGGAGATCCTTTGGGGCTACGAGTTCACACCCGCCATCTCGCTGTCAGCCAGTGGCAAATACATAGCAGACTTTAGCCTTTTTGACCAAGTTGTGAAAGTAGCCTCTCCGAGTGGCCTCCGTGACACCACTGTACGCTACAGAGACCCTGAAAAGCTCAAGTTGGAGGAGTCATTAAGGGAGCAGGATGAGAAGGAGGGCAGTGCCATTAGTGTGCGCATCAGCAATGTCTGATGGCTTCGTTCCCCACCTGCCCATCCCTCTGGTCTCTTTTCCTCTTTTGGCACCCTGGGTGAGGGATATTACCCAGGTTTACTGGAGAGCCCCAGAAGCACCCTTCTCCACTCCCTCTTCTTTAACCCAGAGGCCTGTGGGTAGTCTAGGCCAACTGGACTTCCTCCCGTTGTTCCCTTCACCTCACCGCACTTCCACCCCAAGATGCACACCTGCCTTAAGCCAGGATGGGGGAAGGCGAGGGAAGATTAGGCTGAAGTGGCTTAGAAGGCCTCAGCCATGCCTGGAGACTCACATTAGGAGGACCATGCAGTTGGATGGACAGGCTCCCCCCGCCCACCCACCTCTCACCACCACCACCAGAAAGTTCGGTGCTTTGAGGCTGGAGCCCCCTATCTTTCCACCTAGCAAGCTCCCTAAGGCAAGACTCTCTCTGGGATGGTCCCTTTGGGGTTTGTGCCCTCAGAGATATAGGAATCCAGAATCATTTTATTCTGAAGTCTCTACCAAAACCTGTTGAAAGAAGCCAGGGTTTTTCACGGTGTAGTTAATTTCTGTTGGCAACTCCTGACTATAACCTAGGACCTTGGTCCCCATTGTTCTCCTCTTTCTAGTTTCTCAAGTGGACACTTTCTTAGGATACCCAGTTCCCACATAGATGCCTCTGCTCCCAGAGAACTGGAGTTGACCCGGGAGATATAAAGCATACAGGCACAACCACCACACCTGCTCCTGACCTGAATACTGAACTCTTCATTGTGGGGTGACTAATGCAGAGCTATTGTCTAAAACCTTGAACCTATCCTCCAGGCAGCCCTGGGGGGATCTGTTTCCTTGTGTCCCATGAAAGTAATGACCTTCCCGAATATGTTCCCCTGGAAAAAGTCCAACGCCCAGGCCCCATAGAAAGGTCTGGAAATGGTGTTCCAGATTACACTGTCCCTGGCTTCTCTGATTCTTTCCTGCCCAGCCCACTCTCACCTAAACCCAACTTTGGAAAATGCAAGGGCCTTCCTCTCTTACCACTAAAAGTAGACTCACAGGGCACAGAGTCCCCAGGCAAGTTAAACCAACCAAATGGGATGAGTACATTCTCCGATTTCCAGACTGCTGTATAGAGCTCCTGGGAATTGGCAATGCTTTGTTAAGGTTTGGGCAGAGGCAGAACTCTGTGGCTGGCAGATACTATTCACCCTGTTACCCCTCCCAGTGCCCTTCGGAAAAGTGCCAGCTATTTTGTTAGGCAGTGCTGGGAGGGAAGGAAATTATACCTCCTGATCAAATAACCATGGTCTCCCTCAGCCATTCCTGAGACAGTATAAAATGAATATCAGTCTCATCTCTCCTCTCTTCTGCTATGAAGCCAGTTTCAGGCAAGTTAAAAGGCATACTTTACGAGATCAGACTCAGGCCACTCCTTGTTCCCTGAAGGGGACTGTGGTATGGGGTCAGAAAGGGTGTATGGGCACCAGAACTTTCTCTAAAGCTCCAAATCCCACGAGTGCTTCCTGTTCTCATTTAGGTACCAAGGGACACTCTCCCCCACCCCAAATGGTTTGGCACAGAGTCCCTGTATGAAGCAAGTGGCCGTTTATTTAAGGTGGACCAGCCAGTTGTTATAAGCTACGCATTTATACAGAATGAGTACATGCATCTGTGTGCAGAGCCTCACAGAGAAACCCACAAAATTCGGAGCCTGGACCCATGGTCACCATTTACTACAACTGCACAAGATCCTCTTATATCGATCTCTCCTTGTACTCAACTAACTATGTCTTGAAGACGAAGACCCTTCATTCTCCACTTACTGTAAACCCCACCATTACTCCCTAGCTCTCAAGAAAACAAGAACCGGAACAACTTGAAAATCTGAGACAGAGAACAGAAGGCAAAGAGCCAGCTTCTGGGCTCTCAACTTTATTCAAATGTTAGACTCACTTGATTTCTTTCAACGTGTGTGTGTGTGTGTGTGTGTGTGTGTGTGTGTGTGTTTATGCGTGTGTGTGTATCTTCTTATCCATTAGCAAGTTATCCTCCATCAAGTTTCTTCTGCACAGAGCTGCTTCCCTCCTGAGGGAAACACTCTTCCCATTCCCCTGCTGTCTATTCCAAGCCTCCAGAATCCTCAGATTCTTGGATAACAAAATGAGAAGAGAACATTTTCTGACTTAACCTTTTTGATTCTCCTGCACGATTCCACACTTTCCTCTAAATTGCACTTTAAATCATACTCTCCTCTTAATACAACCTGGCTTATTCTCCCATAAGCCCCATCAGAGAGCAATGCCCCTCTCCCTCAACCCTAAGTGATTCTTTAGACTACAGCCCCCCTCTCCTCTGAGCTGAAATCATCTTTCAGGCTATCAGGCAAGCTTTAGAAGCAGCCAGGTCTGATGAGAAATGGGATCCCTGACCACACCAACCATGGACTTGGAATGTCAGGAGAGCACCGGGCACAGATCTTCAGGGAGGAGATTTCAGAGGATGGGCAACACAACTGATGGGGGAGGATACTCAGGGTATGAAGATGAGGAAGGGTGGTGCTGTGGGATCTGGTGAAGTCAATGAAACCCTTGAGTGTTATTTGGGCTAGCAGGGAAGAGGTAGGTGGAGGCTCAGGGAATCAAGCTATGATATATAAATGAAAGGTTTATCTAAGAAAGAGAAACAGATAATATATATATATGTAGAGAGATGTATATGTATATAGGACCAAATATACTGAATGTACAGAAAGAAAGTATTCAGAGAGCTTAGCATGGGGGCAGATATCTTGCTCTGGTTTGGGGGTAGGACTCCCCAGATTCCCAGACTTACAGCCAGTGATCTTGGTTTCAACATGGAAGTGAGATACCTGACTAAGGCTTTCAGGTTTGATGACGGGAAAGGGGTGGAAGCTGCTCTTCAGAAATAAAGAGGCGTCCAGTGAGGCTTCTGACAAACCCTGTGCTGCTGACAGGACCAGGAAGAGGGGAGATAAGAGGAACATGAGGAGGGGAGACACTCCATCTGTGGAAATCTAGGAGAATCTACTACTTAGGCTGTGTGTTCCCATCCCTAGCAGTGTCCTGTGACTGTAGCACTTAAAAAGAAAAAATCCTGTTTCCCTCTCTTAAGGTACACTGTATTTCCCCTTCCTCCACAGCGGTGGGGCAACTGCAGCTCCAGCCCCGGGAGGTGATGGCTATTCAACCAAGAAGCTGAACACTTCAGTGTGTGGGAGGCACTAAAAGGAAGCCTCAATTCTAGAATCTAAATGCCAGGACTAAAGGGCTGTTGGGACCAAGATACTCCCAAGGCAGAGGACCAGATTTCTGTATGGTTGCAAGCAGCCCAAAGAGAATGCCCTCTATGCTAGAAGAGTCCCAATCCTGGCATCTGAGCATGGGGGAGGGCGTGGTGCTTTAGCTTTGTACCTCTGTATGAAAATGAGGAGTGGGGGTACCAGCTGCCCTAGGGGATGGGGAGAGGCTTCTGAAATCCCTGCTCTGTGCTTCACCTCATTACCTGCCCAACCTCCTACCCCAACCTGTCAGCTAATAAGACCATCCAGGGATTTCTCTCTGAGGCCTGAGAAGAGAAAGGAAGCCAGTTATACTATTGCTACAAGCCAGGGACACCGCCCCCTCCCAAGGCTGCTACCCTGGTCCTTTACCCTTGCTAGTTAACCTAGCTTATTTGTAAAATAACACGCTACCTTTGCTGTAAAGTTAGCCTGGGCTCCAGCTCAGTAATGGCCAACTCTACTGAAGCAGAAATATCTAGGGATGTTTTTTCCATTCATTGCATTAAAGACTAAACCAGGTCAAATGTACCTAGGAAAAAAGACATGTGAGTTTTTTTGGTTTATTTTATTCTTGTCTGTTCAGAACAAGTTACTAAATAAAACGGCTGAATCTCTGTTCTTCACTCTAGCTTCTTTTAGAGATCAAAACTAATCCTAGGGACTTCCCTGGTAGCACAGTGGTTGAGAATCTGCCTGCCAATGCGGGGGACACGGGTTCGATCCCTGGTCTAGGAAGATCCCACATGCCAAGGAGCAGCTAAGCCCGTGCGCCACAACTACTGAGCCTGCACTCTAGAGCCCGTGAGCCACAACTACTGAAGCCCGCACGCCTAGAGCCCGCGCTCCGCAACAAGAGAAGCCACCGCAATGAGGAGCCCGCGCACCGCTATGAACAGTAGCCCCCGCTCGCCGCAAGTAGAGAAGGCCCTCGCGCAGCAATGAAGATCCAACACAGCCAAAGAAAAATAAATAAATAAATAAAAATTAAAAACAAAACAAAACTAATCCTGTTACTAAGGCCTGAACTCACTGACCTACCTTTGCGAAAGGAGGGTGGAACTGAGTTGTGCTGGAACAGCTTCTGACCACACAGCCAGGCCTTTCCCCTTTGGTGCTATCATCCATTCCCCCAACTCCTTTCCCACACCTCCCCTCATTAACTTCAGGGTCCTGTAGCAAATACCTGTTAAACTCAGTTTTTAAAGGATTACAAAAAAAGTTAAGACCTAGACATCTGAAAATTGGCTCAGGTTAATCCAGGAAAGTCAAGTTGCTTTGGAACCCAGGCACTGTCCCTTTCAGCCAGTGATCATGCACCCAACTTCCCTGCCACACTACAGTGCAGGTCATTCCCTATATATCCTCAAGGCTCTATATGCCTATTCATTTAATCACTGGGCATTTCCTGCCCCAGTTCTCAAAGAAGTGGGTTTCTCTTCTATTCTTATCTATCAATAGCCTGAAAAAGGCCTGGCTATCAATATCCAGCCCTGAATTGAAGTAACAGACCCCTATGGTCACTGACTCTTGTTCCCCAGAAATGGAAGGACAGAGGGAGAAAATTGGGTCTCTTACCATCGTCAGTAAATACTTATCTACAACATTTGGGAAACACTGTTTTTTAGGGATGAGTCATAAGACATGAGAGATATATAAGATATATGAAATATACAGTCCCATAACATTTGAAGAAACTTGCCAACTTGTGAAGAAAATAAGATAAAATAACAAGTAGCATACATTAGGGCCAGATATGCCATTAACAACATGTTCTAAACAGTGAGATCTCTGTGGAAAACATTCCCCAGGGATAGGTACTAGGCAAGGGATGGTATCAATCTAAGAGGTCTGGTTAGAACACATTTGACACAGGACTCAAGAAAAATCAACTGAGTTCCTATTACATGAAATGTACCATTCAAGTGACAAAGAAACAGAAGACATGATACATGCCAGCAAGGTACGTACAGTTTTTTTGGCTTTATACCTGCTATTCCTTCTGGGGAATTCTCCATATTGCTTGCCAACTCCCAAGTTAACTCTCAGTATGCCCATCTTAGACCAAACCCTGTTAAAAGCTGTGATTGCATCATGTACCAGTCTTTCATTACACTTGTCACAGATGCAATTTTATATTACTTGTGAATTTATTTGACTAATGTCTGCCTCGCTCACTAGCGTTTAAGTGCCATGTAACTGTAACCGGGATTCCTGTCAGTGTTGGGTCACCAGTACAGCTGGGCACTTAGCACAGCACCTGCACGTATGATGCTCAATAAATGTAGAAGGAAGGAAGGGAAGAAAAGAGGGAGGGAAGGAATTTGCCTACAGTTCACACAGCTAGTATGCAGTGGAGGTGGTATATTGGTTAAAGAACCGTAAAAGGTTTAGATAACATATTTCATAAGGCATGACAAAATTAACTGTTTAAAAAAATAGAACAGACAATAAACACCAATGTTTTGGGGGAGAGATCATTTCCACTACTAGTTAAGATTTAGGAAGAGTCCACAGAGTTCAGGTTTGAGCCTAGCATTGAGAGACAAATAGTATACAAATAAGTGATGAGAAATAGGATTCTTTGTAGGTGGGACAGCATGGGCAAAAGTACCACAGTAAGAAAGCAAAAGGCATATTTAAGAGATTAACCATCTAACCATTAGATTAGAATATAATCAACAAGGACCTACTGTATAGCACAGGGAACTGTCTCAATATTCTGTAATAACTTATATGGGACAAGAATCTGAAAAAGAATGGATCTATGTATATGTATAACTAAACTACTTTGCTGTACATCTGAAACTAACATAACATTGTAAATCAACTATACCCCAATATAAAATAAAAATTAAATTTAAAAAACCTAGAATAGAGGGCTTTCTAGGTGAACAGGTTGAAAAGGCAGGGTCATGGAGGGATTAAATGTCAGTTTAAATTATTTTTTTTTCCACAGGCTTGGGAGCTATTGAAGATGTTTGAGAAAGGAAAGCATCTAATTATAGTACTGTTTATGAATAACAATCTGGCAGTAGAATTGAGAGACAGGAGACACTAAACCAGTTAAGAGACTTGCAAAACCTTAGGGGAAAGGTAATTGCCACAGATCCTAGTTGAGTACAGGTGTCAATACTGTTACCAAATTGAGTTGTTGAAGTCTGAACTAAGGTGCAGGATGCTGAGTACAAAAAGAATTAGGGATAGATTCAAAAGAAATTACAAAGCAGGAAATATAAGCAAGATCTAGAAAAAGAAAAAAGAAGGTGATTGAATTACAGTGCCAGCAGAAAGCAGATGGTACACTCAAAGGGCTAACTGGACAGGACTTAATGAAGGGAGTATTAACAAAGGTGTGGGCAGGGTCAATAAACCAACAAGGGCTGGTGAAGCACCCAGGGACTTGCAACAGTAGGAAGCCTTTACCGGTATTAAATCTGAAGGGACCATCATTGAAACCTGGTGAGAGTTTCTGAAGGGAGAGGGCTACAGCTTTAGCAGGAGCCTTGGCCTTAGGTAGAGGAACTCAGCCACTGCCAAAGATCTGCTAGTGCCTGCCACTGGCTTATTCTAATGAGAAGCCAGAGGGCAAGGGAGACTGCGTGATGCTGCACAGAACAGGGCAGAAGAGATGGAGAATGGATCTAAAAAGGTGATGACAGCGTATTATGGCATAGTGACCAAGGCCAAGGTCCTGGCTAAGGATGCTAGGGATGAGGTATGCATGTGTGTGCCTTCCCTAGCCACTGGCTCTAAAAGAATGGAAACCTAGAGACACACAGTGAAAGGGAGAATGAGGAAGGACTGTAAGTAGTAATTCAAGAGGTAATGAACAGTTGAGCATTTGAAAAAATGCAGCCCTTTCAGGGAGAAGTGAGAAAACAGAACCCCTACGCCCAATGCAAAAAGCTCAATATGGGGTCCTTAGACCTTGTGATACTTCTGTCTCGCCTAGAAATAGTACCAATAGTTGGCACACCACGTCCAATTAATTTTACTGGACTCCGTCCCCTCTTCAGTCCCACAAACACTATCTGCATCTCACTTTGATCCAAGCTTCGTTTCTTTTGATTAGTTGTTTACTGTTTCCTTATTTGCCCAAATTTGGTGCCTCTCACCTATTTACTAGGTAGGCTCTATAGGGACAAATTAGCTGAGGCCTTTCTGTCATACTACCTAAACCAACCCAACCAGAGGAACCCTCACTTAATTAATCTTCTGACATCTACCTCCCATATCCTCTACCTTCTGGGACTAACCCTCACTTATCTATCACTGGCAGAAGAAAAGAATAAATATATAGAATTACAGTGACAGAAAATATCAGAAAGATTCAAACAAGAGATCAATGAGAGGAGCAGAGAGGGAAATTGGAATTCATCATCAACATTTTATTTGCAGGTTAGCCACATAGTAGTTAAGAATACTCTGGGCCAGACAGACCTGCTTTTGAGTTCCAGCTCTGCCACTAGTTGACTATATGACTTAGGAAAATTACTTAATCTCCATAAGCTTTGATTTCTTCATTTGTGAAGGTGGGAATATCTACCTTACATGGTAAGTATTTAGCACACTGACTGACACACTGCAAATAAGTTCTCAACAAAGCTGGCTATTAGAAATCATCATCACGGACTTCCCTGGTGGCACAGTGGTTAAGAATCCGCCTGCTTGGGCTTCCCTGGTGGCGCAGTGGTTGAGAATCTGCCTGCCAGTGCAGGGGACACGGGTTCGAGCCCTGGTCCGGGAGGATCCCACATGCCGCGGAGCAAATGGGCCCGTGAGCCACAGTTACTGAGCCTGCGCGTCTGGAGCCTGTGCTCCGCAACAAGAGAGGCCGCGATAGTGAGAGGCCCGCGCACCGCGACGAAGAGTGGCCCCCGCTTGCCACAACTAGAGAAAGCCCTCGCACAGAAACGAAGATCCAACACAGCCATAAATAAATAAATAAATAAACAAACAAACAAATAAATAAATAAAATTAAAAAAAAAAAAGAAAAGCAAGTACAATGAAATCTTAGTAAGACCCAAGAGGATATCCAATAGTCTTGGGTTATTAAAAAAAAAAAAAAAAAAGAATCCGCCTGCTAACGCAGGGGACACGGGTTCGAGCCCTGGTCCAGGAAGATCCCACATGCCACGGAGCAACTAAGCCCGTGCGCCACAACTACTGAGCCTGCGCTCTAGAGCCCACGAGCCACAACTACTGAAGCCCTCGTGCCTAGAGCCCCTGCTCCGCAACAAGAGAAGCCACCGCAATGAGAAGCCCGCGCACCACAATGAAGAGTAGCCCCCGCTCACCGCAACTGGCGAAAGCCTGTGCGCAACAACGACCCAACACAGCCATAAATAAATAAATAAAGTAAATTTTTAAAAAAAACCTACAGCTTTCATGAATCTTTAAGATTTGATTTCTAAATATGAGAATAGCGTTTAAAAAAAAAAGAAATCATCATCATCATTATTTGAATGGTGATGTGCTGCCATTGTATATATGGCTACTGTACTGCAAAAAAAATGGTTAAAAGTAATTATCAACATAAGGCATATACTTATACCAAGGTACAGATAAAGACAAAGAGATATCAGAATATGAATATGGAATGTGTGAGATTAACTTGGTTCATACAAAGGATAAATGTAAATTGTATGATGGATGAATGGAGGGTAGTCCTGGGAGCTGCATGTTCAGACTGGATGGAGTCACCTACTCTAGTAGATGCTAGTTTAGAAGACGTCCCCGAGGAAGCAGGATCAATCTGTAAAATCAAGTAAGTCAGCAGTTACTGAACATGTACCATGTGCCTAAGACTGCAATAAATTATGAGTAATTTTTAAAAATTAAGGATAAGATATAACCCCTAACCTCAAAAACCCTACAATCTCATTGAAAGGATTATGAATACAATCTAAAATAAATTATGAAATTCTGAATTGCAGACTGTAAGTTCAATAAGTGCCCAGAAGGGAAAGAGCTAATGGGTTAGAGTCCTTGGTGAGAAATTCATGGGAGTAAGGTTGGAGTGGGATGCGTGAAGGGGGAAGAACTTGAAATAGATAAAGGATATTTGAAAGAGGAAAGGACTGGGAGTTGGGAGCACCCCAAAGATGCCACTCCAGAGGTATCCTGGTAAGAGGAACCTCAAAAATCAATTCAACTTGTACAGAATGCCTACTGTGTCTGGTAATGTGTTATATACTGAGGTACAGAAAAGAACAAAATAATCTCTGTTCTCAAAGAACTCAAAATGTCCTGACAGAAAACTAGGAAAATGAAACAAAAAAGTTATCACTGACAAATGCTATACTATAGGGATGGTCATTCCCAAAGGGAATTTTGGAGCAATGGGAGGGCAGGCAATGGACAGGACTCTATATTTACATAGAGGGGCAGGGGCTTCTGTGTGAGTGGCTTTCTAGAGCTTAGAGCCCTTTGGCCTCTGTTCGTCTACCCTCAGTTAGCAGAAAGGCATCTAAATCGCAGTGCATGATGAAAAAGTGAGCTGAGAGCCAGGATATGCTTTTAGGAGTTAACACTTGAGCCGGGGCCTGAAGGGTTAAGTAGTGACTGCTGAGGGGAAGGCAACGTTGACAGAAAGAATAGCAAGTGCAATGACACTGAGGCATGAGGGCGTGATAGAATTTAGGAACCCTACGAAGCTTCCTGTCCTCCCTTCCCATCCCTCCACCAAGGTTTGCCGGATAAAATACAGGATGCCCAGTTAAATTCAAATTTAGATAAACAACTAATAATTTCAAAATACAAGTATGTCCCAAATATCGCACACACTCTGGGCCCCCTTCAATTCATCCTAGCTCGGGCCCCCCCGGAGCCCACAAACCCCCTCGGTATTACCCACGAGCTGGCGAGGTAAAGCATGAGAAACCATCACAGGTTTATTTTTCCTTCACTCCTATTTTTTTTCACTCTCGGGTCACCGGCCCAGGCCTGAGGGATGAAGCTCGAAGCTCGCTCCGCTTCAGGGGTCAGTCTCCATCAACTGGAGTTGAGGCGGGGGAAGTACGAGGTCACCCACAAATAACACTCGCCCAGCTCTGTAAAAATACCTCCCAGCGCCGGCCTTCCGGGCAAACTGAAGTCGCCGGACCGGAAACCCCGCCCCCGCCGGAGGAGGAGAGGACGCGAGACAGCCTGTCCAGAAGGAAGGTAATTCTCCCGCTGGGGCCACTGAGAACCCAGCGCTGGCGTGCGACCGGAAACAGGACGGGGGCGGGCTTTCCTGCCGGAAGTTGTCGTCCCGCAGTTGTTTCGGTCGGCAGTCTAGCTGGTAGGAGTAGTGCCGGCCAAGGAACTGCCACGGCAGTTTAGAGCTGGCGACTGAGCTGCTGTGGTGCAGTCAGGTCATGAGCCCGACCAGGCACTGGGGAGAGTGGTTCCTGAATCTGTGGGTGCCCCCCGCCGGGGTATTTGGTGTGGCCTTCCTTGCCCGAGTGGCCCTGGTTTTCTATGGGCTCTTCCAGGACCGGACCCTGCTCGTGAGGTATACAGACATCGACTACCAGGTCTTCACCGACGCCGCGCGTTTCGTCACGGAAGGGCGCTCCCCTTACCTGAGGGCGACGTACCGTTACACTCCGCTGCTGGGGTGGCTCCTCACGCCCAACATCTATGTCAATGAGCTCTTTGGAAAGTTTCTCTTCGTCAGCTTCGACCTCCTCACCGCCTTCCTCTTATACCGGCTACTGCTTCTTAGGGGGCTGGGTCGCCACCAGGCTTGCGGTTACTGTGTCTTTTGGCTTCTTAACCCCCTACCTATGGCCGTGTCCAGCCGAGGCAATGCGGACTCAATCGTCTCCTCCCTGGTGCTTATGACCCTGTACCTAATAGAAAAAAGGCTCGTCGCGTGTGCCGCTGTATTCTATGGTTTCGCAGTGCATTTGAAGATGTATCCGGCGACCTATATCCTTCCCATAGCACTCCACTTGCTTCCGGAACGCGACAGTGACGAAGGCCTCCGTCAATCCCGGTATTCTTCCCAGGCTCGTCTGTATGAATTCCTGAAGAGGCTGTGTAATCGGGCTGTGCTGCTCTTCGTAGCCGTTGCTGGACTCACGTTTTTTGCCCTGAGCTTCGGTTTTTACTACAAATATGGTTGGGAGTTTTTGGAGCACACCTACCTGTATCACCTGACCAGGCGGGATATCCGTCACAACTTCTCTCCATACTTCTACATGCTGTATTTGACCGCAGAGAGCAAGTGGAGTTTTTCCCTGGGAATTGCCGCATTCCTGCCACAATTCATCTTGCTTTCAGCAGTGTCTTTCGCTTATTACAGAGACCTTGCCTTTTGTTGTTTTCTTCATACGTCTATTTTTGTGACATTTAACAAAGTCTGCACCTCCCAGTACTTTCTTTGGTACCTCTGCCTCCTGCCCCTTGTGATGCCACTAGTGAGAATGCCTTGGAGAAGAGCTGTGGTTCTCCTGACGTTATGGTTCATAGGGCAGGCCTTATGGCTGGCTCCTGCTTATGTTCTTGAGTTTCAAGGAAAGAACACCTTTCTGTTTATCTGGTTAGCTGGTTTGTTCTTCCTCCTTATCAACTGTTCCATCCTCATTCAAATCATTTCCCATTACAAGGAGGAACCCCTGACAGACAGAACCAAATATGACTGATAGATGCTCCAGTTCTTCTGCAACTTCCATTCTGATTGTTCTGAATGGACCAAAGAGAGCTTTGGAAAGAATTTTTTTGAACATCCTAAGCACTCTAGTGAAACTTCAGTTTAGAGCATAAGGCCCTATTCCAACAAATTTAAATGAACGTTTGCCTTATAAAGGGGACTCAGTAACTGAGGTCCACCCTTTAGGAAATCTCAGGACTTATTTATCAGGGACATGATGGGAAGTAAAGGTTACTAGTTTGAAAACAGAAGGGCTGATGAAATTATCAGATGCTAAAAGGTTTTCGTAGAAAATAGAGGAAACATAAAGTCAAAAAACATAGTCTAAGCCAGTATTTGTCCCAGTATTTATACTGTGGTACTGTCTGAAGCTGTCTTATCTTTTAACTCCCACTTTTTCGTTCTGAAGCTTTCTTGATAACTGAAAACTCATAAAATGTTCCTAAAGTACAGCTTTTAGGTATGAAGTGTTAAGTAATGATGCTGTGCTTAGGTTGGGAAAGTTAATTCTGTATTAAAAGTGGGGGCTTAGAAGATAAAGAATCCAAAGAATTTAAATTGTCATGTTTCATGTATTTGTTTTATAACTTAGTTTTTCAGTGCTTAGTCCCAGTGGTAATAGACTGCTGTTTGGTTTTTTATAAAAAGGATTAAATTTAAATTCATCCATCTTTAAACTTTTCAGCATATTTTAAAATAGCATCTTGCTTTTATATGTTTGAGGTCACACACTGTAAGGACATTTTAGAACTCTCTTTTACCCCTTTAATTTGCTGATTGCTAAAAAACATATTTCATTTAGAGCTTAAGTTAATCAAGTGTTATCAGTGTTGTAAAAATGATTAGTAGGTTTTAGGTGGTAGAATATTAAATTGTTAATAAGGCATTTCCCAGCTTACAAATACCTTACTTGTGAAAATTCCATGATAGGAATGGAGGCCTGCATGGGAGGCTCCTGGAAAGCATAAGAAGCATCCTAATAGCCATTAGTCTTTTTTAGACCAGGAAATTGAGGGAGAGATTGTGGAAATGAGGCTTTGGTGGCCAGATCCATTTACCTTATTACTATAATATTTCTAGGAAAAAATGCTTTGTGAGTTTCAAACAAGCAAGCTAAAAAAAAATTAAAAAAAAAATAGCCTATCTAGGTGGCGACTCCCTAACGCTCTAAAATGCATTAGCAATGAGTGAGTTTGAGTTTATGATTTTGATATTAAAAGATGAGTAATTTAACAACATTGTTCTTTCACAGTTAAAAAGAAAAACAAAAACCTCCGGAGAAGTAGTATATTTCATGTCAGTTCAGGCCTAAAAAGCCTCTGAGAATAGGATGTCTGTTGGCAGGTCATAATTAAGAATGCTATTACTGGCAGCACTTCTTAGATCGATACCTTTTGCGACCCACTATTAGAAAGAAGGGATGAATGGGTGGCTTTGCATGGGTTGCTGTTAGGGTGAAAATAGCAGAGACAATTAATTGTTGAGGACGGTGACCTTTCTTATAACATCTTGTTTCATATCCCACATTAGATATTATCTTAAGGGCTCTTTGTATATGATTGTTTATTAGTGGCCTTCCAGCCATGGCATTCGTACCTTTTTTTTCCCTTCATCCCTTTATAATGATAATTAAAAAATTTTTTTTCTGGTAGAACTAGTGGGAAAAGGGAAACAGAAAGAGAATTCCAACATCTCATTATAATTGTCTTTTTAGTATCCCTGACTAATTTTTTTTTTTAGAGGAATTGCTATCTATCTATTTATTTATTTATTGCTATTTATTTATTTATTTATTTAGGCTGTGTTGGATCTTCATTGCTGTGAGCGGACTTTCTCTAGTTGCGGCGAGCGGGCTTCTCATTGCGGTGGCTTCTCTTGTTGCGGGGCACGGGCTCTAGGCCAGCAGGCTTCGTACTTGTGGCTCACGGGCTCTAGAGCGCAGGCTCAGTAGTTGAGGCGCACGGGCTTAGTTGCTCCGCGGCATGTGGGATCTTCACAGACTAGGGCTCGTACCTGTGTCCCCTGCATTGGCAGGCGGATTCTTAACCACTGCGCCACCAGGGAAGCCCCCTGAATAATTTTTTAGTAGTCACAAGTGTACTTACTTACTCATTTCCTTATTATTATTATTTTTTACTTTAACATTCTTTGTTGTGCTTTACTCTTCCTATTTACATTGAAATTGCTGAATAATATTCTATCACATGGATGTTCACATTGTAAATGCATCATAAGACTTTAAACATTTTGCATGTTTTAGATCACTCCCTTAACGTTCTTAGAAGTCAGTGGAGTTCTGTTGGGATCTTTGGAGGGAACTGCAGATCCTGCCTTACAAGAAATTCTCTACCAAAGAACTGCAGGCGTTTCTTAAAAGATGCAGAGAGTATTTTATAGCTTATATGCTGAGAGACATTTAGTAAATTAACTCAAGAAATGATTTCATTTGGTCTCTTGGGTTTTTAAATTTTTTTCATTTATTTTTGTGTTCAAGTTTTGTAAAATCTCTTTTGTCTTCTTTTCACTTGCAGTCCTTTGGTTTCTTTATTCATCCTGTAATAACACTTTAAAATTGAATAGCACTTTGGCTTATTTCCTATATGATTTTTTTTGTTCTTATGCCACCTCTTAAGATCAATATACCCATTTACAGATAAGCATTAATTATTAGCATATGAAGCATGGTTCTCAAGATGGTCTGTGTTCTAAACAGAGGGACTGCATTACTTATTTTCTTCTATAGTTGCCTTAATGTCTTCAAAATGTGGTCCCTAAATATCCCTAGATAAAGTCCCTAGATTAGGTCCATTGGAAAGGCTAATCTCTTTGTTAAAACCATGTTGTTTCAGTTACTGACTTATCATCTGGCTGAATGACTCTGTAAGTGACATAACATTGTTTCAAAAGTTTTGTAGGACTTGCCTTTTAGTTAGTTGACTTGTGGCTGAATATATTGTTATTTCTCCAGCTGTTTTCTGTTCTAACCACCCTTACCTCAACCATCTATGCAATGAGTGGAAACGGAAAAAATGGAAAATTTCACATGGGACAGTCCCTAAATGCAACCTCTTGTTTGTTTTTTTTTCCCCCCAATGCTTTACTATGAACAATTTTAAACATTACCCATATGCCTACTATCTAAGTTCAACAATTAACATTTTGCCATGTTTGCTTTATTTATATAATTTTTATTTATTTATATATAATTTTTTTCTGAACCATGCAAAGTTGCCAGCAACATTGAACTTCACCACTAAATACATCGGCGTGCATCTCCTAAAAATAGTCTTTTCTTACAAAACTAGTATATTGTTATCTAATATAATTTTAACATCCTGCCCATTTTCAAATCTCTCCAATTATTTTGTGTTTAATTTTAAAGAATAGACATTCTTGGATCTCAAAGATTCCATGAAAGAAAGAGATGATAAATAATCTATGATTAAGAAGTTTGGATATTTCCCTGGTCTTTAAAACAAAGTGAGAACTAAAGGGGTTTGCCTTCCATCAAAGTTGAACAAACAATTTTTTTGTGCAAATCTATCTGTCTCCCTCCTAAGAAAATAAAGGGTGGTAATCATCCCTAATAAGTTTTCCAAATAAAAGATTATATATGTTTAGATTCTTTTTTTTGTCTACACCGCACGGCTTGCAGGATCTCAGTTCCCTGGCCAAGGATTGAACCCTGGCCATGACAGTGAAAGCCCGGAATCCTAACCACTAGGCCACCAGGGAACTCCCCATGTTTAGATTCTTTTTTAAAAAAAATTTATTTATTTATTTTTGGCTGCTTTTGGTGTTCGTTGCTGTGCACGGGCTTCTCACTGCTGTGGCTTCTCTGTTGTGGAGCATGGGCTCTAGGCGCACGGGCTTTAGTAGCTGTGGCACGTGGGCTCAGTAGTTGTGGCTCACGGGCTCTAGAGCGCAGGCTAAGTAGTTGTGGCGCACGGGCTTAGTTGCTCCGTGGCATGTGGGATCTTCCCAGACCAGGGCTCAAACCCGTGTCCCCTGCTTTGGCAGGCGGATTCTTAACCACTGCACCACCAGGGAAGTCCCACGTTTAGATTCTTAATACCTACCCCTCTCCTCCAACAACAGGTGATTAACTGATTTTAAATCTTGATTATAAGTTCTGGCTTTTCATGACTGTATGAGTTGGGGTACCTATTCCACCATATACGGTTTCATTACGTTTTCACAGCAACACTTTAGAGTTGATATTTGTACTTCCATTTCATAGGTGAACAAAGAGGCTCAAAGATTAAATGGCTTACAAATAGGTGACAGGGCTAGAATTTGAAGCAAATTTTGCCTTACTAAATGTCATACTCTTTCCACTATATTAGGTTTTGGATTTTTCCAAAGTGCCCAGTTGCAACAGATAAAGATTGTGGCAAAATAAATGAAACTCACCATCACTCTAACAAATGTCTTGCCAATCAATTTGTCCTTAATCTTTTAGGTATTTGCTTGAGGGGCAGTTCTCTTGCAGTTGTGCAAGTTTCTGTCATCCCCAAACTTTTCTCTTTAATAATTCCAGACCTTTAATAACCCCCTCCCACATCCAAACCCTCTCACCAAATTGTATAATTTCTTTGTTACTGCTGACTTTGCAATGCCCTTTCCCTCCATAGCCTGGTCTAAGAAGCTGATTTGCTGAACCACATGTTAGCCCATCTATTTGTAAATCAAGCTATGGAAATTATGTGAACATGATTTCCAAATGATTATTGTTAAATTTCTCTTGCTCTACGATGTACCTTCTGCAGTGTGCATTCATACAGTTCAAACTCATGTCCTATACTGATAGTATAGCATAAGAGAACACAGATTCATATAGTTTAGGTTCAAATCCCAGCATGTAACCTTGGGCAAAATTCTCTTATCTAGATGAAATAGTTTTCCATCTGTGAAATGAGGATGATAATGTAATCCTCATAGAACTGTTTGTAAGAATTAAATGAGTTAATAAACCCAAAGTGCTTATGCTGGCCCAGGACAAGCCATTCCCTATCACCTCCCCAGCTTTAATATCTGTTTACAAGCCTTTAAAGAAGGAGCTCATTTTAGAATTTAGGCTTAAACCTTTTCCTCCCAATTTACTAGGATTTAGGAAAAGAACCTGGATTTGTACTAAATAATTGTCTTAACTACCTGTCAATATAAACTTTATTCCTTCTAAACTTTATTCCTTTGTTCCTTCTAAATAATTATTTTCACTACCTGTGAATATAAACTTTATTCCTTCTGTTAATATAAACTTTATTCTAAACTTTGATCTGGTTCTCTGAGAAGATAGTAGTTATATGTGAAAATGTATGCACAGGTTTTTTAAATGTCTAGTTCTGGCTTGACAATTTTGTATTTGTGCATTCCTGTCATACATTGGCTGGCTCTGCGCAGTGGAGGTTTGGCTCTTGCCCCTAAGTTACACAGCACTTCTTTTTTCCATTGTGTTGAGGGGTCATTCAAGGGTTGGTTCTCTGTTGATGGAAGCACGTGTCCTCTGCCTAGATCAGAGTCATCAGAATAGCACAAGCATTTATTCAGCGCTGATCCAGGAGAACCATTCATTTAGTCAAAACAGCATTCATATTCATTATCCTAAAAAAAAAAAACAGACTAAATGGGAATATTTCTAGCTGCTCAGACACTTTGCTAATTGTTATATCTGCTATATAAAGTGAAATGACACTTATAGTGACTATTTAAAGATAATTTGGATCATGAATGTTTGAAGCTCAGTGATTTCACAAAGGGAATTTTTAACTTTCTTTGCTCTCTGTTCTTCTGGTGATTATTTATAAATCCAGGCCTATGCCAAGTCCTATAATAGACAAGTAAGACAAGGTCCACGCTCTTGAAGAGTTGACAGTAAGGACAGAAGCATTAATATAATAAAATTCCATATGAGACCTCATTAAGTTCTACAACAATCCTGTGATTTGTAAAATGGGGCAGTAGAAGGTATTACTATTCCTATTTTACAGATAAGAAAATCGAGGCTCAGAAGTAAGTGACTTTCTAAGGCCACACAGCTTGTAGGCCTACACTTAGAAAAGAGTAGGTCTTCTGATTCTAATTCTATATTTTGCAAGTCCTCCTTAATTCCATATGATGCAGGTGTTCACAGTGAAAGGTTTCCTTTGTTTACCAAATGTCATTCATTTAACGAAAGGTCCCGAGTATCTTCTATGCGGCAGACATTGTTCTGGGCAATGTGAATGCAGCTCTGAGTGAGGCAAAGACTCTGTCTTCATGGAGCTTACATTTCCACGGGAGGCAAAGAAGAAGCAAACACATGATTGTGACGATTGCCATGAAGAAAAATAAGGTCAGCTAAGGAAGTAGTGATGGCAGTGAGGAGAGGTGTGGGTGCTGTTGTAGATAAAGCAGTTGGGGACGGCATCTTGAGGTGGCATTTGAGCAGAGACCTGACAGAACGAAGACATGACATTCATGCAGCTCTCTGGGGAAGAGCATACCTTACTGAGTGGAAGGCAGTGCAAAGGCCCTGAGATAGGAAAGAGCTTGGCATGTTTAAAGAACAGCAGGAAGGGGAGTATAATTGATTGGAGTGAGCAAGGAGCACCCAGAATCTAATTCACAGTATCCAGTAGAACGTGAAAGCTAGTTGAGAAATACAATTAACATTAGTATTTTTGTTGACCTGTAATAGAATAACTTTGAGCTCAACCTGTTTTTCCTGACGTTTGAGCACATGTTAATTTGTAAGGAAGATGAAATATATATAAACAACTAAGTTGAGCAGTGTTACAAGGTACATTCACATGTTACTTTGAGATGTGAGGATTGTCTTGAATCCATTTTTACAGATGAGAGCCCTAAGGCTTAGAATGTATGCACTCTGCCCAAGGTCAGAGTTAGTATGTGAGATGGGACCAGAACCCATATCTTCTGGAGCAAAATTTACTACTCCATTCTCTGTACTACCCTTGTCATTTAGATATTGACCCTAGAAGGTAGGAAGTTTGGGGAAAAGTTTTCCAACAGATCATTCATTCATTCATTTAGTAAACATTTCTTAAGGGTTTATTTTGTTCCAGACACTCAGCTAGGCTGGGGGTATGAGGATGATTATGACAACAGTCCTTGCTTCAAGGAACTCACAGTGTCTAATAGAGGACACAGATGGAAAGGTGATTATAATTCAGTGTGGCAATGGCTAGAGCAGATACATAAAGTAATTGGGAGCACTTCACTAATCCATGCATTTGACAAAGCTAGCACAGAACATGGTGCATACTAGTGTTAAATTAATTAAACAAGGAGGCCATTAGACCGAGATGGTTCCAATACCTTAGCAGCCTGCATAAGCAAGCCAAAACCTAAGCTTGTAAAGGTTAAAAAAGCCTTAAGCTCTCAAAGGTTAAGAAACCGAAACCTAAGGACAACAAGTCATAAACAACCAAGTAGGCTTTTCCAAATAATGCAACAGCTATATAGCCAATCAAATAATTTTTGCTTTGCTTCCACCTCTTCCCTGTAAAAGTCTCTCCCCTAGCTCCTGCTGGTGGAACACTCCTAACCACTTCCAGTTTGATGCTGCCCAATTCGAGTCAATTTTTGCTCAAATAATCTTAAAATTTTTAATATGCTTCGGTTTATCTTTTAACACTACGTACTGAGATGTTTGTTACCTTACCTGTTTTGCTTTAATACTGAGTAAATATTGGGGGCTTTCTTTGAAACTCCCTTGCTTAAATCACTAGGTGATTGATTATACTTTTGATCATCTTTAGCTTAGCTCGCAAGACCTTCCCTGATGGGGCCCTGGCCTATATCTCCAGCTTCATCTACCTCACCCCACCCTACAGTTATACCAAATCACATCACCTCTTCATGCCTTTGCATCCGCCGTTTCTTTGGCTAAAGCATCCTTCTCATCCCCTTTTCTCTCTTACCAGCTCCTAATTCAGCTATTTTTTTTTTTTTAGATATTTATTTATTTGGCTGCGCTGGTTCTCAGTTGCGGCTTGCGGGATCTTCATTGCCGCATGCGGGATCTTCGTTGCATCATGCAGTATCTAGTTCCCTGACCAGGGATCGAACCTGGGCCCCCTGCATTGGGAGTGTGGAGTCTTGACCACTGGACCACCAGGGAAGTCCCTCCTGTACAGTTTAATGATTACCTTAATGAAACGTTCTCTGATTTAGTACCTCTATTATATAGAGTGGATAACATTGCACAGTAATTTCCCATTTGTGTGTCTGAGCCATCTAGACTGTGAGTTCCCTAGGGATAGTGATTATTTCTTAGTCATTGATATTATTTTCCTCGGGCTTTCCCAGAACCAAGCAAAGATGAACAGGAGTAACCCATGTCATCAAGCTGTTAGGTGTGCCACATACTTTCCTAGGTTTGTTGAATTGAGTTGTCCATGAATCTGTCAAGTGGGAGCTGGGGATAGTGAGCTTCTTTGCCCAGTGTCAATGGCGGCAGCTGCGAAAAAGAAAGGGAGCAGTTTCCGGGTGCCTGTCATTTCTAAATGCCCTCAGTATCCACCTAATTTTCTAAGCTAGAATCTTATAATCACCTCCTATTACTTCTTCACTTGCTACCTGCCTTCCCATCTAATCAGTCACTGATTTTTGTCAGCTCTACCTTGTAATGTACCTGGAGCCTGCTGGCATCTCGCCATTGTCATTGCCGATTCTACAGTTCAGGCCCTCATTATCTCTCATCTGGCTCCTGACTGGTCCTCGTGCGTCCCATCTCTCCCACCCTTTACTGCGCCTCTCATTTATCGTCCCCACTGCTGCCAGAGCATGCTTTCCAAAGCAGACTGATCTTGTCACCATCCTGATAAAAGCATCCTAGAGGACTCCATGCGTGACCTGCGAGAAAAAGTCTAAATTCTGTAGCATCCTCCATCTTGTGCCAATTTCTCCTCCTCAGCCTCACTCTAGCCCGCTGGATAATACATAGTTTCCTGAAATCACTGCACTGTTAAGCCTTTGCCCGTGCTGTCTCTCTGCCATGTGTGCTTCTCCCGTTCTTCAGGTGAACTACCACTCATTTTTTAAGACCCAACTCACAGGCCCCTTCCACTACCAGGAGGCATGCAAGGTGAGCTTATGGAGAGACATTAACTATTAAGAAAAGAAAGAAAAATAGGGCCAGAGTTGTAAGATTTGGTAAACTTTATTAATGCACTTGGTCTAGTATAGTTGTTTGCATATCTGTCTTCTCTCAGAGTTAGTTACCTCGTGGAGGGCAAGAATTGTTTTGTGCTTGTATCCTTAGTATACAGCATAAATTCTCAATAAATATTTGTTAAATAAATGAAGCTGGAATGGGGAGGGAACAAATGCTTATTGAATACCTGTTGGGAACTTAATAATGTGGGGTTTTCACACATTTCATTCCATTCTCAAAACAACTTTTTAATATAAGTATTATTGGTGGACAAGAAAACAGGCTCAAGTAAATAGTTTTTTTTTTTTTTTTTTTAAGGTCATAGGCTTGTAAGGGATGGAGCTAGAGTTGGAACCTAAATCTGACTCTGCAACTGTCCTCTATTGAGTGATTCTGAGCCAGGGGCAACTTTGCCCCCCACTCTGGGGACATTTTTGGTGGCCACAACTGGGAGATGTCACTGGCATCTACTGGGTACTGGGCATGTACTGGGTACTGTACTGGGTACAGGCCGGTGATGCTGCTAAACATCTTACAATGCACAGGACAGTCCTGACAACAAAGACTTTTCTGGCCCCAAATGTCAGCAGAACCGAGGTTGAGAAACCCCACTCTAGACCATGTTGACTCTACTGAAAAGCAAGAAATCAAAGTAAGTGCATCTGCTAGGAGGCTAACGGGGCTGAAGAGATGTCTTAGGGGCTTGAAGCCAATTGTGAGCTACTGGCTTTAATGAGAAAAAAAGACTCTTGCGCCCAGTCGCTGACCTGCCTCCAATCTTATGGTTCTTTCTCTACTGCATTCACCCAGCCTTTCTTCTTTCCATCTTTCTTCTCTTTTCCAACTTTTCGTCTCCTCAGCAGACTCTAATTTAGCTTGGAGAAGGCAACCCAGAAAACTCCAACGTTTTTAGACCTCTTTTCTAATTAGAAGGTAGAGTCACTATGTAAGAAGCTGCAGGGCTTCCCTGGTGGCGCAGTGGTTGAGAATCTGCCTGCCAATGCAGGGGACACGGGTTCGAGCCCTGGTCTGGGAAGATCCCACATGCCGCGGAGCAACTGGGCCCGTGAGCCACAACTACTGAGCCTGCGCGTCTGGAGCCTGTGCTCCGCAACAAGAGAGGCCGCGATGGTGAGAGGCCCGCGCACCGCGATGAAGAGTGGCCCCCGCTTGCCGCAACTAGAGAAAGCCCTCGCACAGAAACGAAGACCCAACACAGCCAAAAATTAAAATAAATAAATAAATAAATAATTAATTAATTAAAAAAAAAAAAAAAGAAGCTGCAGGTTTCAAACTGACAATATCCCTAGAATCTGGGAATAAGGTCAAAAATGTCACCTTCTGAAATTGACAACAAAAAAATGAATGAGATTAATTACTGTGATAATCTTCCCAGGAAATAACCCATCTAAGAAATTCTTGATAAGTGTGCTGCTGATAAGACGTGGCTGTTTCTACTCTCAGCCAGGGTCCAAGAGTGCCTCCCCATTGAAGCAAAGCGTTTAAAATGTAACTTGTGTGAGATAAACTGTAATCTAGGAAATTTTAAAATGTTTGTCCTGGGGAAGTGTTCTAAAGGGGGAAGCTTCTGATGACTCATGAGTTTAACTGCCTATAATTGTTAAGGATGCTTTGCATGTTTTTTTTTCCTACAGCAGAATAAACTCTAGAAGGGAGGAACCACGTTTAATTTATCAATATCTCTGGCAGCAGAGGCGTGGATGAGTCATTGGCAGAGAAGGGTGGGAATTAGTGGTGTGAGTGTGTACGGGGTTGTGGAAGGTCAGAGAAGTACTATTCCTAGTGAAGTTCTCAATCAGGAATCCAGTAACTTTTGTTGTACGCAAAATTGTGTGTGTGTGTGCAGGGGAGGGGTGCGCATTTATTTGTGGGAAATGTCTGTAGACTTCATCAAAAGGGTCCTTGACCTCCAAAAAGTGAAGCCCACTGCCCTGGTGATGAAAATATAACTACTGGGGAAAAGGAAATGGAAAGAAGATTAACCAGAAAAGGCAAGGGAAGTGAATTCCTCTTAGGAGAGAGAGAGGTTTCCTTCTCAGAGTTCAGATTTATTGCTGTGTTTGCATGAGGCCCCTTCATGTACACGTACAAGCAGGCAGTGGAGAGATGAGCTGTGAGTAAACATCAAGGCAGAGCAGAGTCCATCCTCAAGGATGCCGGAGAAAGAATGATGAGAGGACCTGGAGAGAATTCAGGAGCGTGTGTGTGTGTGTGTGTGTGTGTGCACATGCACGTATGTTTCAGAGGGGACAGGATGAATATTAACTTGTCCAAGTATGCCAACATCAGTGCTGATTTTGGGTTCCAGGGATGTCCTGGGTTAGCCAATAGTCACCAGTAAAAGAAGAATTCTGTGAGGCTGAGTTCTAGCAAGCAGAGTAGGCAATTAAGATGGAGTCCTTCATTATTTTAGTCAAAATTCAGGTGTAAGTTACAGAAACAAATGTTAGCCAAGAGACTTATTTGAAGAGTACTGGATAGTTCATAAACTCCAAAGAAAGAGCTGAACAAGAAAGTCTGGGAACACAAGAAACTGGGCAGTTTGGGGACTTCCACAGCTGGTGACCAGCTCCAGTGACCTCCAGTCTCCAGATTTCTGGGTCCAGGTTTTAAATTTCCAAGAGAGAAGCTAACTGTTGGTACTGGTCCTAGAGAAGAGGAAACCGTGAGCCAAGGTATTTTCTCAGTTATTGCTGACTGCAGTCCTTAGCAGTATTGGTTTGGGGTAGGTGTTATACCTTGAAAATAATGGGAGACAGGTACCCAGGTCTTCTATTTGACAGTTACCACTCTGTGCCCTCAATGCATATTATTAATTTCCTACTGTTTTAAAAACTAATGCATGGGAATGGGGTGGGAGTTGGGTGGGAGAACTTTGAGGCAAAGGAAACAAACAGCGCAATGGCCCTCTGGTAGGATGAACTTGGAATCCCAGAAATAGAAAGAAGGCCCTTGTAGCTAGAGAATAATTTGCAAGGAGTGGGGAGTAGAGGAAGGGCGTTCGCAGAACTTGTAGGCCTTTGTGGGCAGTTCAGGTTTTTTATTCCTAGGTGCAATAGAAATCCACTAGAGGGATTTAAACATGTATAAATTACATTTAAAAAATTCAGTTTGGTGATAGAGAAAGGATTCTAAAAAGACCAACTTGGACGTTATTGCAATAATCCAGATGAGAGGTGATGGTGGTTTGAATCAAGGGGTAGTACTGGAGAGGGTGAGAAGGGGGTGGATTTAGCATGTATTTTTATATTTTGGAGAGAGAATTGACAGGACTTGCTGATGGAACTGATGTTGATGTCAGGGAGAAGAAAAGGGAAATCCAAATCAAATCCTAGGCTTTTGGCTTGAGCAACTAAAAGGACAGTAATGCCCTTTACTGAGCTGTGAAGACGGAGAGAAGGAGCAGATTTAGGGAGGAAGATGGAGTTTGGAATCGATCAATCTCATGTCAAGTTTGAGGGGTCGGATGTCTTAGTGGGGAAGCATGGGGGCCGCTGGATGTACATCTGGGAGCCACCAGATTACAGACTTTACTTAAAACAAGGGGCAGGGTGAGGTCACTTGGGAGGTACCTAAGACCGAGCCCTGGGCACTGTCACATTAGAAAGTCTAGCTGGGCAGCAACGGGCAATGGAGACAGGGAGTGGTCGGTGAGGTCAGAGAAATGCCATTTTGTTTTTAAAGTGCAGGCTTTTAATTTGTACGTTCTACATGTCCCACTTAGTTTATTTTGGACACTTGCATTGTTTATGAATACACTACAGATTTATCTAGTAAATGTCAGACCCTTCACAGCTCCACACTTTTCCTTGCCTAAATCATCGGCAAGATATTTCTGGATTCTTTATGTGTGTTTGAAGGGTTGGCAGGAATTCACTGTTAACTAGGCCTGGCAGGAAGCCCAAGTCTGCCAGTAAATCTCTCTCTGGGCCTATACATATTTGTCTAAGGTCCATTAAGTTACTGTGGATAAACCAGGTTCTTACAGGCAACTCTAATAAACCACATGCAGAAAATCCACTTTGTGGATTATTTGCAATAAATTTTAATTTTTCAGAGTGTTACATTAAATCCTGCCTAAGCTGTCTTATGGCATTTTACACATTTCTGGGGAGGCTCTCTTTACCAACGTTTAGCAAATGACTTTATTTTATTTATTTATTTATTTATTAAAACCCCACATTTGTTTATTTATTTATTTTTGGCTGTGTTGGGTCTTCGTTTCTGTGTGAGGGCTTTCTATAGTTGTGGCAAGCAGGGGCCACTCTTCATCGCGGTGCGCGGGCCTCTCACTATCGCGGCCTCTCTTGTTGAGGAGCACAGGCTCCAGACGCGCAGGCTCAGTAGTTGTGGCTCACGGGCCTAGTTGCTCCGCGGCATGTGGGATCTTTCCAGACCAGGGCTCGAACCTGTGTCCCCTGCATTGGCAAGTGGATTCTCAACCACTGCACCACCAGGGAAGCCAAATGACTTTATTTTAAAAGCAGTCTAAGGCTTCCCTGGTGGTGCAGTGGTTTAGAATCCTCCTGCCAATGCAGGGGACATGGGTTCAATCCCTGGCACGGGAAGATCCCACATGCCATGGAGCAACTAAGCCCATGCGCCACAACTACTGAGCCTGTGCTCTAGAGCCCGTGAGCCACAAATACTGAGCCCATGTGCCACAACTACTGAGCCCACATGCCACAACTATGGAAGCCCACATGCCTAGAGCCCATGCTCCGCAACAAGAGAAGCCACCGCAACAAGAAGCTTGCGCACCGCAACGAAGAGTAGCCCCCGCTTGCCACAACTAGAGAAAGAGCACGTGCAGCAACGAAGACCCAATGCAGCCAAAAATAAATAAATAAAATAAATAAATTTATTAAAAAAAAAGCAGTCTAAGCAAAACATAAGTAGAAAGGTGAGCTTGATGATTATATACAGTATACCTATTTACACACACACACAGAGCAAACTGAACTATGTGAACTCTATCTAGCTCCTTCTAATACTTATAGCTATGTAACTATAATAATCAATTAGTCCACCTGGTACCCCCAGGTTTCCTTATTTTTTAATTAAAAATAAAGCTTTCCCCCTTGTTATCAAAACAAGATATTCTTTATAGAAAAACAAAATGTTAAAAAAGGAAGTTTGGGGGCTTCCCTGGTGGTGCAGTGGTTAAGAATCCACTTGCCAATGCAGGGGACACGGGTTTGAGCCCTGGTCCGGGAAGATCCCATGTGCCGCAGAGCAACTAAGCCCGTGCGCCTGCAAACCAGAGCTACTAGAGCCCGTGAACCACAACTACTGAGCCCACATGCCACAACTAATGAAGCCCACGCACCTAGAGCTTGTGCTCTGCAACAAGAGAAGCCACTGCAATGAGAAGCCTGCTCAACACAACTGCAGAAAGCCCATGCACAGCAATGAAGACCCAACACAGCCAAAAAAATAAAATAATAAAATAAAAAACAATAAATAAAAAAATAAAAAAGGAAATTTGGAATACAATAATCATAATCTCACAATCCAGAGATAACCTCTGTTAGTACTACTGTTGATATCTTGAGATATATCCTTTCTGATCTCTGTACATACACTGTGTAGTTTGGAGTCACACTAATCTAAAATAAAAATAGACTTAATTTTATGTTTTAAATGTAATTAAAAATAAATTTAAAAAACCCTTAGCAAGGAAATCTAAAAAAGAGTGGCTTTATGTATATGCATAACTGATTCACTTTGCTGTACAGCAGAAACTAACACAACATACTCCAATAAAAATTTTAAAAAATAAATAAATAAAGGAGACTTAAAAGACATATCCCCCCCCCCAAAAAAAGAACCAAAAACAAAACTCTAAGCAATGTATTGTGAATATCTTTCAATAATAATAAATATTCTTCCAGGACTTCTTAAATTGACTGCCAAGAATTTCCCAGTATGAATGTACTAATTAAGCTATTTCTCACTTAGTGTTTGCATTGTTCTGTTTTTTGTTTGTTTTTGGGTTCTGCTATTATATCAATAATGATATTCTTGCACCTGAATTATTGTATATATTCTTAGTTCCTTAGACTAAACTTCCAGCAATGGACTTGCTGAGTTAAAGCATTCTGACCCACATTGCCAGATTTTTCTACAAGTTGTATTCAAAAATACCTCTACCAACAATAAATGTCTTTGTCAATACTGGGCCTCAAAAACAATTTAAAAAAATCTTTGGCAAGTCAGTAGGGGAAAATGGCATTGAGTCACTGGTTTTATTTGTATTTCTTTGATTACTGGTGACATGGGATGTTACCATATATTCATCGGCTGTTGGCATTTCTTATTTTGCAACTTGCTTTTCCACATCCTGTGCTTGATATTTTCTGAAGGTGCTTGTTACTGATTTGTAAGACCGGTCTTTCTGTATAAGAGATATTGATCCTCTGTGTTTTAAATATTTTTCCTAGTCTGCCACCAGCTTTTTAGTTTTTGAGACCTGAAATATTTAAAAAGTATATGTAATCAAGGTCAGACTTTTCCTTTTATAATTTCTTTGTTTATTGTTAGTTTTAGAAAGCCTTCCCCACACCAAGATTATATAAGTGTTCAGCTTTATATTTTTTCTAGAGCTTGTTATGTTTCTTATGTTACATTTAAATCTTTACCCTCCGGACTTTATTTGGTGTGATATAAGAAGTAGAAATTTTGTTTTATTTATTTCAAATGGTGAGCTATTGAACAGTTAATCAGTTTTTGTCCCATTTCACATTTCCCTCCATTATATTTGCAGAATCGTTATACAGGAAAATGCTGATCAAAAGTTGCACACTGGAGGCCCATGGTCATATCTAGCCTATGGATATATTTAGTTCATGTAATTTTTGAATTAGTTATATACATATAAAATCAGAAAATTTTATACAAAGATATAATTTTCCAAATTCTCTTGAAAAATCAGAATATCTAGCGACTCTGTGGTCACTTTCTTTCTTGATAAAAATGTACTGGGAGCTGGGAAGCTGTTGTCTCCTACAGTCACAGAAGGTCCCCACCAGTCTGCGTCATTCATTTTTTTTAAAATTAATTAATTAATTAATTAATTAATTAATTAATTTATGGTTGTGTTGGGTCTTCGTTTCTGTGCGAGGGCTTTCTCTAGTTGCGGCAAGTGGGGGCCGCTCTTCATCGCGGTGCGCGGGCCTCTCACCATCGTGGCCTTTCTTGTTGCGGAGCACAGGCTCCAGACGCGCAGGCTCAGCAATTGTGGCTCACGGGCCCAGTTGCTCCGCAGCATGTGGGATCCTCCCAGACCAGGGCTCGAACCCGTGTGCCCTGCATTGGCAGGCAGACTCTCAACCACTGCGCCACCAGGGAAGCCCCGCGTCATTCATTTTTATTGTCTGTCTGAAGGCGTTTGAGGTTGTGATCGTTACTATTAAGTTTTGTACATTTATTTTGCAATTGAACACAACACAAGAACTCTCTCATTAGTACTAATCATTTTTCCGTTAATTTTCTTGATTTTTCAAATAATTATATCATCATGCAAAAAATTATAATTGTCTTTTCCAATATGTATACTTCTTTATTCTTTTTTCTTACCTTATTACACTTGCCTAAAACTTCCTAATAATTTTGAATAATGGTCGTAATAGCAGACATCTTTATATTATATTGGATTTTAATAGGAATGCCCCTAGTGTTTGACTTCAAAGATGTATATTTTTATAGTTCTCTGATGTTTCGATTTTTTATTAATATAAGTAAAATGTGTTGAATTTGATTGAATGACTTTTTGGCATCTACTGTTATTATCCTGAGACTTTTCTCTGAATTCAGTATAAGACATTTTCTAGTGTCAAACCATGTGCATATTTTTATTGTAAAGTCTAACAGTACCTAACAGTACTAGATAAGCCTTAATAATATACCTCTTAGTCTAATTTCCTATTTTTAAAAAAACCTATTAGGAATTTTTCATCTGTTTTCACAGAGGAGATTCATCCATTGTAGTCTTCCTCTCTTTCTCTTTTTGGTGCTTTATCAGATTTTTTCTTAAAATATACTTTATATAATATTCCTACTTCTGCCCATGCTTAATTTTTAAAAATTGCATTAACTGGTACATTCTTTAAATCTTAAAAAAGTTAATTTTTCATTTATACATTTTCTTTATTCTCTATTTTAGATGTATTTTTTTCCTAATTTTTATTTGAAACATGTTATATATACAGAATAGTATACAACATGTATTTGTACAATTTAAAGGGTAATAATAAAGCAGACACCCATGAAGCTACCACTGGCCTAAGGAATATCAATAGAACTTCACCAACACCTCAGAATTTCCAATGGCATCCCTCTAGTTCTTCCCCAAATGGAACCATTATCCTGAATTTTGAGTTAATGTAACCTCACTTTTTTGTTTATAGTTTTACTTCTGAATATAGAATATAGAATCATACTGTATTTTTATGAAACCCCTTTTGCCCCATATTATGAGTATGAGTCCTCTGTGCCAAAGGTATAGCTGAAGTACACTTATTTTCCCTGCAGTATCTTCTTCCATTACACAAATGAATGATCTGTTCAGCTACCGAATGACATTTTTGCATTTAAGGTTCCAAAGCAGAAACCTGCTGCTTTTCAGTATAAATAGCCTGTTGGTTTTGCTTTCTACCTGGATGGCTATAGGCCTTTTTTCTTTATCTTTGACATTCAAGGTTTGCTTACAGTATACCCTCATGAACCTTATTTTATTGAATTTGCCTGGCACTCCTCATAGTGGCCTCTTTATTTCTATATCTGGTAATTTTCCTCCATGTTCTCATCCTTAAAGAAGAAGGTCTGTGCTTGTCCAATATAGGAAAGGATCGATGTTCTGTTAGAGATTATGCGTCCCTTCAGCAAAGGAAACAAGTTTATATCTTCTTGACTTTAATCACCTTAGACATTTCATGGTGTGTGAGGGTAAGAGAGAGGTGGCCAAGGGCAGCCAGTCTCACCTCTGACTCAAGGGCTCCTTCTGTGGCCACTGAGGCTGAAAGGGCAGCTGTATCTCTCCAAATAGCATGGTGGCCCGCACCAAGAGCAGACCTCATCAGTACCTCTGCTCCATTCTCATGCTTTCTGTGCCGCGAACAAGCTTTGGGCGTACTTTTGGCCACTTGTCCCTCCTTGAGAACTCCAGCATCTGTCCTCTTCTCAAGGAGGTTGTGGGGTTCGAATCTGGTACCACCCTCCACAAAATCCTCATCTCATCTCTGGTCCATGTCACACTGAGGCATTGAGTGTTTGTCCTCTTCTGCCCCAGAAGTCACTTCATCTGGGAATTATGAAGGAACAGTGTTAAATTTATCGACTCAGACTGTCATTTTGGACTGGAAACACTACCTATTTCACTTGCGTTGACTCTCAGACTGAAAAGTGGGCCTGCTGTGCATCTATGAGGTCTCTCAGAGCCCGGCGCGGAGGACAGAGATGGATAGGCAGCTTCTGTTTTCCAGTCCACACTTTGAGAATATTGTAGCCTATTCAGCAGGTTACTGCCTGAAGGCTGCCTGGGATTTATAGTCACCCAGGAGATAAGCATTTGTCTCTAATGTTGAATTAGATAGTCTTTTCCTCAGTTTCTGGACAACAAAAAGGAGGGCAGACCATATGCCAAGGATATTGTGGAAGGGAAAAATACACTGGATGGGAGGTTGTTAGGCAATGTCCTTAATACTCTTCGTTTCCAGAAATTCTGTGCCTGGTGTTTTCTTTTGCTGTTAAGGGGAATCCATCTCGCTAATCCTGAAATCCTGAGATATGTGCCTCCTTGTTCAATGTCACCTAAGGCTTCTTAGTCAGTGTGTGAAGGATGGGGTTGTCTTGGGATCACATAGATTTTTTTTTTTTATTGTTTTAAGGACGTAACATATCAGAGATGCCTCCCCTTTGGGCCTGAAGTCCCCTTAATACTCATTGTGAAGTTAAGGTTTTCCCCTTTCTTCTGGGAAACAAATGGGAGTAACGAACTGTGACTTTATTATTCTTAAGCAAGTTGCATTAAAATTTATATGCACCTTTCCAAAAGAAGATAAATTATACATATTACAAAAGGGATGAAAACACATAGTGATGATGGGTTTCTTTGTTCTTTGCTTGCCACATAATGTATCTATCAGAGCAGACCTGTCTATTCAGCTGGTCTACGATGTCGGTGAGTTATGGTTGGGAGTTTCCAGCTGATCATTCCTGCTGTTGAAGATAATTAAAAGGTGAGAACACTTCCCTTTGAGAGTTATCCTATGGTGCCCACAGGGCTTGGCTGTGGTTTGGGGGTCTTTTTCCTTGCAAGGCCAGGGTAGGGTAGAGTAGGGAAGGTGGTCTTATAGAGAGTTCTCAGATACTTGAAAAGAAAATCTCATCTTCAACCAATATCTGGAAACTATACATATTATAATCAAGTACTTCTTGGATTTTCTTGGATAGAGGAAAAAGGGGAAAGTAAAATAATTCTGATTTTTTAATGCCCATTAGAGTCTTGAAACTCTCATCTTTTTGCCTTAAATATTATCCAAGGGGGCCCAACTTGAACAGGATTAGATAATCCTCTTTGTCTAATCTAAAGGAGGAGTAGATTTGATCAATCTAATCTTATCGAATATAGACTTATACAGGATGCTAAGAGATAGAGACAGTCCAAAAACTTGACTCTCTCTTTCTAAATTTCCTTTTCCTTATTGAACACAATGTTAAGCAATATTCAGGCACTGCCCATGCCACTGCTGGCCCTGGGCAGAAGGTGGGATTCTTCATCTGTCCAAATAATACCAGAGCCCAGAGCTGGGTGCGGCAGGGGGCCCACAGCAAGGCCTCTGAGAGTAAGCAGTGGGCTAAGGGGGAGGATGGAGCTAGTCTGACTCCCTTTGACAACTTCCCCAAGGGAAGAAAGTCTGGATCAGTGGTGTCAGACAATGGTAACTTCCTTGTTATTTAATGACTCTGTGCCTCAGTTTCCTCCTCTGTAAAATGATGATAAGAATAAAATGTAGTTTTTAGGGATTTTGTGAGGATAAAATAAGTTAATGCTCTTAGAACAATTTCTGGGCCAGAGTGAGTACTTAATCAACACTAATAATTCATGATATTATTATTACCTTATTTGGATCATTGAGTCGTACATTGCTCCCTATTCTTTAATAGAAATGTTTAAAAATCAAACAACTTGATTACAAAATGAAGATGGACTTTGAATGGGAAATTTGCAGATATATAGCCTGTTGTCTGGGTTGGGAACCTCAGAGCCTTATGTACTTTGCTTAAGAACAGCAGACACTACTGGCCAAGTCTCTAATCTGATACACTTCCCATGAGAAGGAACACTGTTACATAGTAATGACAGTGGCTCTCAAGTCCATAACGGTTTCTTCCCAAGAGACTCCTGAAACACTCATTTTATAGCAAAGATGCCTTCCAGCAAGTTTGACTATAAAAAGAATTCTCTCTCTCGTTGACTTGTGTTATAAAATCAGAGATATGATCACATGGAAAAAATATTGGTTGATAAAAATGCTTAGTCAAGGAAGGAACAGATGATGTGCTTGTTTTATTCCACAATCGTATTGTAAGTTCTTTGTTCTTTTTAAATTAATTAATTATTTAATTTATTTATTTTTAACTGCACTGGGTCTTCGTTGCTGCCCGCGGGCTTTCTCTAGTTGCCGCGAGCGGGGGCTATTCTTCGTTGCGGTGTGCTGACTTCTCCTGTTGCAGAGCATGGGCTCTAGGCCCACGGGCTTCAGTAGTTGTGGCATGCAGGTTCAGTAGTTGTGGCTCGTGGGCTCCAGAGCACAGGCTCAGTAATTGTGGCGCACGGGCTTAGGTGCTCTACGGCATGTGGGATCTTCCTGGACCAGGGATCGAACCCATGCCCCCTGCATTGGCAGGCAGATTCTTAATCACTGCACCACCAGGGAAGTCCCTGTAAGCTCTTTAAGAGAAGGGGGCTGGGACTCCTATGTTGTAGCTCATAAAGAGTTAGTACAGGACCTTGAAATGTGGTAGGCACAGTAAATGCTGACGTAGGTTGGCCAGGTCTTTATAGTACAAACAGAATTTTGAGAAACTTTTGAAAAGAGATGTGGAATTCTTTTTGAAAACAGAACATTATTTTAAAAATTGGCATATGAAGAGGTAAAGAGAGAAGTGCCTAGATTAGGAGGAGGAGAGGAGCCACACTCTCTTGGCTCTGCCTCTCTGACATGGCCCCTTGGGGTGCCCTTAGTGCTTTGGAGGCACAATGGTAAAGCCCAGGTTATTCAAGGTGAGGCCCTGGAGCTAAGGCACCAAGCGTATTGATTGCAAAGTCAGGACCATAACTCGGACTTTTCACTGTGCTGGAAAATCTCCCCCTTGCTTTCTCTGTATGACAGAAATGTCTCCTATTTTGATTTACATCTGCAACTGGGTAGAATTTAGCCGCGGGATCCTCATTTCCTGTAAGAGGAAGTTGGATGCAATACCACAATTTACCAGTAGATGTCACTATATGCCATATAGTCTGAATTTTACTTGAATTTCTTAATTGTGGGTCTGCAGACTCCTGGGAATCCCTCAATCTATTGAAGAAGGCAGATGGGGGAGCTGGGGGGAGGGGGGACGACGTGGGACCGGATGACCAACGAGAGCTATGAGAATATTAAAATCTGTTTTAATCATGATGAAAAAATTTTTTAGTTATTTGACCAGATATAAAGGCAAAACTCTTAGTTGAAATTTTTTTTTTTTTAAAGGAAAAAAACAGGCACTTCCTAAACTGGACTCCTAGGATGAGAAGTAGAGTTAGTGGGGCTCTGGGGAGCCCCCACTTGCTCTTCAGTCAGCAAAGCCCCCCTCTTTGCTTCGCAGAGAGGGCTTCAAATGATTAAGGAGCATGAGACTTGTGGTTGCAAGAACTGGGTTTGAATTCTAGCTCTGTGGTTAGCTGTGTGATCTTGAGTATGTTAGCTAACCTCTTCTGGCCTCTGTTTCTTCAGGTGCAATATAAATTGGACACTGGTCATACGGTGTCGTGAGGACGAAAAGTGAAAACACAAACATTACCTGTTATTATTAACTATGATTATTTCACTTGATAGAAACGTTTTTATAGCTAAAATCGTTTGAAAACTACAGACTAGTCCAAGCTTTCATTTAAAAAATGTGGGAACTGGGACTTAAGAGGCTGAGTAGTTCTCTAAGTTTCACAATTTCATAACACAATATAATTATTTATGTAAAACAGGACATGCTGGTTCTAATCTTTTACAGGTATATCCCTCCCTACTTGGGGAAACTTGATATGTCACCATGTGAATTTATAAAACTGATGACATATAATACAATTCTTTTTTTTTTTTTAACATCTTTATGGGAGTATAATTGCTTTACAATGGTGTGTTAGTTTCTGCTTTATAACAAAGTGAATCAGTTATACATATATATATGTTCCCATATCTCTTCCCTCTTGCATATCCCTCCCTCCCACCCTCCCTATCCCACCCCTCTAGGTGGTCACCGAAACAATTCTTCACCTAATGATCTAACATGCCAAATAGTTCAGTTTATTTTTAAATTTAATTTTTATTCTATTTGTTCGGCTTACAAAAGTAATCCAGAACAAGTCTGTCAGATTTAAACAAAGGATGTGTTTAACTAATGATTCTGTTAATGCAGTCAAAACATCATTTAATAAATAAATATAAATGGTTTCATAACTTTTCAGCCACAGATTTAATGCTTTGATTCAACAGATTTGGCAGTATTTTGGTTGGGAACTTTCATATTCACTGAATAGCTGTGTAGGCTGCCAAGTGGAGGCTTTAATGAAATGGGGATTCATGGATCTGTGGCCTTATGATATACTTTGCTTTGATAATTATTAATTGAAAGAATAATTCAAAGTGTTGTGGATCTGTTCCTCACATGTAATGTAAATTTCGTTTTACCTTCCTATGGAAATCCACCTTACACTAACACTTAACTTCTGTTTCTCAGAATTCCTAAGATTTCAAACAGTAATTTTCAAGGAAATGCAATTTTATTATGATAGAATCCCATTGCAACTCCACGTGCTCCATAATCCAGTCAGAGAAACCTCTGGATCATGGAACCAAACAGTTCAAGGACTGGTATGATTAGACTCATGATGTTCTGGCTACTTTGAAGGTTGCCCATGGTATTCAGGGAGAAGCAGAGAGGCCATTAGAATCACGGTCACTGGTCCCTTAAAAAAAAGCAACTTGGGCTTCCCTGATGTCCGCTGGGGCCGCTGCCGACAGAGGGCGCAGGCGTGGGCGCCCCGGTGAAAAGGCCCGTTTGCGCACCTGTGCAGTTCGGGCTTCAGTCCTGAGGGGCCCGATTTAACCACTAGGCACGGGAATCACAGTGTCTAGGGGCCACGATATTTGGGGGGGGGGCGGGGAGCTCATGAACATGATTTGAATTTAATTTCTTTTGAAATCAAAATAAAAATAAATATACTTACAATGAATATACAATAATGAATCCAGCCTGGATTACATTTGTTTTTATACTGACAGTTGTGAAATATAATTTACAAATTTTTTTAATGGAACAAGGGGTCGACAAAGACCAAATTGCCTAGAGCCCACGAAAGTCATAATGTAACCCTGAGTTATACTTCCAAATTCTGAGAGTCCTAAATTGACTATTGGGTGAGAGGGAGGAGAGGGAGAAAGTTGGACGAGGAGGATCCCTGTCCGGAAGGCAAACACTGGCCTGGGGCCTGAGATGGACATCGGGTGAAGAAGTCTGAGCCCACGTGGGCTCGGACTGACTGTAAAGGAGGTGGCGTGGGCGTCTACGAATTATTTTAAATGACAAAATCGGTCATACAAAGACCTTCCTGACCTCACAGCCAGGAGCTTCTAGCCTCTGACCTGCCTCCCAAATCTTCATAAATGGACCGTTTTACCCCTTGCTGTGGTCTCCAAAACGCCTTGCAATCTGTATGCCATCACACATCCCGGACTGGTGGGCACAGGGTGGGGAACTGGACGTTTCCTCTCATACAGGCTGCGGGGGCGGGGGGGGGCGGGGGTGCGGTGCGGAGAGGAGAACAGTGCTTCAGACAAACCAGTAGCTTGAATCGACTTTTCCCTCCTCGGGCAGTGACCGTTGGAGGAGCTCTGAGATTTCCAGGCAGGTGTCTCTACCTGGACCTCAGAGGATACAGGAGACCACCCCCCCGGGTGAATTGCAAGCCTTGCTGGCTGACGCAGAGGAACTCTTGAGGCGGGCAAGAAGGGGAGATTCTTCTTCCAGCCTTCCCTCTCCAGCCAGTGACACTGTGCTCTGACACTCCAGGCCCTACTGCCTGGCCTCCTGGGGGTGGCGCCTGTACCCTCTCGGCTGCCCAATCGGGGCTGGGGCCTTCGAGGGCGTTCCCCCAGGAGGGGAGGGGAGTGGGGCAGGGTGGAAGTGGGGGAGGCTTGCTGGGCTCCTGGGTGGGGAATGCAGTGGAGATTCTGCCCACCAGGTGGCGCTGGGCAGGCGCCAGCAGCCCCTCCCATCCCGGGAAACACTGTGAGCCTCGTGGGGTGTGGAGAACGAAAAGGTCCATCCGTCATGTCAGGATCCCAGGACTCGGTGATGGTTATCTGACCACTGGGGTCACCAAGGCGGCTCTCACCCTCTGGCCTCTCCTTGGTCCGTTCACTAGGCTGGCTCTGGTGGGAGGCAGGGGGAAGTGTTACTACCCCATTCATTTCTGTGTTCATTTATGGTTTCATCTTTCAGCCTTTATGGAGCCAGGCCTGGGTACACAGATGAGTCACATATGGTCCCTGCCTTCAGGCAGCTCAAAGGTGGGGAAAAAAAGCAAACAGACCATTGGCACACAGTGACAATTGCTGGACTAGAAGTCTGCCCGGCAGGGTGGCAGGAGTTGTGAGGTGTGCGCAGGGCAGAGCAGGGCAGGCCTGGCTGGGAAGGTGAGTCCCGAAGGGCAAGCAGGAGCGAGCCAAGGGAGGAGGCAGGGAAGGGCGTGAGTGGCCCTGATGCCGCGGAACACAGGGTGCTGGGGCCTGCCAGCACTGCGTAAGGCTGAGCTTAGGGGACGAGATGGGGACTGAGGAGAAATAAGCATGGAGAGAGGCAGGGCTTCAGGCTCCCCCTGCTAACAGTGGGGGAGTTACTGCAAGATTTCCTCAAGGTAGAGACACAGTCAGATTTGAATTATACAAAGACCGAGTCGGGAGAGGTGAGGGTTGGGAGCCTGTTAGGAGACAATTCCAAGCAGGAAACATAAGCTAAGAGAGTAGACTAGAAGCCCCCCTCTGCCTCTCAGTCACCTCGGACCCCTCCTGCACACACCCATCCTTCTCTCCCTTTTCTGATGCCCATAATCTTTAGTCTGGTTCACAAGCTCTGGGACCGTAACTGGTCCTCAAATTGCTTCCGTTCCTCCCCCAGTAAAATGCAAATAGCCAACCTCCCAGGTGGGGTTGGGAAGGTGAGATGGTTGGTGGGACCGGTGGTCGGAGAGCCACTCTCAGTGCAGCCCCCTGTACCATCCTAGTGGACCAAGGGCCTGGGGAAGGGTGGGGGGCCTGGCGTCAGCCTGTTCTGGGGGCGAGAGGAAGAGAACAGCAGACCCCAAAGTGACTGGACGCAGGCGTGCAAGCTCCCAGGAAGGTCAGGGACACCTTTGTCACTGAGGCTGCAGAGTCAGAGGCTGGGGGTGTGGCGGGGGAGGGGCTTGAACAGCCAGGAACCCACACGCCCGCATCCTTTATTCCGTGTGGCATGGAATTTGGTTAGAGCTTTAATTACCTTAATCGCCACTCAGTGCCTGTTTCTCCCCTTTTCCAAGAAGGGCTGGCCCTCTGGTGCCTGCACTTCACTGGCCCCCAGGAGGGCTCCAGAGGATGGTAGTGAATGTCAGCCCTGGGTCGTTGTTTTCCCTACTCCAGACTCACTGGGATTGATGGGGGTGGGCATCCTGCACAAGCAGGCCCAAGAGCTCAGGGTCCAGAGCAGCTGACAGGTGGGGAGGAAGGGATCCATCCTTCTCAGGGACTAGGACCCTGGACTCTGTAGTTCTGGGCCTGATCCTGCCTCTGTTCTCAGCTGCGTGGCCTTGGATAAATCTATTCACTTTTCTACGAATTGCTTTTCTGCTCTACACAATGAAGGAGTTGGACAAGAAATAGAACCCTTAAGGCCCTCACATTCTGTGAAAGTGCTGAAGTATTCTCTAGGGTGCTCCCATTCATCATGCCTGCTCCCATTCATCATTCATCATTCCTGAGGCCCCTGCCTCCGGCGCCTCGCTTCTGTGCCCACGGTTGAGTTATGTGAGGCCTGTGGGTGTTCTGTATGTTCCACAGAATGCATTCTCCTTCCCCTTTCCGTTCCAGGCTCAGAGACCACTTTCTGTTCCCCTGTTTCCTACTTGGTGAGGTGGGTTGTCATGGTGAGGGGCTGCTCCTCCTGGCCCTGCTGGGGGGCCTGGGGCCAGAGTCACTGGGTGGTTTGCATTTGACTCCCAGGGGCTGTTAAGGAGAAGATTAAGGAATTATATATCCTGGCCGTAGCTCTAAAAGCCCGGGAAGTTGATTGCCAATTCCCAACGCTGCCCACCTCCCACGCCCCCCCTCCAGGACAAATGTCCTCCTTCCCAACACCACAGCTTTTCCTTGGAGCTGAGCTCAAAGCGGTGACTTTCCCTGATTTTTTCCTGATTTCAAATACAGAGTAAGATTCCAATCCTGTGTGGTCATTTTAAGGCCCGCGTGTGTCATGTGCTGTCAGGGATCTTCCGAGGAATATCGCTGCTGGCCTTTATCCAGCCTTGGGGGTAGGGTGGGAAGTCAGAGGTCACGGGCAGCAGGGAAGCAAGAGTGGCTCAGTCGGGGAGACGCCGGCCCTATGGGGCAGACAGGAAAGGAGAGACAGGAGTTACCTCACATGTACCTGTGTTTTTCCCAAGACCAGGCCTCAGGCCTTCTCCACTACGGAACTGGCAATGTGGGGTTCAGCTGGCAGCCTGGGATGGGGCACGAGCCCTCTCCTGGGAGATGGAGCCTCTGTTCTAATCCTGGCTCTGCCACTTCCCAGCTCTGTGGCCTTGGGGAAGGAACCTGACCTTTCCGGGTTTCCTTCTGTGAGACGGAGATACGACCCGTGTGTGGTTGTGAGATCAAAGTGAGACCTTGCTCCCAAACCACACACTAAACTCTTAAATGGCCAGTTACAGAGAATAACTGAGACGATCAACCAAAAGCACCCAGCGCAGGATCTGGGATATGGCAGCTGCTCAACAAATGTTAATTCCCTCCCCTGTGACTCAAATTTCAAACACAGCTTATTCCCAACTCCCCTCAGTTCCCTCCTCCTCCCCCACCCATGACCTCATACTCGCCCCTTCTGTACTTCCGAGCTGCCCAGCCCAGAAATTGGAGTCATTCTCTCCTCCTGCCCCGTTTCCCCTGGGTTCCCAAATCCCATCTGCTCTGCCTCTAGCTCAGATTGGTCCTTCTCAGCATCAGCGCTAACACCACCTCAACCCTGGTGGTCACAACCTCTCCTCTGGGTTAGGGCAAAGCCTTCCAGCAGCGCTCCCTGACTCCATTCCCTCCCTGGCTGCAATCCATCTTCCACGCGATCTGATTAAAGTACAAAGCGAGCATGTCACGCCTACCTCAACAGCCCCCCTCACCTTTGGGATAATACACAAGCACACTAGCCCTGCATCCAAAGGTCCCGTGTCAGGCTTGTCCGTTTCCCATAAGGGCTCTTATGCCTGAAGTCTTTGCACGCGCTCTTACTCCTGCCTAGCACATTTCCTTTCTCTACTTCTCATGATTAACCCTTATTTGTCCTTTAAGGCACAGCTCAAGTGTCACCTCCTTCAGAGAGACTTTTGCGACTTATTCCTTCCCCATAGCTTGGGTTAGGAGCTGCACCTCCAAGCTGTTATGGCATTTGGAGCTGAAAGTAACTGCTCATCATAAAGCACTGAAATTGTCTCATTTGCCGTCTTTTCCTACTAGACTGTAAGCTCCATGAGTGAAAGTTCTGTTCTTATTCATTAGGTATTAAATACATATTTACCAGGAGCCTAACTTGGTACGCCAAAAACAGAGTTAGGCACTCGAGATGCAAAGGTGAGGGGAAAATGGGCACCAGCTGTGCAGTTATGGAAATTAGAGCCTGTGTTAACTGAAGAATCACGCTACATGGAGAGAAACACTACATTATGAGAGCTCCTAGGAGGTTTCTGTGTTAGTCGGGGTTCTCCGAGAAGCAGAACCAATAGGATGGATAGACGGATGGATGATAGATAGATAAATGATAGAGATATAAATAATTTTTTTTTAATTTTCTTTTTTAATTGAAGTATAGTTGATTTACAATATTGTGTTAGTTTTTGGTGTACAGCAAAGTGATTCAGTTATATATATAAAATACATATATGAAAGATCCTTTTCCATTATAGGTTATTACAAGATAATGAATATAGCTCCCTGTGCTATATAGTAGGACCTTGTTGTTTGTCTATTTTATATATAGTATGGGACTTCCCTGGTGGTCCAGTGGCTAAGACTTCACGCTCCCACTGCAGGGGGCCCAGGTTCGATCCCTTATCAGGGAACTGGCTCCCACATGCTGCAACTAAGAGTTCACATGCCGCAACTAAAGATCCCGCATGCTGCAACGAAGATCCTGCACCTGGCAACAAAGGTCTGCGTTCTGCAACTAAGACCCAGTGCAGCCAAATAGATAAATAAATATAAATAAATATGTATATAGTAGTGTGTATCTGTTAATCCCAAGCTCCTAATTTATCCCCCTGCCCCTTGATATTTGGTCTTCATTCCTGTACCTGGCACGAAGCTTCTAAAACCCTTGGAATTTCCTGTGATAAGAAAGATAAAGGTGTCTTTTGTTAATGAGACAAAGCCCCTAGGTAACCTATGGATGGGGCCTGGTTGCCTTCCAGTTCCACCTCGTGACCTCCAGGGAGGGGAGAAGGGAGGGAGGTTGAGTTCAATCAATGGCCAATGATTTAATCAATCATGACTATGTAATGAAACCTCCATAAAACCCCAAAAGTACTGGGTTCTGAGAACTTCCAGCTTGGTGAACACACGGAGGTTTGGGGAGAGTGTCATGCTCCATTCCTGGAGAGGGCATGGAGCTTCTATGCTTTCCTCATACTTTGCCCTACACATCTCTTCAGGCTGTTCCTGAGTTATATCCTTTATAATAAACTGGTAATCTAGTAAGTAAAATGTTTGAGTTCTGTGAAGCACTCTAGCAAATTAATTGAACCTGAGGAAGGAGTTGTGGGAACGTCTGATCTATAGCTGCTTGATCAGAAGCACAGATGACAATCTGGACTTGCAGTTGGTGCCTGAAGTGTGTATGTGTATGTGTCACGGGGGGCAGTCTTGCGGGACTGAGCCCTTGACCTATGGGATCTGATGTTGTCTCTGAGTAGATAATGTCAGAATTAATTGCTTGGCGGTATGGAGAAAACCACACACATTGGAAGTGATGTTAGAATTGTAATATAGATATAGATATAGACATTTAAATATATATGTAGAAAGAGCTTTATTATCAGGAATTGGCTCATGGGATTATGGAGGCTGGCAAGTCCAAAACTGCAGTGTGGGCTGGAAGGCTAGAGACCAAGGAGAGCCGATTGTGCAGTTCCAGTCTCAATGTTGGCAGGTGGAGAGCCAATGTACGGGTGAAGTCTGAAGACAGACTCCTGGAGAATTCTCTCTGGTTTGGGGAGGCTGGTCTTTTTGTTCTATTCAGGCCTTCAGCTGATTATATGAGGCTCACCTACATAATGGAGGGCAATCTGCTTTACCTAGAGTTCACCAATTTAAATGTTAATCTCATCCAAAAACACCCTCCAAATTGACACATAAAATTACCATCACTGCACACTTGCTCTAATCTGGGAGGTCAGGAAAGCTTCCTTTGACAGAAGGGCAATAATCTAAAGGGTAGGACAGGGCACATAAATAAGGTGTGTGTGTGGGGCAGGAGAGTTTGAAGAGGAAGAGAGAGCATGTCAGGCAGAGAAGACAGCCTGTGTAAAGGTCCTGTGTCAAGAGGGAGCATGGTGTTTTGGGGGATCTGATAGAAGACCCATGTGGCCAGAAGGAAAAGACCAAGGGAGCCTGGCGTGAGCCTTGTCTGGATAGGTGGAGAAGGGATGACCTTGTGGGGCCTGGAGGTCATAATAAGAGTTTTGGTTCATACTGCAAGAGCATTGGGAGGCTATTGAAATGCTAATCAAGTAGATAATATGATCAGATTTGCATGGTGATAGATGTCCTCTGGCTGCAATGTAGAAAATTCAACATGGGCAAGCAAAGGTGGCCATGGGGAGACTGGGTTAGCACTTATCCTGTCGGAGTCACTGCTAGCTGAAGCAGGGTGGTGGCAGCGACGAGAAGCAGGTGGATCTGAGCAGTGTTTAGGAGGCAAATGTGCCAGGACCTGGTGATAGACTGGGGATGAGGGTGAGGTGGGGAGTGGCTAAAGCTGCCTGGGGTTAGGACTTGGTCTCCTGTCCTGTGTTCCCAGTGCCAGCCGTGGCGTCTGGCACAGAGCAAGTGTTCAGTTCAATAAATAATAGCTTGTGTTTCTCTTCCCTTTTGGTTTCTGCCACTGATGACCTCACAGATTATTGTGAGGAACAAATGTGTTAATGGAAACCAATTCACAAATTGGCAAGGGTTGCCCCACGTGTGGTGGTTATTTCCCATAGATGAGCAGGGGAGACTGGAGGCCTGTTTCCGCCGCTGTGTTGTGGAGACGTCTCCCAGGCCATACATGGTCTTCCTTAGGGTCTCAATACTTCCTCTCCTGGGTACATCTGGGTATTTTTAGGCCTCACTTAGAGCAGATTAGAGCTGCAAGGGCCAAACAATCATTCATCAATCACCAAAGGATAGTGTAGTGTGGGCCAGCCAGGCTCTGCATTGTCCTAAGAACCCAGCTTCCATCTCCCACTGGGCCACTACATGTATTTGGTGGTGAGATCCTAAGATGCTGACCTCAAACTTTTCTTCTGGTTTGGAGAAGCTACCCGAATTCTACTGGATATAAGGAGAAGGTGGTAAAGGAAAACTGGGATAGGGGTGGGTAGGGTGGTAGGCCTGGTTGGACATCCACTACTGATATGCCCAGGATTTGGCTCTGCTAGAAGGTATGGGCCATGCAAGTTCTGTTGCTGACTCACTGCAACACCCCTCAGGACTGTGAACACAGGAAAGAAAGGAAAGCAAGGGAAGGGGAAAGACTCCCTCCTCTTCTCTGTGGCTTTCCCTGTTCATCCAATCAGCATGGACATCTCTGACATCACTGATGACGGTCCCACATGTCCTCAAGGATCAACACTCGGGGGTCTGTTATGCCAAAGGGTCCAGGTGACTCAAGCAGGACCAGATCTGGAGGTGTGAGGGATTTGCTGGGGATAAAGTGATGGAGAAAGGCCCATCCAAAGCTGTGGACTCTCAAGGATTGGGATGGAAGCATATGTGATCTCCCCACTGAGTCCTTGGCATTTGGGTACTGGGGTGTTATGGAACCTGGAGGAGAGGACCAGGCCACAACTCTCCCAGGGAGATCCCATCTATCTCTTCTTCTGGCATAAAGGAATCTCCATTCCACCTCTATCTTCCTGTCACTTAAAGGAAAGGGGTCAAAGAGGTGGGCATGGGGCCAAATTTCAAGCTTAATCTCTACTGCCAAGTAAAACCATGCAGTGTAGATTTTCCAAGGCAGCCCCAAGTTCAATGATCCTTTTCCAGGTGCCTCTTTATGACTGTAACTCAGAAGAGGGGCTTAAAGAAATTGTATGTACCTGATTGGGACCAGAAACCAGGGTCATAGCACATAAGCACAGGGCCGCCATCAGGCCCAGAATCATCTGCTGGGACATTTATATGGAGAACTGGACACCCCAAATGTTATGGGGGATCAGGCCTCAGAAAATACTCCCTAGATTGGGGTGGGGGCAGAGAGGGAAGGCTCCTTTTGGGGTCCAGCTGCTGACTACCAGAGCAGTGTCCTATAGAGCCATACTGGAGCCTGGAGCCCAAAGGGAAAATTAATAATACTGATCCTGTCTCCAAATTTTGATATTTGGTTCACAATGGGTTGGGGGGCATTGATATAAGATTTTTTAAAATATTGCATTAAAATATTATTTATCTTGACTTCTGAGTTTTTTGGCAGTTCCTTAAATTTGGCAGTACCTAAGGTGATGTCTCACTCACCCTACCTAGTCCTGGAGAGTCCCAAAGCCAGAGAAATTTACAGCCAGTGTCCCTGAAAGGGAGTCACACAACTCTCCCTATTAAATGGAGATTCTCCAGAAAGACTGGAGGGTAATTGGCGGTGTCTGCAATAGCACTGCTTCTTCACCGGAAAGAGAATGAATCCACATTCAAAGCCAGGAAAGAGTGAAAACAGTATAAGCCCCACCCCATCTCTGTCACACAGACTCGAAGACCCAAACCGAGAAGCACGTTTTGAAAGTAGAGTTACTCTATCAAAAGCTATAAACAGAGTAATATTATTATCACTTCTCATTATTATACTCTATTTCCATTTTTTCTTTTTAGCAGATAGATCTGTTTTCCCAGCAGATTTTTTTAAACCTCTTGTATTGTATTTTTTAGTTACTAATTAAATTACTTTGGGTTCCTTGAATAGAGGCATCATTTCACAAATGTTCTGCTGGGATGATAGGGAAAAGTCTGCCTAGAATGAAAAAAGAAAAAAAACTGTTCGTGATCCACAAAGGGAATAATCCACATTATCAACTGGAATTAATTGAGACTTGATTGGAACCATCTTAATCAAGTAAATTCTCTGAATCTAGGAACCTGGTATAAATCTCTTCCAGGCTGAGTGTTATTAATAATGTTGGGCACCCAGTCCTCCTGGTCCTGTGGCCACTGGCTTCTGCCGCCGATGAAGGTGGGAAGGTTTTGCATTATCATCATTTATGAATTGAATACTTTCCATGCAGAATGTGTTGAATATAAAAACTGCGTATGACCCTGAGTTATTCACAATCTTTTTTCAGACAGGCAAGGCAGCTGGTGATACAGGTGGGCCAGATTCATGTGCCCTTGGGTTAGTATTTCAAGTTGGCACATGCCACGTTAATCACGTTCTAGCTGGACCCTGAAGCTGCTGAGCTCGCTTCTTAGACCGTTCCAATATCCACACACCTCTCCCATCACCGACATGCCCTCCAGACTCCTCTCTGTTCTTGGGCTTTCTCCTCTGTGATGGGAGTCTGTGATCTTCAGTTGCCCATCCACCCTCACCCCTGAGGCCTCAGCCCTTCTCATCCAGCCGACCAGGGCTGCCAAGGCTGTGCAGTTGGACACTTTTGCTCCCTTTTTTAAGGAAATATCATATTGTTTGGGGCTAAATAGTACCCAGACCTAGGCCTAAGTGCTAATTCTTCCAACTCAATGATATTCACATCCCTTCCCTGCTTTAATGATGAGGATACCCCAATGAGAACCTCCTGCATCTATGGACCTTAGTGTAATCTCTCCTACTAATTAACTACACTTTTTGTCTTACACTTATTTTCTTTTAAATTCACAATAAATGGAGGAGTTAATTAATTACACCTGCACATTTTGAGGACACACTTTGAGATTCCAGGTTGCTATGAATTTTGGGGACACTATTCAACTCACTGTGCCCTCCCCCAGATATGACATCATCTACATATTTGATCTCAGCCTAACAGTCTATTGTTCCTTATGTACTTTATGTAGACAAATGGCTGACATAAATATTTTTAAAAAACTAAACATCAAGACTGATAGATTTTATCAAATTTTATCTCTGGTTAAAATTCATGGGCCATGAATCTGGCCAAATGTCTACAAGTCTGATTGAACACTGCTGAGAGGCAACCCATGGTATAAATCCAGGAAATACATGGTGTAAATCCAGGACAGTCTTCATCCACATTTTGAACTTAAGGATCAGTGTTGCACATTAGTTCATGGTTGCTTTTTATTTCACCTTTGCCTGTCCACATCTTTGAAATACATATTTTATACTGTAATGATAGCTATTTATTTATTTTAAAAATAAATTTATTTTATTTATTTATTTTTGGCTGTGTTGGGTCTTTGTTGTTGCGCACAGGCTTTCTCTAGTTGCAGCGAGTGGAGGCTACTCTTTGTTGTGGTGCGCAGGCTTCTCATTGCTGTGGCTTCTCTTGTTGCGGAGCACGGGCTCTAGGTGCGTGGGCTTCAGTAGTTGTGGCACGCGGGCTCAGTAGTTGTGGCTCGCGGGCTCTAGAGTGCAGGCTCAGTAGTTGTGGTGCATGGGCTTAGTTGCTCCGTGGCATGTAGGATTCCAGGACCAGGGCTCGAACCCATGTCCCCTGCATTGGCAGGAGGATTCTCAACCACTGCGCCACCAGGGAAGCCCATGATAGCTATTTATAAATCTGTTTTCCCCTTAAATGTATTGGTGAGCATTGGGGGTAAAGGAAGCTAAGATAAAGTGAAAGGTATTTACATTTGATAAGTAAAATTTTTTAACAAAAGGATATTTTTGTTGCTACATTTGATAACTTAAAAACACAAGGTTCATAAATATAAAATTAATATATACATACATTGCAGAAGACTTGGAAAAACATATCGACATGAAAAGAAAATGCTCTTGTAATTGTAATTCCAACAATCAGAATGAACCATTGTTAACATTTTGGAGTATACTTTTTCAGTCTTTCTTTCTAACTATATGCACATGTGAATATGATGTGTCTAGAAGAAGAGATATGTATTTATACACATACATTCACAGGACTGTAGCTGCTTCTGCCTTTAGGAGGATGATAGAGTTCATCTCAAGAAAGACTTATTTTAATTTAGAAGCAGTCCTAATGGTCTGTATAACGTGTGAATGGTGGACACGTCTCAACCCTGCTCCCAGGGGAGAGTAATAAATTACTCCACAGGAGAACAAGAGGAAAGTTTGAGCTGGCAGTTCAAGAGACTGGAGGGAGATGGGAGGAGGGCAACTGGGGAGGAGCACTGGAAGCATAGAAAAGGGTAGATTCTGGGAAGAAGCACAACCAGTGAGGAATTCCTTGTGGCAGAGAATGTCTGATATTAAACGTGAAGTGGTTTCCTGCCCTGTGCCGTAATTGTACTCCATGACTCAACCCTTCAGTAAAAGTATGCTATTAACAACACCCCGGGGTTTTGTTTGCTCTGGTTGAAATGAAGCATGGAGTAAAGTGGAGTGGCAAAGGAGCAAAGGAGCTGGGAACAGAGGCTAGGAGCAGACATCAGGGAGAACAAGAATATACTGTGCATGAAGAATTTTGTAGTCAGCTTTATTAGTTTAGCAAAAAACTTCAACAGCATGTCCGCATATCATTGAATACTCTTCCACATCACCATGACACTCAACCTCATATTTATAGCACCTTTTCAAATACTAGAATTTTCATCGACACAGTTGAAAGAATGACAAGACTCAAGACAACATTTAATAAGTCTGCAATAATTACGGTCCAATCGGGAATGCAGTAAAATAGGTGCCTAGAGTTTATCCCCCAAGAGTCTAGGGAGATACCCTGCTGCTAGGTTATATACATAACCCTGTAATAAACATGCTTGTACCTACAGCGTTGCCTACATCACCGATTATTTCCTTTTATATCCCAGAAGCGGATTTTACAAGGGTCAGAGAAGTATTTCAGAACATTTGACTGGCATTATCAATTGTCTTCCCCGAAAGTGGTAGCAATGTTACTTTAAACAGCCAACTGTCTTTCCCCAAACTGGGTATTATCATTCTTTTTTTTTTTCCCACAGTTTATAGTTTAAAAAGAGCACAAAACCATTTTTATTTTAATTTTTGATCATTGCTTGTGAGGTTAAACACTTTTCTGCCCATCTGCTTTTTCCTTTTATGAATCGTCTGTTTCTATACTTTGCCTATTTTTCCTAATAGGGGGTTCATCTTTTTCTTAGTGATTTTTGTAACCTCATAAAATAAGGATATTAACTCTTTGTTGGTTAATATATTGCAGGCATTTTGTCCTAATTTGTCACTTTCATTTACTTTTAGCTATGGTGTTTTGGGACCAAGAGATGCTTTAAATTTTCATGCAGTCAGATTTGTCTGTCTTTTCCTTTATGGAGTCTACATTTGATGTTATAGTTTAAAAGAGGTTTCAAAACCCACGATTTTGAGTTTTTTCTAGTCCTTTTATGATTTCATTTTTTAAAATGTTCAATTCTTTATTTCTTTTGGAATTTATTTTGATGTAAGGAATGAGGTGGAGCTTTAGCTTAACTTTTCTCCTAAAGGCTAGCCAAATATCTCAGCACCCTTTATCAGATAATCCACCTTTCTCTATTGATTGTAAATGCCACCTCTACATTATACTAGATTATATTAAATGCTCACGTGTATGTTGGTCTGTGCTTTGCTGCCAGAGACACCCCAATATCCCTTCTCCCCTTCATCTTTAGTAATAAAACTTTCTAATTTAGCTGGACACCTGATTCCCCTAAATCAAAACTATGTTTCCCAGCCTCCTTTGCTGATGGGCGTGGTCACGTGGCTATGTTCTGGTCATTGATATATAAGGGGAATTTTGTTTGTAAATTTCAGGATATGTCCTGAATGAAAAGGGCCATGCTCTTCTTTAGATCTTTTCCTGCTTTCTGACAACTGTAATGTAAATGTGATGACAAGCACTCTGGCAGCCATTTTGGACCATAAGTAGAAGTTACTTGTTGAGCATTATTGCAAAATAGAAGAAGTCTTGGTGTCTGAAGAGGTCTTGATGACTTTCTATCAGCTGTGGATTGCTTATCTTTAGACTTCTAATAAACAAGAGAAAAATAAACTTCTATTTTGTATAAATCATTGTTATGTTGTTTTTATTGGTCATTGCAGTTGAACCTAATTCTAACTGATGGGACTTTTCATTAAATTCCACTGGTATCTGCATATTCATGTAACAAGGCTATGAAATTAGATTTTAACACTGTAACATATTTTAATATGTGACAATGCATATACCTCTCAAAATGTTTTGTTAATTATTCTCGTTATTCTTCTTGATACATTTTATGGTAAATAAGTCAGTTTGCAAACAAAAAACTCATTTGGGATTTTGATTAAAATTGCATTAAATTTGTAAGTTAATATAAAATCACTGACATTTTCAAAATACTGCATTTTACCATCCAGGAATATGGTACGTCTCTCTCAAAGCTTTTATTATATTCCTCAATATAATTTTTCCTTATATCAGTTCATATACTTTAAAAAAAAATAAATTTATTTATTTATTTATTTTTGGCTGCATTGGGTCTTTGTTGCTGCACGCGGGCTTTCTTTTTAGTTGCAGTGAGTGGGGGCTACTCTTCATTGAGGTGTGCAGGCCTCTCATTAAGGTGGCTTCTTTTGTTGCGGAGCATGGACCCTAGGTCTGCTGGCTTCAGTAGTTGTGGCACATGGGCTCAGTAGTTGTGGCTCGCAGGCTCAGTAGTTGTGGCGCAGGGGCTTAGTTGCTCCGTGCATGTGCGATCTTCCCGGATCGGGGCTCGAACCCGTGTCCCCTGCACTGGCAGGCGGATTCTTAACCGCTATGCCACCAGAGAAGCCCCATATACTTTTTATATTTATTATTGAGCATCTTTTTTTACTGTTTATATTGCAAGTGGAGTTTACCCCCATGAATTATTATTCTAAAATATAGCTGATTTTTGCAAATTTATATTGTGTAGAGAGTAGGAAAAAAACAGATTAAAAAAAGAAAAAGTAACTCAGCTACTACTGCCTCCTTGGGGAATGTCATACGTCATCTCTGGGGTCCATGGTTGTATGTCTTAAACAAATGCCTCCATGGGCATTTATGGTTGAGAAAGTCACAGCCTGACATTTGGTTTGGGGAGACTCAAGGAGGCCTGAATGACATTATTATAAAGTGAGAAGAATTTTAAGTGTCTGTGGGGAGGCTGGGAGAGGGGTTGAGGGGTCAAGAACAGAAAGGTGAGAGGAGTGTGAGGAATGTCTAGAGAGGGATTGGGAGAAGGACTGGAGAGAAAGAGGTGGAGACACGAACGCAGCGAGGCACCTAAGGAGGAATAAGACCAGTGGGAACGTCCCCATGTTGAGGAATGGAAAATGCATTTTTAGGACAATGATGACTTATATTCAATATTGTCACCCACACTGTTCTTCAATAAATAAACCTCTTTATTTTCTCAGTTGCTTTGATAAAAAGTCTGCTGTATATAACAGGCTGGGATTAACAGTGTTTTGAATGAAGGAATAGGGGCAGTGTCCAGTGTAGGGCTAAGAGATGATGGAAGAATTAAATTGTTATGAGAGGCAAGTTAACAGCAAAGACTAAGAACCTGGTGAAGTCCAGGAGTTACAGCAAGAGGTAACCAGGAGAAATACAAAGTCCCCTGAGAATATTATTTAATTGGAAGTGAAATCGTGTAACTAAGAGATTGGGACTTGAACCCATGGGCTGGGACTCAAACCCATCTAAAACCCAGATTAGGACTTGAACCCATAGTCTTTTTTTTTTTTTTTAATTTATTTTATTTTTGGCTGTGTTGGGTCTTCATTGCTGCGCAGGCTTTTCTCTGGTTGTGGTGAGTGGGGGCTACTCTTCATTGCAGTGCACGGGCTTCTCATTGCGGTGGCTTCTTTTGTTGTGGAACATGGGCTCTTGGCACACGGGCTTCAGTAGTTGTGGCACATGGGCTTAGTTGCTCCGTGGCATGTGGGATCTTCCCGGACCAGGGTTCAAACCCATGTCCCCTGCATTGGCAGGCAGATTCTTAACCACTGCACCACCAGGGAAGCCTGAACCCACGGTCTTTTAACTGAGATCACACACCTGGTCTCAGAACTTAATGAAGCTCAGGTTTTTGATGTCTCATCACAGAAAGAATTCGGTGAGAGGCAAAGTGATAGGTAAGAAGTGTATTTATTTAGAGAGGAGCACACTCCACAGACAGAGTGTGGGCCATCTCAGAAGGCAAGAGCGGCCCCAGGGTACAGGGTTGTCAGTTTTTATAGGGGTGAGTAATTTCACAGGCTAATGAGTGGGAGGAGTATTCCAGCTATTTTGGGGTAGGGGCGGAGGTTTCCGGGAATTGGGTCACTGCAGACTTTTTGATCTTTGATGGTCGGCCTTGGAACTGCCAAGGTGCCTGTGGGTATGTTACACTGAGTGCATACTGAGGCTCAAGGTCTAGTGGAAGTCGACTTGGACCATCTTGGACATATTTGGTTCTAATCAGTTTATGTTGTGTCCTTGGGCTATGTCATTCTTATAAAGATTGTGCCCTGCCCCCTTCCCTCCTGTTTCAGAGGGACCCTGGATTTTCTACATGGGATGGAGGACCGAACTGTTTTCTTTGAATTGTAGAGAAAGGTAATCCAAGAAGGCTGATGACTTCAAGATATTCTGGTTGCAGAAATCTAGGTTACAACTATACTTCATTATCTTATTTTGTGGTTGGTTTTCATTTACTTTTGGGTTGATATTAAGAGACTAAATATACAAAAGGGGGACTTCCCTAGTGGTGCAGTGGTTAAGAATCCACCTGCCAATGCAGGCATCTTCCTGGTCTGGGAAGATCCCACATGCCATGGAGCAACTAAGCCTGTGCCCCACAACTCCTGAAGCCTGCGCGCCTTAGAGCCCGTTCACCACAACTAGTGAGCCCACATGCCGCAACTACTGAAGCCCACGCACCTAGCTCCCATGCTCCACAACAAGAGAAGCCACCGCAATGAGAAGCCCGTGCACCACAATGAGGAGTAGCCCCTGCTCGCCGCAACTAGAGAAAGCCCATGTGCAGCAACGAAGACCTGAAACTGCCAAAAAAAAAAAAGAAAAGAAAAAAAATATACAAATGGAAAATGGTCAGACCATAGACCACCATAACACTCTGACCCATAACCTTTGTAGCAACCAACCTGGAAAGTCAAATCAGACCCTCTGCAGCAGTCAGACCAGAAAAGTCAGGACTTGGTCAATGGTGGCCAGTTCCCCAAATTTTTGCTCCTGATTCTGTAACTGAGCAGGACCCTGTGGGGCTCCTTGGCACAAAAGCCCTTCTGTGTCCCTGTCTCTTTTTTGTAGGAAATAGGCTTCATTCAGCCTCCATGACCTTCTCTGAGTTTCAAAGGGCAGGTTCAAACAGTTGCTAATCAGGGAAGGGAGGGGATGCAGAGACAAGAGAGGAACAGCCAAGAAACAATAGTGCAGCCTTGGGGCAGGGTCCTGGTTCCCCCTCAATAGAGATACATAACAATACCTTTGAGCTGTTTTGCAGATACTGAAACCCCCACCAGCTGGAAGAAGTTAACTGTCTGCTGCCCACTAGCACGTAGACCCCAGACTGGTTGGAACCAGAAGGTTGATGATGCTGACTCCCAATTACCTCACCACCAACTAACCAGAAGAATGTCCACAAGCTGATCATGCTCTCCTCTCTGAACCATTACTATAAAGCTCCTCACTACTCCCTCCAGGTCAGTTTTGAGGGCGTTAGCCCACTGTGACCCCCTTTGCCTGGCAAACAATAAAGCTATTCTTTTCTACTTCACCAAAACTCTGTCTCCAAGGTTCAGTTTGGTACCAGTGTACAGAGGCTGAATTTCGGCTACAATTCCAGCTCAGGACCAACCAGAGAAAGTCAAATATGCTCCCCAAATCAATCACATAGGATGAATCTAGTTAGCCTGGATTCAATGTCCCCATGCCAACAACCTCCTATCTGAGCATACTTGAAACCTCCCCTCTCCGGTTTTGTTTTGTTTTTTTTTCCACTGTAAAGCTTTCCTGCTTGCATTAGAGTTCCACCAAACCCAAGTGAATGTGACTGACACCCCTCTGAATACCAAGCTCTGAATAAATAGCCTCCAATTTGTTTTCATTTGGGTGGTCTTTATTTTCACAATATTCTTGGGTTTTACAGGTAGGCAACTATGTGAACTGCAACAAAGACTTCTCTCTTTCTGATAGCTATACATTTATGTCTTTTATCTGTCCTATTGCATAGAGTTGCAACAAAGTCATACAACAATGACAATAGCAACTATCGTTATCTTACTCCTTACTTATTGGGAAAGTCTCTAGAGTTTTGCCTTTAAATAACAATATTGCCTAGTGCTTTGAAATGGATATTCCCTCTTCTATTAAATAAATATATTTTCATCTCCAGTCTATTTAGGTTTTTCTCTTTTAATATCAGAAAATGATATTTTTTACTGTATTGAGTTAATCTTTTTATTTTTCTCCTTATGGGTAATAACATATTAATAGATATTCTAATTTTAGTCCTTGTAGTCTTATAAAAATAAACCTACTTGATCACAGTACATTATTCTTTTAACACACTGCTGCATTTAATTGGCTAATATTTTATTCAGGATTTTTGCATCTATATTCATAAGTCAAGTTAGTCTGTAATTTTCTCTTTTTGGTGCTATTTTAGTCAGATTTTTGACTTGAAATCTATTTCATCTACTATTAATATTGTAGATATTTTTTGTTAGCATGAACAACTGGCTGTTGGTTTGAAATATATGTTTTTTATCATGTTAAAAGATTACACCTAGACCTACCACATTTGGAGGATGGATTCTTTGGCAATGATTTCCAATTTGCTCCATGTTTGTTAGTCTTTTCAGACCTCCTACATTCTCTTGAGTCAATTTTGATAATTTCTATTTTCCCATAAATTTACCATTTCATTAAGATTTTCAAAATAAGTTGGCATGAAGTTTTATATAGATTTTTTAAAAAATTTAGTCTCTATATGTGTGGTTATAATATTTAGTTTTGATCTGTGGCTATAAAATATCATTTTTAATTGGGTGTAATTTTTTCTCCCTCTATGGGTACAAGACTTTGTTTTGGATATTTATTCAACGTACAGTTTAGTCTTCCCTTTGAGAAGGATTTGAGTTCAAGTAGTTTATTTGGTTTATTTGGTTGATGCAAGAAAACACTAGAGGGGAGCAGGGAGGTGACCCAGGGGAAGGAAGTCGGCCAATAAAGGATGAGTCGTTCAGCCAGCCACTGCTGTGGGGACGGGAACGTGATCCTGGGGAACTCGGGAGTAAAGGCATGCCTCAGAGAGCTCCCACCAGAGGCGTGGTGGCGTGGAGGTATTTACACACACAGCTCCTGACAGTTAGTGGTCGAGGGCTACTGTGTATAGAAATGGGGTAGGTTGTGAGTGTCAGCGTGTTCATTCCCTGGCACTTAAGCCTGTCTTGGGCACAAGCAGAAAGGCCTCACACAGTCTTAGAAAAAGCTGTCATACAAAGGGATGCAGATACTGACACTGGAATTCCTTTGGAAGACACAAAAGTGATGATGCCCTGGGCGTTGGGACAGGCACAACAGCTTCTGCTATGTACACCCTCTGGGGCTTATTTATCAATTCTGTTCTTTCATAGGTTTCTAATTAATTTCATCTTTTGGTTTTATTAATTTATTTCTTCTGTTTTTTTATCTTATTTTATTTTATTTTTTATTTATTTATTTTTAGCCGTGCCATGCAGCTTATGGGATCTTAGTTCCCCAACCAGGGATTGAACCTGTGCCCTCGGCAGTGAAAGCATGGAGTCCTAACCATTGGAGAGCCAGGGAATTCCCTATTTCTTCTGTTTTTTAAACTTTAATGTTCTTCTTTTCAACTTCTTGCATTATGTGCTTACTTCATATATTTTTACTTTCTTATTTGATAATATTAATAAAAGCATTTCAGATTGGTTATGAGGAATAATTGAGAAACTACATGTAAAAGTGCTTAGTGCAGTGTCTGTCACATGGTAAGTGCTCAACAAATGTTAATTACTATTTTTATTGGCTACTTTGAAGTAGCCTCTGATTACAGATTTGGCTGTCTCCTCTTAGTGTTAATATGTGGTATTGTCATTATCATTATTTTTGAAGCGTTCTTTAAATTGTGGTTTAGGTTTCCTCTTTGATCCATGGATTATTTTGAAGAGTTTTTTCATACCAAGTAGTCAGACATTTTTTTGGTTACAGATTTTTCCAATTTCTAGTTTTATTGTATGTGGTAAAGGATACAGCCATGTGTAATTTCTGGGTTTGGAATTTTGTTAGAGTTTTTTGGTGGTTTAATACACATCCATTTTTTTTTTATATCTTTACCAGAGTATGATTGCTTTACAATGTTGTATTAGTTTCTGCTGTACAACAAAGTGAATCAGCTATATGTATACATATATCCCCATATCCCCTCCCTCTTGAGCCTCCCTCCCACCTTCCCTATCCCACCCCTCTAGGTCATCACAAAACATCGAGCTGATCTCCCTGTGCTATGCAGCAGCTTCCCACTAGCTATCTATTTTACATTTGATAGTGTATATATGTCAATGCTACTCTCTCACTTCGTCCCGGCTTCCCCTTCCCCTGCTGTGTCCTCAAGTCCATTCTCTACATTTGCATCTTTATTTCTGACCTGCCACTAGGTTCATCAGTTCCGGTTTTTTATTTTTAGATTCCATGCATGTGCGTTAGCATACGGTATTTGTTTTTCTCTTTCTGACTTACTTCACTCTGTATGACAGACACTAGGTCCATCCACCTCATTACAAATAACTCAATTTCATTCCTTTTTATGGCTGTGTAATATTCCATTGTACATATGTGCCACATCTTCTTTATCCATTCATCTGTCGATGGACATTTAGGTTGCTTCCATGTCCTGGCTATTGTAAATAGTGCTGCAATGAACATTGTGGTACATGTATCTTTTTGAATTATGGTTTTCTCAGGGTATATGCCCAGTAGTGGGATTGCTGGATCATATGGTAGATCTATTTTTAGTTTGTTAAGGAACCTCCATACTGTTCTCCATAGTGGCTGTATCAATTTACATTCCCACAAACAGTGCAGGAGGGTTCCCTTTTCTCCACACCCTCTCCAGCACACAATCCATTTTTTAAAATATTCCATAGACACTGAAAAAGAGAGTGTATTCTTTTTAATTTTTTTCATATTTGCTAAATGTATCTCAGCAATGAGTTTTGTCAGAGGTTCTACATCTTTATGTTTGTTTACTTGATCAGCTAAGAACTGACAAAGTCTCCACAGCAATTGTTTTTCAGTCATTTTCCTCTTATTATTCAGAAACTAAAGGTTTATGACAAGCATATCTTCATTGCAGATCTTGGTTTTCATTAATTATTTTTTATTTTGTTTAATAGTTTAGGACTATAATTTTCCTTTTCTAAATATATCTTTTCCCATCTTTTTATTTTTAAACATACCGAGTCACTTTGTTTTGGATGTGCCTCTTGTGGACAATATATGGTTGGATCAAATATAAGAATCTTTGTCACTTCAAAGGGAAATATAACTTATTTAGATATATCATGTCACAACTAATCTGTTTGACTTTCTGATGCATTTATCTGGATCCCTTATTGAGGTATAATAAGAAAAAACTATTTGATCTTTGTCCCTGATTCCTGGCAGAGACCTAAAACCCATGGAATTTCCCAAGTGATAGAGGTGATAGGAGCATCTTCCCATAATCATAAGGAGCCCCTTTCAACTAAGTTCATGCTAATAATGTGACTCTTGGCCAGCCCCTAGATAGCTTCAGGATGGGGGTTGGTGCCAGAAAGAACAAGGCAGGATTAAACACTTGGAACTTTCAGCCCCACTCTGCCCCATCTCACCCTCTTCCACCCAACCTCCTGGGAGGGGAGAAGGGTTAAAGTTGAGTTAATTACCAATGGCCAGTGATTAATCAATCATGTCTATATAATAAAACCTCCGTAAAAACCCTTAGTGTCATGGTGCAGGGAGCTGCCCAGTTGGCAAACACAACCGCAGAAGGTGGCACATTCCAAATCCATGGGGACAGAGGCTCCTGTACTCGGGAATCTTCTGGACTCATCCTACGTATCCCTTCATCTGACTGTTCATTTGTGTGCTTTATAAAGATAAAAGATAAACTGAAACATTTTATAATTTTTAAGAGTTTGAGCAAAAAATCCATTGGAATGGGGCAATGCCAAACTGGAAGAGGTCAGGGGTTTTCCGCCTGTACAAGCTCAGGGGGTGACTTGGAGAAGGTGCCAAAGAAAGGAAATTATTTGGCTGTAGCTTAAAGCCTGACTGGCTGTTTGTGATCGGTTGTCCTTAAGCTTTGATTTCATAACCTGAAGGCATTTCCAGGCTTTGATTTTGGTTTGTTTACATAGGCTGCCATGACAATAGAGCCATCTCAGTCTGATGGCCTCCTTGTTTGATTAATTTAACATAATAAACTGTAATAATAAATGTAGAATTTTCCTGAGTTCTGTGAGTTGTCCTAGCCAATCATGGAACCTGGTGGGAATGGGGGTGGGTTGTGGGAACCCCTGACTTGGTAGTCGTGTTGGACAGACCCCAGTCTTGAGGCTGGTGTTTCTGGGACTGAGGCCTGAAACCTCAGGAGTCTGCATGGGCTCTGTGTACTTAGTGTCAGAATTGAATTGTGGGGCACCCAGCTGGCATCAGAGAATCAGCGATTTGGTTGGTGTGAGAGAAAAACCTCATGCTTGGCAAAGGTGGAAATCTATTTTCAGTTTAAGCGTTTGCTAATATTTTAAAAATACTTGCTATTTTGACTATAGGGATTGGCCCAGACCAGTCCCTACACAGCCTTGTTGATGGTGGTGCTGCATGGAAACCAGACGGGATTCATGTTGCTTTGGAACAAGGCTCTTCATTGCTGCTGCTGCTTTTTGTTTGCAGTAGCTGTTCATGCCTGGGCTTTTAAGCCTGGCTTCTCAGGAAGTTACTGTGCTACAGAGCTCAGAAGTACTCCCTCTGACCCCTTTCCAGACTGTGTCAGGGCCTGCCCTTGTCTCCAGCCTTTGCCTCTCAAACTGGGAGTGTCTCAAGATTTTCCCTTCTGTTGTTACAGAACTAGGTGATGATGGACGTTCTCTTCTTCAGGAAAGAGAGGGGGAAAATCACCCTGAAGTTTTTCTTCAGTCTAGTCCCACTGAACTTCATCTAGTGTAAATGCATTGAAGTTTCTGGAGTGTGGTTGGCACTCTTCTTTGGACCCCGGTCAAAGTATAATTTTCAAAATGATAAAAGCCTAACTCTCATGCATGTATGAAATGAATCATGTCAAAAATTTTATTCAACTATCTCATGAATTAATGTGGGAACCAGTAAGATGTCAAAATTGGTTCAAAGAGCATTTGAGAAACTGAATATGCAGATGTATAGATAGGCAATTTAATAAAGAAATGTTAGGTTAAGATTGCTGGGTTAGATTTAGACACAAAATGTTTTAAAGTGTTATAGGGCAATAAACTGTAACCTTTGGGGTTATCTGTTCTATTTGACAATAAATTATTCACATTTTTTAAAATTAATTAATTTATTTATGGCTGTGTTGGGTCTTCGTTTCTGGGCGAGGGCTTTCTGTAGTTGCGGCAAGCGGGGGCCACTGTTCATCGCAGTGCGCGGGCCTCTCACTATCGCAGCCTCTCTTGTTGCGGAGCACAGGCTCCAGATGCGCAGGCTCAGTAATTGTGGCTCACGGGCCCAGCTGCTCCGCGGCATGTGGGATCCTCCCAGACCAGGGCTCGAACCCGTGTCCCCTGCATTGGCAGGCAGATTCTCAACCACTGCGCCACCAGGGAAGCCCCAGTTATTCACATTTTTTAGTGGACAAAAACTACAAGTTAACTTCTTAAGTATTGTAAAATAACCTAATCAATAGAAACCAAGCTCAGCACTGCACTGAAAGAACACTTTAAAAAATCTCTTTTGCCTAGTTCCAAGATACAGATTGTTTTTGTGACAGACGTGCTGTTTTTCACTTTTCACTATCATTATTTCTGGACTGGGTAGAGGTAGAGGGTGTCCTCAGTCCTTATGTGGCCATCTTACACAGAGGACCGAAAGAAGTATTTCTTGTTCTGCTGCAGCTACCTCCTGAGAGAGTGTTTTCATTTCTCTTATTAATGGAGTATTGGCAGACTCAGTAGAGTCTTGGCTAAACTAGGGGTCTTAAATTATAAAAGAAGCTTCTCCAAAATTTAACACAAATGTCTTATTAATTTAAAAATGCAAACACAAAAACTCAAATAAAGAAGAATTACATTATATACTCGTTGAAGTTAAATAAGTCCAACTATATACTGAGCAAGAGAATACTTTACTTAGTAAAAGAATTTCCACCTGCTATTTCAAATTCAATGAATATGTACCACAGAATGAGGGTGAGAGGGAGACACAAATTGGCTTTCATTTTCATAAATCTCAGTTTTCTTGTGTGAGTATCTTAGTATGCTGAGTGTGATTCTCATGTTTAAAAAACACATATATTTTGGAACCACATGGTCCCTAAATGAAAGCCACCTACTTCAACTGGTATCATAAATTCCAATGTAGAAGAAAAGAATCTAGCTGTGAGTGTCAGCTTTCCTAAAGGATTTTCATGGGTAATTTTAACACTATGTTTGATTTGCCGCATACAAAGTCTGAAGACATGGTATTAGTTTCCTATGGCCACATAAGAGATCGCCACATGAGCAGCTTAAGAACACACACATATATATTAGCTCACAGTTTCTGTGGGTCAGGAGTCCAGGAGTGGTTTAGCAGAGTCTTCTGCTCAGGGTCTCCCAAGATTGCAGTCAAGGTTTCAACTGGGCTGTGTTTTCATCTGGAGGCTCAACCGGGGGACAATCTGCTTCTGAGCTCATTCCACTTGTTGGCAGATTTCATTACCTTGTGGTCATAGGACTGAGGGCCCTGTTCTGAGTTCTTTGCCATGTGGGCCTCTTTAAGACAGCTCTTACTTTATCAAGTCAGCAAGGAGTGTCTTTCTGACCTCAGAGAAGGCCTAGTCCTCTCTTAGGGGCTTTCACCTGATTAGGTCAGGCCCATCTCAGATGATCTCCCTTTTTATTTACTCAAAGTCAGCAGTTTGAGGACCTTAATTACCTCTGCAAAATTCCTTCACTTTGCCATGTTCTATGGGTTGGAAGCAAATCACAGGTCCTGCCCACACTCAAGGGGAGGAGATTATGCAGGACCTGGACACCAGGGGACAGGGATCATAAGGATCACCCTAAGGGTCTACCTGCCACAGACCTTAACCCCCGAAAATAATCAGGGCCCAGTCAGGAAAACAGCAGTCATGCTAGGTATTCTAACAGAAAATATTTAATGTAGGAAATTGGTCAAATAGTTACTAGAGGACTAAAAAAATAAAAAAAAAAGGAATAGTGAGGTAAGAAAGAAAATAAGTGCAGGAAGCATCTACCTCTATGGTTGGGGGATGAGGGGTGAGGTCAGTGTTACCAGGACCTATGACCTTGGAGGAGAGGCCCACACTGCTGAGCCTTAACCTCAGAGTAAAGTCCCACTTTGACTACCTCTGTTTTTCAAGGAGGCAGCAGAGCTGGCTCAGACCTCTGAGGAGGGGGTGCTGTCTGGCTCGTGCTGGTACCTCTGAGGTGGAGTCACGAGGCTTGTCCTGGGAGTGTGGAAAGAAGCTGTACCAGGTTGACTTGCTGCTCGGATGAAGGGCCGTTGCTGGGCCCACCTGCCAGGAGGTGCAAGCCAGTGAGAAGAGTATTTTCCCTACTCCTGCCTTCCAGTCTCTCTCTAGCGTCCCTCCTGGCAGAACCTAACAGCTGCAAGCCAGCAAAGGAGAAACATAATTTGGAAGGTACTCAGCATCACAAAACAAATATGAAAGGGTAGATTTGGAACCTACACACAATAGCTTGATAACCAGCATATACCTTCCATAGCTAAGACTGCTGAAACCTAGGTCCAGTAGAAAATCCTGGCCTTGGCCTCCTGTCTAATACTGGCAGTGCTGGGATTTTAGGTGGTCAATGTGTAACACCTCTCTCTTCCCTGCTTGAGTTCTGAACCAACCAAGTCAGAGTATCAGCAGTTAGAAGATGGAGATAAAAATATCAGCTTTATAACTAACAAAGTCTGTGTTGTCAGGTATGTAGCCAAATGTGCTTGCAAACATGCCCAGACCCAAACTTCTGACTTCCCCTGTGGATTCATGAGAATATGTGTTCTCAGGCAGCCCATAAGTTCCAATAAGAGACAGAGAAACATCTAAGTGAAGCCCACCCTTGGGCACAGTGCCTGGAGGAGCTGAGAGGGGCCTGGGGGTATTCTCTGGTAGAGGGTCCTCTGCTAGGGAAGGTGAGGAGATTTGGAGGCATATTTGATCATAATCTGGCTCTGGTTAGAGATGTAGAAATACAGATTATTTTTTCTCTTAGTTGGAGGTATTGTTTTTAGATTGTGGTAAAATATCTATAACATAAAATCTAAGAATTTAATCATTTTTAAGTATACAGTTCAGGGTCATTAAGTGCATTCACATTGTTGGCAGCCATCTCCAGAACTTTTTCGTCTTCCCAAATTAAAGCTCTGTACCCATTAAACAAGAAGTATCCATTACCCCCTCCCTTGTGCCCTGGAAACCTGTAATCTACTTTCTGTCTCAGAAACTGACTACTCTAGTCATATAAGTGGAATCATACAATGGTTGTCCTTTTATAACTGGCTTTTTTCACTAAGCATAATGTCCTCAAGGTTCATTCATGTTGTGGCAGGTGTCAGAATATCCTTCCTTTTTTAAAATTGACTAATATTTCATTGTATGTAAATACCACATTTTGCTTATCTATTCATCATTGGTGGGTTTCTTTTACCTTTGGGTTTCTTTTACCTTTTGGCTATTGTGAATAATGCCACAATTCACATGCTTTGAACATGGGTGAACAAATATCTGTCTGAGTCCCTGCTTTCAATTCTTTTGGTTATATACCCCAAAGTAGAATTGCTAGATATACGGTAATTTTTTAAAATTAATTAATTAATTAATTAATTAGGCTGCATAGGGTCTTAGTTGCGGCACCCGGATCTTCATGGCTGCATGTGGGATCTTTCGTTGCAGTGCACAGGCTCTCCGTTGCGGTGGGCGGGCTCAGTAGTTGTAGCGCGTGAGCTCGCTAGTTGTGGCATGTGGGATCCAGAAAGCGTGGGCTCAGTAGTTATGGTGCATGGGTTTAGTTGCTCCACGGCATGTGGGATCTTTTTTTCTTTAATTAATTTATTCTATTTATCTATTTTTGGCTGAATTGGGTCTTTGTTGCTGTGCGCAGGCTTTCTCTAGTTGCGGCGGAGGCTACTCTTCGTTGCAGTGTGTGGGCTTCTCATTGTGGCAGTGTTGTTGCAGAGCACAGACTCTAGGCGTGTGGGCTTCAGTAGTTGTGGCTTCCGGGCTCTAGAGCGCAGGCTCAGTAGTTGTGGTGCATGGGCTTAGTTGCTCCGCAGCATGTGGGATCTTCCCGGACCAGGGCTCGAACTCGTGTCCCCTGCATTTGCAGGTGGATTCTTAACCACTGCACCACCAGGGAAGCCCCGGCATGTGGGATCTTAGTTCCCCAACCAGGGATCGAACCCATGTCCCCCGCATTGAAAGGTGGATTCTTAACCACTGGCTCACCAGGGAAGTCCCTCTGGTAATTCTATTTGATAAGGATTGTGAAGAGTATCCAGAGGTATGGGCAGAGAGCCTGTGAAGTGCACATCACCCAGTCTAAAGGCCTCTTAGGTACAAACTGCCCACTTGGCCCTGAGTCTGCTCCTGCTGCCTCTTCAAGCCCACAAAGTGGGGAAAGGGCTTCTCGGGGAAAGGAGCCCACGTGCTCCTTAGGCATGGGGTGGTGAGCTCCACCCTCAGGAATGAGGGCAGGGACTGGAGTCCACTTGAGTCCCCATCATCCAGGGACTAGCTGTGGGACTTGAGGAAGATTCTGGAGGCCTTGCAGCTTGCCAAGCTTTATTATTTTTGCCATCCTTTGCCGTCAGTATCAGTGTAATGATTGGCAGTAGAGCCTTTAAGATGGGGGTCAGCTGTGTGTATGTCTTTTTTTAAAAAAAAATTAATTAATTAATTAATTTGGTTACACTGGGTCTTAGTTGCAGCATGTGGGCTCCTTAGCTGTGGCTCGCGGGCTCCTTAGTTGTGGCATGCGAACTCTTAGTTGCGGCATGCATGTGGGATCTAGTTCCCTGACCAGGGATCAAACCCAGGCCCCCTGCGTGGTGAGCTCGGAGTCTTATCCACTGCGCCACCAGGGAAGTCCCAGCTGTGTGTATGTCTTTAGGGACAACTGGAGAAGGAAGCTGGGAGGCCTTTTTCTGGTCTAGGGTCACTCTTGGGGTGAGGGTGAAGAAAGGAAAGCAAGCTGAATCCCTGATGGTTGCAGAGGTTTAACAGTCGTAAGGCCCATGCACCGTTTCTGGACAGAGTTAAATTTTCTATTCAAAAGAGTCACCCAAATTGTGGAATTTCAAGAATGGGGGCAGACTGTTGGGTGAACATTTTGGAGCAGATGGCAAGGATTAAAAAATAGTGTATGGTATGGAGGGAACAGGCTCCTGCTAAGCCACGTGGGAGGATGGTGCTCTGAGCTCACTGGATGTCTCAAAGAGAAAGTGACAACTACCTCCTTCTGCCCTGGGGCAGGGACCCACACTGTGTCTGAGGCTAATTGAACTTACTCTCTTGGTTTAGCTGGACCTGGCAGTCAAGAATTAAGGGTGCTCCCAGGAATGTCTCTTGGACAGCATCATAAAGATACAAAAAAGAGGAAGCAGATGAGTGCCAGCGGCATTTGTAAAGATGTCAGTGTGTCCTACTGCTTCCCCTGAATCCTCAGGGCTTGCCTTTGTGTGTTCTATTCAGCAAAGTTCAGAAACTCAGAGAGCTCTGTCTGGTGGAAACATAATGCGAACCACACACAGAAATTTAAAGTTTCTAATAGCCACTTTGATATAAAGGTAACATACAGGGAAAGGGAAACGGGTGAAATTAATTTGGATAATATATTTTATGTATCCACTATACCCAAAATATTATCATTTCAGCCTGTAATCAATATCATAATTATTGAATTATTTTACATTCTTTTTTTTTTGTACTACGTCTTTGAAATTTGGGTATATTTTACACTTGTGGCATACCTCAGTTCAGACCAGCCACATTTTGTGTGCTCAGTTGTCACATGTGGCTTGTGGCTACCATATTGGGCAGTGCAGTTCTAAGAGATCCAAGGATATTTATAATAGCAGGCATTTATTGCACAACTACCATCACATGTATTAAATCATTTAATCCTCATAGTGATACTCCAAAGTAGTTGCTATCTACTAAGGAATACGGATGTATCCCTTGGTTTGTGGCCCCCTTCCTGCATCTTTAAAAAGCTGGTGATATAGCATCTTCTGTCTCTGATCTGCTTCCCTCTACATCCATCATCACCTGGCCTTCTTCTGACGCTGACTTCTACTGAGTCCCTTTCATAAGGACCCTAGTGATTACCTCAGGCCCTCCCAGTAATCCCAGGATAACCTCCCCATCTCAAGATTCTTAATTTAATCACATCTGCAAAGTTTCTTTTGCCATATAATGTAACACTCACAGGTTCCAGGATTAGGGTGTGGGCATCTTGGGGGAACACTGTTCAGCCCACACGGAGTGGACTTTGTTTTCATAATCATGTAAGGAAAACATTGCCCTGAGACCACACTTCTTCTACTTCCTCTTCTCATGGTCTGTGTAGTCAGCTCACCCTGCTCCTAGAGACCCTCTCCTTTGCTCCATCAAATCTGAAGCACTGGCTGCTGCTGGGACAAGTGTGGCCATGCTTCTCCTGGCGTCCTGGTCGCTTGCCGCTGTGAATAACCCTGCTGGGACTTCCATGTGTCTCTTCCTTGAGGGAATGGGTGACTTGTGAGGAACCTTCTTCCTGCCTTTTGCTTCTCATTTTGGGGGAGTGGAGAGAGGAGACTGACCAGAATCACTAACCAGAGGAGGCACCTCTATCTTCTTACAAGGGACCTAAAAGCTCATCTAGCCTCACCACCCTACCCCTGCCCTGCCAGCATCCACCACCCTGCTCCACTAGCCAACACTGACTTTCCACCCAAACTCAACCTCTCAAGTAAGTCATTACCTTCCCAGCAATGTCTTTCAAGTGAATTCATTAAAGTCCTTTATTTTCAAGTAATAGAAACGGACTTGAATGAACTTATGCAAAAAAAGAAAAAGTGGCCAGAAAACCTCTCCTTGGGAAGATCTGAGCTCTCATTTCTTGGCAACCTGAGGACTCCTTCCCTGGGAAAGGGAAATTTTCCCTGTCCATTTCTGACTCCCAGCACATATTCAGTGATTGTGATACTTCAGTCCATGGCTCCTCCAACACCCATATGTACCTCTCTCCATTCAAGAGATGAAGAATCACAGACCCCGTGATGGCAAAGGGAGGCAGACCCTGGGTGGGAGGGTAAGTCGATAAGAGAGGAGCCTGGCCAGAGTGCTGATGACTGACCAAGACATTTGCTTTCATGTGTTATATTTAATATTGTGTGTGTGTGTCTGTATGTACACATATAGATATACTTAACATTACACAAAGTTTGGGCACCTGCTGTGTGTTAGGTATTGTGCTGGTGTTGAGGATACAGAGATAACTTTATTCCTACCTTAAAGTTTTCCCTAAGATACAAGGAACTGCAGGACAGTTTGATAAATGCCATAAGAGATATTAGTGTTGGGTATAAAAATAGCACAGGGAGAGGCACGATTTCCTTTGCTTGGCTGTGTCCAGGACATTTGAAGTGGGTCTTCATAGGAATTCAAAGATCACTAGGTGGGGTGTGTGTGTGTGTGTGTGTGTGTGTGTGTGTGTGTCTGTGTGGTGGTAGTGGTGGTGTGCTGGGAATGGAAAAGAATTTTCCAGGAGAAAGGAATTATATGGCCAAAGGCCTTGATGTGAAATGGCACTGAAGTTTAGAAAAGTGCAGGTAGTTCCATATGGCTGTCAGGAGGGGCATTTGGGGTCGGGGGGTATGAGAATGGAAAGTTGAGCACAGGCTGAATATGGAGAGACTTAAGTCTTTTAATTTCATCTTGTAAGTGACCAGGCATCTTGGAAAGAAAGAAAGCAGGGAGTGTGACAAGAGTTGAATTTGAAAAGAAGGAGGACTCTAGCAGTGTGGAGGATGGATGGAGGGAAAGGAGACCAGGGGCAGTGAGATCCTTTAAGAGAAGTAGAGACCAAGACAAAAGTCGACATGCAAGAGAGTCACTGGGGGAAACACCACACCAGTGATGGATAAAGAGCAGGATAGGTGAGGAGAGCCATCAGGCATAATGCAGGTGTGACACCTGTGAAAGGGGGTGGGGGGAAGGGGAGAAGGTTGAGTAAGAGGAGCCTCAGACCACAGTGCAGCTGTGAGAAAATCTCAGCCAGGTCAATGGGGTGTCCAATAGCAATGTCCCACGTCAGGCACAAATGGCCTGTGTCTGGCACCCTGCTGTGCTCATCGCTAGCTGGGAGATGCCTGAGGGTGGGGCAGTGTGAACACCTGATGCACCCAGAGGTGCAGCAGCTGGAGGCTACCAGCCAACCAGGCTCCTAGCAGCAGATCTGAGTGTACTTTCCCCAGCACAGAGATGACTGCGGCAGCCCAGTCTGAATTAAGGCAGTTTGGGGGGAATGGAAAAGAGACGTGAAAGAGGGGTTGACCTCTTTAGCACCCCTGGTCTGGGTAGGCTGTTTTCTGCCAGCTTCCTGGAAGGGCTTAGGCTGTTCTCTCCTGTGTGTGTGCTTGCTGCCCCCTCTCCTTTTCCAGTTGGCATTTGAAATCTTCCTCTTCTTCTTGAGCACACCACAGCCTTGGTAGATGTATTAGTCAGCTTGAGCTGCCATAACAAATACCACAGAATGGGGGCTTAAAGAACAGAAATGTATTTTCTCAAGTTCTGAAGGGTAGAAGTCCAAGATCAAGGTGTTGGTGGGTGGGTTTCTTCAGAGGCCTCTCTCTTTGGCCTGTGGATAGCTGCCTTCTCACTGTGTCCTCACATGGTCTTTCCTCCTTGTGTGTCTGTGTCCTCATCTCCTCTTATAGGAACACCAGTCTCATTGGATTAGGGCCCAGCCTAATGACCTCATTTCAACTTAATCACCTCCTTTAAACACCGTATGTTCAAATATAGTCACATTCTGAAGTACTGGGGGTTAGGACTTCAACATATGGATTTGGGGGGACATAATTCAGCCCATAACACTGAGCTATCTCACTTTTTATTGTGCTGAGACTAAGCACTAAGCACTAAGACTAAACATTTTACCAGAATGTTTCCAGTTTTCTTTCTTTGTCCTCAGGACTTTTCTGCATGCCCAGTTTCTGTTTTTCTTTTCTTTCTCTTTTGCACTGCTTATCAGTTTCTGCTTTTAATTCCATTCTTTTCCATCTACTCGAGGGTCCTGTCCTATCAATTATTCAGCATTTCCCATTCTCCCTTCTGTTTACCAGTGTCCTCAGGGCTACTCCATTATTTAAAAAATTTCTTTCAAGCTTGTTACCTCCCCTCAACTTTCTCCTTCCATTACAGCCTGACTGAGATGTTCATGCTCTTCTCCTCTATTTCCGTATCGCCTGGTTTATTCTCTGTGCACTTACATTATTTTATATACATATACAAAATATATAGGTTTGTTCTTAAGCGTGAATGTGCTTATGCTGAACAGATTGTTTTCCAACTTGTTTGTTCACTTAAAATTGTCTTTGAGATCTTTTTATATCAGGATACACAGATCTATCATACTTTATTTAGTCTGTGCTTGTGGGCTGGAGGTAGGTAGGAACATCAGTATTCCTTTCTGGAAAAGCATTAACATCAGGCCTCAGGGACAGCTTGGTTGCTGAGCGGGGCCATCACCCCAGAATGGCTGCTTATTTGGAGGAAAGTCAATGGAGGAAAGCTGACTGGCTGGGAGGAGGCCTGCTGGAAATGCCTTGGTTTTAGATAAAAACCTACTTGTTATTAGCTATAGCCACCATGCTGTACACTAGATCCTCAGAACTTATTACTGAAAGATATTAGTTTACTTTAAAAAAAAATTAACTAATAACTGTATTGTATACTTGAAGTTTGCTAGAATTAGATCTTAAGCATTCTTACAGAAAAAGTTATGAGGTGATTGATAGATGTGCTAATTAATTTGATTGTGGGAATCATTTCACAATGTATAAATATATCAAATCATCACATTGTACACTTTAATATATTACAGTTTTATTTGTCAATTATATCTCAATAAAGCTGGAAAAAAGTTTTAAAAAATTAAAACATTAAAAACCTACCTGTCGGGCTTCCCTGGTGGCGCAGTGGTTAAGAATCCGCCTGCCAATGCGGTGGACATGGGTTCGAGCCCTGGTCCGGGAAGATCCCACATGCCATGGAGAAACTAAGCCTGTGTGCCACAACTACTGAGCCTGGGCTCTAGAGCCCGTGAGCCACAACTACTGAAGCCCATGTGCCACAACTAATGAAGCCCGTGTGCCTAGAGCCTGTGCTCCACAACAAGAGAAGCCACCACAATGAGAAGCCCGCACACCTCAATGAAGAGTAGCCCCTGCGGGCTTCCCTGGTGGCGCAGTGGTTGAGAATCTGCCTGCCAATGCAGGGGACACGGGTTCGAGCCCTGGTCTGGGAAGATCCCACATGCCACGGAGCAACTGGGCCCGTGAGCCACAATTACTGAGCCTGCGCATCTGGAGCCTGTGCTCCGCAACAAGAGAGGCCGCAATAGTGAGAGGCCCGCGCACCGTGATGAAGAGTGGCCCCCGCTTGCCACAACTAGAGAAAGCCCTCGCACGGAAACGAAGACCCAACACAGCCATAAAATAAAAAATAAATTAATTAATTAATTTAAAAAAAATTAAAAAAAAAAAAAAGAATCAGAAGAAAAAAAAAAAAAAAAGAGTAGCCCCCGCTCGCAACAACCAGAGAAAGCCCACGCACAGCAATGAAGACCCAACGCAGCCAAAAATAAATAAATAAATTAATTAATTAATTAAAAAAAAAAAAACCTACTTGTTACCAGCTGAACTGTGCACACTCCCCCCAACCCCCATACGTATGTTGACCTCTTAACCCCCAGTATCTCAGAATGTGACCATATTTGGGGATAGAATCTTTTAAGAGGCAATTACATTAAAATGAGGTCATTAGGGTGAGTCCTAATACAACATGACTGATATCCTTAGAAGAAAAGGAAATTTGGACACAGACGTGTACAAAGGGAAGACACAGGAAGAAGAGCGCCATCTACAAGCCAAGGAGAGGGGCCTGGAATAGATCCTTCCCTCATAGCCCTCAGAAGGAACCAACCCTGCCGACACCTTGATCTTGGACTTCCAGCCTCCAGAAGTGTGAGACAAGAAGTTCTGATTATATAAGCCACTCAATTTGTGGCACTTTGTTACAGCAGCCCTAGCAAACAAACACACTATAGTAGTAGGTAGGTCCTTTCAGATTGATGGAAAAAGAGAGGCTCAGGCTTAAAGAGCTTGAGTGACAGTGATTTATTTTAAGGCTACAAGGACAAGTAAGGAAACTGTCTCAACAGTCTCACAGTCAGGTCTCACAGAAGAGGGGGAATTACTCGACAGCAGCTCTGATTGTCCCCTCAGAAGCCAATGTCTGCTCTAGATATAGCTGTTCTCCTTACTCAGCTTCTCTCTCTCTTCTGTCTTTTCTTCTCCTACTTCTGTTTCTATTACCTCTGCCTTCCCTGGTCTTTTACTGTTTTGTATTCAAAACTCCCCAGAGAGAATCTAATTGAGAAACTTAGCACTCTATGATAAGGAGCTCTCCCATAAACCCACATGTCTTGCCAGTACTTGATCCTTGGTCCAGTCAGTTGTGGCCAGGGTATCAGGATCATAAAACTCAAGGCATGGCGAATTTTGGTGGTATATCAAGACAGAAGTGATTTATTCTGAAGGATGCCATGGATTTGGTAGACACTGATAATATCAAAAACTTCTCTCCAGTCCATCCATTCCAACATGGCCTTGGGAGGGTCTATGAGTTTGTTAGGGCTGCCATAACAAAATACCACAGACTACATGGCTTAAACAACAGAAATTTATTTTCTCACAATTCTGGAGGCTGGAAGTCCAAGATCAAGGTTCCCAAGGTTCCAGCAGAGTTGGTTTCCTCTGAGCCCTGTCTCCTTGGCTTGCAGATGGCTACTCTTGTGCTGCCTCTTCACAGGGTTGTCCCTCTGTGGACGAGCAGCCTTGGGGTTCTAACCTTTTCTTCTTATGAGGACACCAGTCAGACTGGATTAGAGCCCACCCTAACAGCCTCATTTTACTTTAATCACCTCTTTAAAAAAATCCTATCTCTAAATACAGTCACATTCTGAGGTACTAGGGGTTAAGACTTCAACTTATGAATGGGATGGTGGAGAAAGTGGACACAATTTAGCACATAAAAGAAGGTAAGCAATATCCCACCTCTGTTACCCTCTCATGCATTAAGAGGCCCTAGTCCTTTGGTGTATGTGTTGCTCCTCCTTCCTGTGATTCCTGCTTCTGCCATCTGACGAGGAAAAGGAGAATCAGATGGGTCCAGGAGACGTGGACACAGACAGTGTTGGAGAAAGACATGAGAAGAGTTGGAGAGTGAGAAGTACACATATTAAATAGGCCTGAGATCTCCAATTAGCTCTTAATCCTCAGGAGACTCTGTTGCCCATCAAAGGAGGGCCTGGCACTTGGGTAATGTGGTTAGGTACCATTCTATCACTAGTCACTTTCAAGAGAGAACAAAGGCAGCCATGGTTGAAAGACCAAGAGGATGAGCAGTACCAAGGCTGGTGGAGAGGTTAGGGATATGGCAAATGGGAAGAGGCTGGGAAGAGTGGCCAAAGGAAGAACACTAAGCCACATGAGAAGGTTAGTCTTTCTAAGAGCAGAACCAAAGACTCAGCTCATTGTGGAGAGATGTCTGTGCCCCAGAAGCCCATCCTGGAAGTGTGCCTAGGAATCATGGTTCTAGTGGGTGGTTAAGGATGAGCTCTCAGAAGCAGAAATGGGAAAGAACAGAAGACTCATTGTAAATCGGCTCTAAACTTCCTTTGCCTTGGTCTTGCTCAGAGGCCCTAATCTTCTCTCCCATCTTCATTTTCCACTAACTTCCCATTCCTACCTTATGATTCATCCAGACCTGACCACCTGATATTTCCTAAAATATATTGTGATTTCCCATCTCCGTGCCTTTGTTTATGTCAGTTCCTTCACATACAATTTATTTTACTTATAGCCGCCTCTAAATCCCTTCTCCATGCCTGCTGAGCCCTGCAACTGGGTGGGCTATCTCCCTTCATTGAACTCACCCAGTACTCTGACACTTTGCTTTGTGTCTCCATATGTATTTTGTCCTGCATGGTAGACTGCCTGGGAAAGGGGACAGTTATATGCAATGTTGTGTCCCCAGTTTCACCTAGCACAGTGTCCTACATATAGTAGAATGAAATAGATCTTTGTTGAGTTAAATTGAAGTAGAAAAAAATTGCCTTATGTTATTTTCTCTAAATCATTCATGGTAAAGAGTCCCATGAGAGTCTCTTCCAGTCAATAAAATATTTTTTTGGCTACCATACTTTGATGCTTAACTCCTGGCCTTGGAAGCTTAGGTTGATTTAAACCTCTTAGCTTTAAATGCTTAAACTTGCACATTTACCAAAATGAGCTCATAGCTTCATCTCATCCTGCTTACCCAAGGAGATTTACATTTTTTTCCTAAACATTTACAAACACATTAGAACAGTTTTTAAGCAGAGATATGCTGTAGTTTCCTCTTATCTTCCCAGCAGTACTTGCATATTAAAGAAGAACTTGGGGGAAAGTAGTGACAACCAAAAATAAATCAGTGGCGGGGGTGCGGTGGGGGGGGGGGGCAGCAGAGGGCGCATCTAAGAGAGTTGTGCTTGAGAAGGGTTTCTCTAAAACAACTCAGACTTTACCACCTAGGTAGCCTTCTACTCCTTCTGATTTGTAAACGGTATTATAACTTCTGCCTACCCACACCAGTTTTGCAAGGTTTTCTACTCATGGCCACACTAAGTGAGACAGAAACTTGGAAAATTGAACACCATCAAATAGAAGTTAAAAGGAAACAATACCAACAGCATTGATGAGATGCATTTAAGGATGTACAAGGCTCATGTAGTGCCTCATGATAAATAAGCATAAGTGAATCCTCTAGCCTTCAAAACGAAAAGCAATCTGTATTTTCACACAGTCATATGAAGTATTTTCTGGGGTCAGCTTGGGAAACGATGGTTTGGAATGGGAGAAGCTCCCCTTCCCATGACAGGAGAGAGCCAGTTACAGCTCAGTTTACAAGGAAATATTGCCTTCTGTGATAGTAACAAAACTCAGAACCTCCGAAGTTGGGCCTGGAACAAGGATCTCCTGGTGAGAGGACCAACTGGGCCACAGATCTGAGGTTCTTTTGGCTTTTGAGGTTCACCTTCTCTTGGGGGCTCTCCTTGGTGACCACTCCCAGTGTCTATCATGCTGGGTTTTGGAGAGCTCTGCTTCCTCTTCAACACACGGCTGAGCTGGGCTGAAACCTTTAGACAGGTATTTACTAAAGGCTAGGGTAAGCAAAAGGGAAACCAAAAAAAAAAGTACCAGGAATCTGTCTTGTAAGATATAGTTTAGGCATCTTTATCTGCCTCCCTTCTTAGGTCCTGGTCTGTTTGGATGCCATCCTAGCATCTGTTACCCAGGTGACTACAGTCATCCATTTACCTCCTTCAAGTTGGATCCAGGCTCCTAAGAGATGAAGAGTCCTTTCCACGTGCTTAAACCCACCTCATCAGATCTGGTGTCCTGTATGAAGATCCACGTTTACTCTCATAACTGACACCAAAGTCAGTTATCCTTTCTAAAGTCTCCACCCCAACCCCAAGTCTTGTCCTGCCTGCTGCTTCTTAGAGGACGAGGCAGTTGTCATTTAAGTCCCATCTGGCTTCCTTTCCTCATTCCTCCTGAAGCAGGGAGGATGGGGAGTGGGGAGAGGTATGCCATGGGCTGGCTCCGTGGACACCCTAAAGCCATGATGGCCAGATGCCGGGCGGAAATGTTCCTATGAAGCTTCTCAGGAACTATGACCAGTTGGGGGTGGGGAAGCAGTGGGGGCTGGCACTTCCCAAATGTGTGTAGGAAGAGGGAGTAAGGGGGCTCACTCATCCTCCTGTATCCACCATTTCCATGTTGAATCTCTCTTTCCATCAGGAAGTCCTTATTGTCGAATCTAATCCCCATCACTTTTCTCCATTGCAGAGCCCTGTGATGGAAAGTTTGGTGCGTCCTTAGTTTCATGTCCTTGCTGTTTCTGTGTGTATGGCTGTATTTACGTCCCCTTCTGACCACCCAGACTAGAAATGTCTGTCTGAGAGGACAACTGTCCCGCTGAGGTTGCTATAGCCCCTGACTCTAAATCAGTCAGTAAGGCTGGCTTCATGGTGCTGAGCTGGAGCTTATGTGCCCATCTGTGCTGAGCCGTATGCCAGGTCTGAAGGCATGGGAGGTCTCAAGGTCTCTTCCCTCCTGCAAATGGCCTTGAACCCACCCCCTCCTTCCCAGTGCCCAGTGACGAACATCTGTGCCTGGGCACATTCTGCTTTTCTCTCTCAGCCACTTTCTCCCATTCACACCAGGCCTCTCCACCAACTGAAGTCCTAGCCTTGCCTGCAGGAGCTATAAGATGCGTGACTGGCTTTGCTGTGAGCTCAACATCCAGGACAGAACAAATCTTTCCCATAACTGGAGAGACAGAGCATGATGCCAGCAAAAATCCCTTCTTTTTGTCTCTGAGTGAAGACTGTATCTGCTCACCTTATGTGTCTTCCAGCATTAGCTGGGACCTCGACCTGTTACTCCAAGGACTCTGGCCCAACCCTGCTTTGTGTCTCTCCTGTCTTCTGCCACCAACAAGAATGCAAGCCTATGGTCAGCTGTCAGTCTTCTCACTTACTCATCCTGCTCTGCCTAAGCTGCGGTCACCCAGATTCTTTTTTTTTTTTTAATGTTTACCTTTTAAAAAAAATTGTTTTCGTATTTATTTATTTATTTATTTATTTATTTGGCCACGTCAGGTCTTAGTTGCGGCACGCAGGATCTTTGTTAGGGGATCGTTCCTTGCAGGGTGCAGGCTCTCTAGTTGTGGTACGCGGGCTCCAGAGTGCGTGGGCTCAGTTGCCCCGCGGCATGTGGGATCTTAGTTCCCCGACCAGGGATTGTACTTGCATCCCCTGCATTGGAAGGCAGATTCTTAACCCCTGGAGCACCAGGGAAATCCCTCACCCAGATTCTCGATCCCAGAGTCTCTCCTTTCCTCCTCCTGATCATCCTCCTTGTGCAATGAGAGACTCAGCCCCTCAGGATCTTCTGCTGCAGGAAGTGGATCCCTACTCAGGTAATTCAGGTAGGAGGGGTTTATGAAAGGATGGAAAACGGGAAATAAAGGTTAGAATCTTTTGTTTTATCTAGTTTTTTAATTAATAAAATATATGAATGCCGTAAAAATATTAGAAAATTTTTTAAAGAACAAAGAAGCGCATTGTGAAAACTGTTTTTTCCCAGACCTAGCCCACGAGTTACCCGGTCTACCCACTATATGCTAAAAACCTTATATGCATATGCAAGCTTATAGATGTGTGAATATGTATGTGTATACCTTTTTATACACAGTGGAGGTGCACTGTACACGTGGGTTCACATGTTGCTTTTAATTTTCTTTCACTAACACTTTATCTTTGGGCTCACTCCATTTGGTATTTATGGACATACCTCTTTCTCATGGTTACATTATATTTCATTATATGGCTGGGCCGTAATTATTATTATTATTATTATTATTTTTTAATTTTGTGATCTGTGTTTAGTTTCCTCCCTGCCCCTCCTTCTGCCCGGTGGATGCTGGTCTGTTTTTTTGTTTTTTTAAAAATTTTTTTATTTTTTAAATTTTTGGCTGTGTTGGGTCTTCGTTTCTGTGCGAGGGCTTTCTCTAGTTGCGGCAAGCGGGGGCCACTCTTCATCGCGGTGCGCAGGCCTCTCACTATCGCGACCTCTCTTGTTGCGGAGCACAGGCTCCAGACGCGCAGGCTCAGTAGTTGTGGCTCACGGGCATAGTTGCTCCGCGGCATGTGGGATCTTCCCAGACCAGGGCTCGAACCCGTGTCCCCTGCATGGGCAGGCAGACTCTCAACCACTGCGCCACCAGGGAAGCCCTGGCCCGTAATTATTTAACCAGTCCCTTATTAATACACATTTTAGTTGTTTTCACTCTTTTGCTGTTTTATGTATATATATAAATAGTCTTATATATTTATATATATTATATATGTATATGTATCTATAGTCTTCTAGATACTACCTCCTTAGCATCACTCTGCATCCCAGCAGCCGAGGAGGGAGACTCCGGGCTTTACTGGTGCGAGGCAGCACTTGAGGGTGGCTGGGTCCAGAAACAGAGTCCCCAGCTGGAAGTCAGGGTGTGGGGTAAGGGGAGGACGGGAAGACACTCCCCAGGGGCCTGGGCGGTGGGCAGTGGGGCCCCCTGGGAATGTGGGGAGGGGTCCCTAAGGGAGGAGCCTGGGGGGTCCCGCTGACCCTTCCAGCTGTGTGCTGCCCCGGTTCCTGCGTCCTGTCCTCTGCTCACCTTGAGACCCACCAGCCGAGTTGTGGAGCTCCTCCCCTCCGATCCCCGTTCTACCTCAGTGGGGACACCCTGCGGAACCACGTGACTCCCTATGGTGGAGCCGTCTCCTTCCTCTTCCCGGTGACGTCAGAGGAGGATGCTGGGAACTACGCCTGCGAGGCTGAGAACAGTGTCTCCAAAGAGACAAGCAAGCCTGAGACACTCTCCGTGGAGGGTAAGTCTTGTCTCCCAACTGGGCTGTGAGCCCAGCAAGCTGGCCAGGGTCAGATCTCACTCCTCTGTGTTCCTCCCGCCATGCTGGGTACAGAGCATGGGGACCTTGGAGGAGGGAGATGTGTAGAGGGAGAGGAACCTCAGGTCACATGAAAATAAGCAGTTAGATGGGTCCTCTTTTTACAGTCACAGATGTTGTGGACCCTTTAGAGAACCACTTTCCTGGGATCTCACTAAGTCTGAGCCATTTGGATTTTGGCCTCAGACACAGGCAACTTGTCTCCTGTGGATAAGCCATAATGTGTGTGTTATAGACTGAATGTTTGTGAAAACCCCAAATTCATAAGTTGAAGGTCTAGCCCCCAATATGGTGGTATTTGGAGATGGGGGTTTCTGGAAGGTAATTAGGGTTAGATGAGATCATGAGAGTGGGGCCCTCATGATGTGATAAGTGCCTTTGTAAGAAGAGACACCAAGAGCCTCCTCTCTCTCCCTCTCCACCATCCCCCTTCCCTTCCCCTCCCCCACCCCTTCCCCCTCCCCTCGTCTCTCTCTCTCTCTCTATCTAGGCGTGCAAAAAGAAAAGGTCGTGTGAAGATATATCGAGATGGCAGCCACCTACAAGTGAAGAGAAGAGGCTTCAGGACGAAACCTACCTTGCTGGCACCCTGATCTTGGACTTCTAACCCCCAGAACTGTGAGAAATTACATTTCTGTTCTTTAAGCCTCCTAGTCTGTGGCATTTTGTTATGGGAGCCCGAGCTGACTAATACAGTGTGTGTTAGAGAGAGCAGAGAGGGGGAGAGCCTGACCGAGGCACACACAGGGACATGAACAGAGAAGCAGGAGCTGGAGTCCCGGGTGCAGATGGGCTCCAGAGACCCACAAGAAGCCCCACAACCTCAGCTTGGCCCCCATTTCTCCCCGGGTCTGCCGATGCCCTCTCCCCAGAGCTGGCTGCATTGCCTTCTCCCCTTGCTGCTGGGGTGGGCAGTTACACGGTCTGCATACCTCTCTGCCGAAGGGACCCTGCGACCACACAGCCTGGAGGTATTTCAGGAACCTGAACTCCCAGGACTCCCCGGAGCACCAGGGGAGAAATGGTAGCTGCTTTGCCCAGGTGCTGGCTGAAGGCTTGTGAGAGTGGCTCTGAGGCTCTGGACCCTGAGTGCCAACCATGAACTTGACTCAGCATCCTTCCCAAACAGCTCTGCAAAGCTGCCAGGACCCCCACCCTTCTACTGCACGCATGCCCATCTTAGCCTACTCCGCCTGGAATCCCTTCCCTAGTAACGTGAGAAGATGGCACAAGTCTGAATCCACCTCAGTCTCCTCAGTATCTCCTTGCCTTCCCTGGCCTCAGAGGGCACTGTCTCTCCTCCCCTCACTCAGGGCAGAGCAGCACCCCTGGCTCCCTCTTCCAACCCTGGGTACCACAAGAAGCACAACAGAGGGGCTCAGGCTGTGGGCTAGAGTCCCTGCTGAGGTCCCTCACCTATTGTCAATAGGGGACTGTAGTCAGGTGTCTGGTCGTGACTGGATTGATTCGATTTGACTGGTTGGTTTATTCCTTCTTTCCTTCTCCCCTTGCTGGAAAAACGAATTTAACACATTGTGTCGTGAAGAATTAACTTTCCCAAAGAGAGGTCTGGCTTTTGCCATTGGCTACTGGAAGTGATCTTTAGACCTTTGGAATATCAGGTCTGATAAGCGTGTCTTCGTTTGCATGGGGACCTTGGCCACCAGACGGTCTAACAATGTGATGTATGATGAGGGCTTTGGGCCCTGCAGTATCATTTCTCCCCGCAACCTTTGGAAGGCTAGAGGCTAAAGATCAGTCATGAGGGCCGTATGTCATCAAGCCCCAACAAAACCAGCACCAAGGCTTGGGCGAGATTCTCTGTGTGTGCACAGAGATGCCAGGAGCGTAACACTGTCCTAGGATTCCATGGAGAGAGGACATGTTTGGTACTTTTCCTGGGCCTCTGCACTTCCTCCCTAGGCTGATTTTTAACCTGTGAGAATAAAAGCTTTCAGTGTGTTCTATGAATCCCTTTAGCAAATCTTTGAAACTGAGGGTGGTTTGGGGGAACCCCTGAAACTTGCAATTGGTGTCAGAAGTGAGGGTGGTCTTCTAGTCTCTCTAACTGTATGCTTGGCTAAACTCACACGTGTTTCACAAAATGCATACAATGTGGCAAGATAAGACACCAGTCAGGAAAATGAGATTAGAAGAAAGCAGGGTAGGAAGATAATCCAGTGCCAGGAACACTGTCAGTATCCAAATTGCATGCTTCAGTGTTCTATTCCGGCCATAGGAGGCCACCCACATAGCTCTCTACTCTACAGCAGCAACTCTGAGGGTGTAGTAACATCAGCTATAGGGTCACAAGACTGCTCAGGAAAACAGCCCTGGGCCCTGCAGTTTCCGGCACTGTGTTGGACTTCCTAAATGTTTGTAGGATGAGTGGCTACTTTTATATATCAGTTGATGACAGCTCTGATAAGATGAGGCAGCCTCCCAGATTCTGATCAACTCTGGGACATTGATGAGCTGGAGTTTTGAGCCCATGGTGGTGTGGAGAGCTGGAACCTGATCAGTGTTGAATTTGCTGAGAAAAGTATCATTCTGTGCAGAGCTGTCTGGGCAGCCAGCTGGCTTCCCTCAGGCCACCCCACTTTGTTCCCCTTGGGCTCTCTTTGAGCGCCTCCAGTCTCAAATAGAAATTAACAATAACGAATGAATACAAATACAAATTAATAATGACACCAGCAATACTAACATTTACTGAGGATTTTCTATGTTGGGACATCACAGATAGAGTGTGTTACATCCCAAATTTGTTTCATCAAGTAAAGTCCTGCCACCAAGGTACCAGAGGACCTGGGTTTTGGCAACTGCGTGGCATCGGAGAAGTCCCTCCACCCCATGGACCTCTGGTTTTTATTTTTGTTTTTTGTGTTTTTTTGTAAAATAAGGGGTTGGACAAGATTAGTAGGTTCTGAACTTTTTTTCTTTCCTATTTTCAAACAAGTTCTGCATCAGCACCCCGCATGTCAAGGAATAAATGCAGGCGCACGTCTCGGGTTGAAGCTCTGGCCCGGACCTGCTTCCCTTGGCAGTCCTGGACACAGTGCTTCCCAATTCCCAGGGGGACTCCCAGGAGGACAGATCCAAAGCTCCCAGAGTCCCTCTCATGTTCTAGGAAGCCCAGCCCAAGAAGGCAGCGTTTCACAGCTCTACTCACTGGGAAAGAAACATTTTGTGACTAGAGACAAAGGCAGCTCAGGCTGGGGAACTGTCTCCCCGCTTCAGCAAAACAGAAGAACTGGCAGCGTGGGACATTCTCAAACATTAGCATACAGCGGAATCCCCTGGGGACCTGGATAAGCAGGTGGATTCACAGCCACCACCAGGTCCCGCCCCCGTCGTGATTCCCTGGGTCTGGAGTGGAGCCCAAGGAATCAGCATTGTAACCAGCCCTCTGTGGGATTCTGATGCAGAAGATACAAAATCTGCACTGTGAGAACGATAAGCAGAGCCTATGGCGGGGAGTCGATTTGAGCAAAGAAGGGCAGACACATCATACTTACAAGGAAGTTTGAGGGAAGGGTGTGGGTATAGGAACCACTCTGGGATTTGGATGCCCAAGAGATAAGGAATGAGTCATCAGGCAGTGTGTTTTAAAGGGGCTCAGGGAATTCCCCAGTGGTCCAGTGGTTAGGGTTCCGCGCTTCCACTGCAGGGGGCAAGAGTTCAATCCCTGGTCGGGGAGATGAGATCCCACAAGCTGCCACATGGCCAAAAAATAAAATAAAATAAAATAAGGCTCAGCCCAGCGTGCTGCGTCTCTGCGTACATAAAGGGCTGATCTGGTGAGCAGGCAGGTGGCGTGGAAAGCACCGAGCTGGGCTGAACCTGCCGGCAGCAAAGCCCTCTGTGTCCTCAGATCAGGGGCTGATTGGTGCTGCCAGAGAACAGTCTCAAATCAGCCTATTCATGTATCATCTGTTAGAGACTTCCTCCCTATTCTCTTCAATAGCCATAGACCCTGGCCAAGTACGAAGGGGTCCCAGGTCTTCACACTCCCCAAGCCCACCATCTTGACACTTAACCAACCTTCAGTAACAACCACAACTCACACTCTTTGAGCCCTGGCTCTGTGCCGCTCTATACTAAGTACTTTATGGGCATCATCTCACTTCATTTTCACAACCGCCCTACAAAGCTGGTGTTGTGAGGATCCCATTCTGCAGACGAAGGTTCCAAACCAAGCAGTTTGGTTCCAGATCTGTCATCATTTCCCCTGCCCACCCCACTACCTTTCTCCAGATCTTTAGGGCAATTTGTTGACCAGAAAAGCTAAGGATGACATTGAGTTCTTAAAGCTTAGCTATTTCACTGTGATTCCTTTTCTAAGATTTTGCTCCTGTTTTAGGGTAATCACATAATTTACCCTACAAACCAGGATACTTTCTAAGAGTGAAAAGGAGCATGATTAATAATTAGGCCAGGACAACAGACTTAAGCTGGGACTGTCCCAAGAAACCTGGACCCAGACTCACTTCATCTGTTTCAGACTTTGTCCATTCTCCTGAAATACCTGCCTTTGACACACCCACCTAAACCTTCAGTGTCAGCAGATAACTTTGCCTCCACTTTACAGAGAAAATTGAAACCACATGACAGGACACCGCTTAACTTCCTGCCACAGACAAAGAAGATGCTACCTGCATCTCTGATCATCTTTTCTTATTATAATGAAGGGCCATCTTGCAATCTAAGACTGGTTCTTCTTCCTGGGCTCTGAATCCCAGCTCCCTCCCAACTTCTGGGGGTGGTGGGGGAGGCCTTGCTCCACTGACCATCTCCTTTCTTTCCTGCAGCTCCACTCCCCACTTGCTTCTTCTCTTCTCAGTACTTAAATATGTTCAAATCTCTCCCATTAAAAAAAAAAAAAATCAACAGCATAAACAACAAGGTCCTACTGTATAGCACAGGGAACTATATTCAATATCCTATGGTAAACCATAATGAAAAAGAATATAAAAAAGAATGTATATATGTATAACTGAATCATTTGGCTTTACAGCAGCAATTAACACAACATTGTAAATCAACCATACTTCAATAAAATTTCAAAAAGTCAGCAACAATAAAACCTTCCCTCTACCCTGTTTTCCCTTCACCTCCAGCCTTTATTTCTCCTGCCTGTCAAAGTAAACTTCTTGAGAGACTATGACTTCTAAGCTCTTGAGCAGGTCTCAAGGCTCTAAGTTGAGCTGTCTCCAGGGCACCTCTGCTGCCCCCTCTCTGATCTTTGCCACCTCACCCTTGCCCAACTTGGTCAGGATGCCATCTGTGCCTCCATGTGCTCTGCTCTCTCCCACCCCGGGGGTCCTGCCCAGGCTGGTCCCTCACAAGGGACACTCCTTCCTCCTCTGTTTCACAAAGGCTTCTCTGGGTGCCCTTCAGCAATTTGCGGGCTGTTTCAGTTCTCACCAGCCACCTTCATAGTTCAACTGAATAATCACTCTTTTAACCCTGACATTTAAAAAAGAAAAAGAAAGGAAGAAGGTAAACCATGTATCAGGCGCAGCCCCTTTGATGGAACAGAAGACATGTGCAGGTCTCAATGTGCTTTGCTGCGGGAGGGAGGTGACTGATTTGGAACTTATCTGCTAATGGCTCTGCCATGTGGGTCCCGGTTCCTGACGAGAAGCTGAAGAGAAAATCTGATCAAAGGTTTGACCCTTTATTATCCCCCCATCCTTTCATCAGAACAACACCAGCTTTTCACCGGCCCCTGTTTCCCAAGGCTGTTACCTCAGGAGAATTGGGGTGGGAATTGGCTGCATAATGTGGCATGCAGGATCTTAGTTCCCCGACCAAGGATCGAATCTGTGTCCCCTGCATTGGGAGCATGGAGTCTTAACCACTGGACCACCAGGGAAGTCCCGAGACTTATTTCTCGTTAACTTATTTGCCCCCTAAAGACCCAGGCAGAGGAGACAGGGCATCTAACTTTGACTGGCTCAACTACTTTATCATATATAATATTATCTTAATCTAGGTTCCTCCCAAAGCAGGACCTTTGACAAGAACTTGGGTAGAGGTAGTATTTTCTGGGAGATGATCCAGGAAGCCAACATAAAAGAATGAGGAACATGAGATGGGGAAGGGAGAAAAGCCCGTAAAAGGTGTGGACAATCGGGCTCAATCTGCTGAAGAACCCTGGAGAACAAGCCTCAGAATTATCCCATGGAAGGGCAGGGAGGCTGGGGCATTTATCCAACAACGCAGCACTCCATTGTCTCCAGGGGTTGCCTCTGGGGTCTATACACTCCCTACACTTTCCAGCTACACTGCAACTGGGTTGATGCCCTTCCACTGCTGCAGAGATAGCCCTGAAGCAGAAAAGCAGAGGTGCAAACTTCAGGGTGGAGGGGCACAGTCATGAAACTGTCCACCACAGCACTGCAGAAATCAACTGGGTCAAAGGCTGTGGTAAGGGGACCCTATGTGTTAACTGGAACTCTCCCTGCCGTGGTTCCACTGAGGTGTCCATGGGACAGGAATGGAGAGATCAAAGGCAGCGTGAGGAAGACCTCCCTCTGTGAAATTCTCAACCAGAATGAAGAAGAACCTGTGTCACCGCTCTTGGAATCCCCTCATCCACGGATGGAGAGTTGAGAGAGGGAGATTGGAAAGAGATTTCTTTTCTCCTTTTTTTTTTTTTTTGGCCGCACCACGCGGCTTGTGGGATCTTAGTTCCCTGACCAGGGATCGAACCCGTGCCCCCTGCAGTGGAAGCACAGAGTCCTAACCACTGGACCACCACGGAATTCCGGAAAGAGAGTTCTTTAGAAATAACTGTTATTTTATTGTCAGTCCCCACCTCATCCCTCAAAGGATAGATGATTTTATGTCTGATGGGACTTCAGAGAGAGGACGTGTGCCTGCAGGTGAGAGTAAGGGGACCGGAGCCTAAGTCAGGGCTCAGAGAATTAAAAACAACTGTGGACTGAGATGGGACTCCCGCGAGGCGGCCAGGAGTGTGGCGATGTGCTGTAGATCTCGGAATCTGTCAGGGGCCAGGAATGTTTTTGGAGGGCAACCGAGGACCACCTATGAGACACAGCCTGTTTGTTTGGTTGGCCTGGGTACCATACAGTGGGGACAGTTGGAGGGGTGAGGGGTGGAGACGAGACGTGCAGCCAGGTGTCCAGGAGCTGAGGAAGGACTTTCAAAGGACCACCCAGAAGAGAGACGCATCCTTCCTGGGTCAAGAGTAGGAGAGAAAGAACCAGCAGAAACCTGTAAAAACCCACGAAACTGCTCCTCAGAAGAGTTCATCTTAACCATCTGCCAGACCCACAGAGCGCAAAGCCACTCCGCCAGATAAGAACAATTCTACCACCTCCCCTCCCTGCCCACCCTCCTGGAGAGGGGGAACATGAATTGGGGAGGCAAGTTGAGGGGAGCAAGAGGAAGGGGGAAGCTGAGCAGAGAGCAGGACCTCTCCCACTGCCCTGCTGTAACCTTCCAGCCTGAAATAGACGCAAGCCAGGGCAAGGGGAGATAGCTTGATTCTATTTAAGTTTGGAATTTTGTATATTATTGGGTTGGCCAAAAGTTTCGGGTTTTTTTTTTTTTTTTTTCCGTTAGATGGCTCTAGTAGCGCTTAGTTGTCTTTAACTTCATTTGAAACAATTTTGTTAGATTCAGTTGTGACAGCTGTCATTTCAGCGTGCATTTAAAAAAAATCTTATCAATATTTGTGAATTTTTGTGTAGCCATTTTAATATTGAAGATGGAAGAAAAAAGCAACATTTTCGGTATATTATCCTTTATTTTTTCAAGAAAGGTAGAAACGCAAAAAAAGATTTGTGCAGTGCATGGGGAAGGTGCTGTGACTGATCGAAAATGTAAAAAGTGGTTTTCGGAGTTTCATGCTGGAGGTTTCTCGCTGGATGATGCTCCACGGTCGGGTAGACCAGTTGAAGTTGGTAGCGATCTAATCAAGACATTAATTGAGAACAGTCAACGTTATACCATGTGGGAGATAGCCGACATACTCAAAATATCCAAATCAAGCACTGAAAATCATTTGCACCAGCTTGGTTATGTTCATCGCTTTGATGTTTGGGTTCCACATAAGTTAAGTGAAAAAAACCTTCTCGACCATATTTCCACATGTGATTCTCTACTGAAAAGTAACAAAAACGTCCCATTTTAAAAACAGATTGTGACAGACGATGAAAAGTGGATCCTGTACAAGAATGTGGAACAGAAGGGATCATGGGGCAAGTGAAGTGAACCACCACCAACCACACCAAAGGTCGGTCTTCATCCAAAGTAGGTGATGTTGTGTATATATAGTGGGATTGGAAGGGAGTCCTCTATTATGAGCTCGTTCCGGAAAACCAAACGATTAATTCCAAAAAGTACTGCTCCTGATTAGACCAACTGAAAGAAGCACCTGATGAAAGCATCTGGAATTAGTCAACAGAAAACCCATAAACTTCCATCAGGATAACGCAAGACTGCATGTTTCATGATGACCAGGCAATAACCGTTACAGCTTGGCTGGGAAGTTCTGATTCATCCACCATATTCACCAGATATTGCAACTTCGGATTTCCATTTATTTTGGTCTTTACAAAATTCTTTTCATGGAAAAAATTTCAATTCCCCAGAAGACTGTAAAAGTCACCTGGAACAGTTCTTTGCTCAAAAAGATAGAAAAGTTTTGGGAAGATGGAATTATGAAGTTGCCTGAAAAATGGCAGAAGGCAGTGGAACAAACTGGTGAATATGTTGTTCAATAAAGTTCTTGGTGAAAATGAAAAATATGTCTTTTATTTTTAGTTAAAAACTGAAGGAACTTTTTGGCCAACTCAATACATGAGACAGAAGTTCTCATTTCTGAACTGAGAGCAGAAACCTCAGGGGAAGACCACCCCACTGAATAAGATTGAAGAGGCAGTGAGAGACGGAAATGGAGTTGCATTTGGGTCGCAACCCATGAGCCAGAATAAAAAATCAGATTTCCAGAGCACTTGAAAATCATGTTCGGAGAAGGGCTTTCTCCACACTGGACTGAAAAGGGCTTAGTGAGAGTGGGATAGGGGCTGGGGAGGGAGTGATGGTAATTATTTCCCTCTGCTCAATAAGTATAATGTGCTGTTTATGGAGACACATTTAATCAATCTGCACACAGTCACCTTTTGTCTGATCAGCATATTCACTGCAGCAGCCATGAAGGTGCCCCTGGACCTCCTTTCAAGAGAGAACCTGTCTTCAGCTGCGAGGGATGCAGTTAACTGACAGCCTCCAGTTGCAGCACCTGCAGGACCCATGCACTTCCTGGGCAGCCCCAGCCAATGACTGTGCACAGTGAGGGTGCGGGAGCTCCGCTGCAGAGCTCCCTGCTGAATTAGCGGAGACTGTCTGCTCAGCATCATGGTCCCAGGCTCTCCTTGCTCATTTCTGCTTCCTTCCCCTTTTATCTTTTACAGGCTTTACCCTCCACACTCCCTCCCACACACACATTAAACCTCTTTCTTTCTTTTTTTTTAAATTAATTAATTAATTTATTTTTGGCTGCGTTGGGTCATTGTTGCTGCTCACGGGCTTTCTCTAGTTGCAGTGAGCGGGGTCTACTCTTCGTTGCGGTGCGCAGGATTCTCATTGTGGTGGCTTCTCTTTGTTGTGGAGCACAGGGTCTAGGCGCACGGGCTTCAGTAGTTGTGGCTCGCAGGCTCAGTAGTTGTGGCGCACGGGCTTAGTTGCTCCGCAGCACGTGGGATCTTCCCAGACCAGGGCTCGAACCCGTGTCCCCTGCATTAGCAGGTGGATTCTTAACCACTGCACCACCAAGGAAGTCCTAAACCTCTTTCACTCCTAACTCCAGTATCTGACTCTCAGAGAACCTAACTCATGTGCTCAAATCTTCAACTGAATTTTTTCTTCCTTGCTTTAATATTATTTTTTAAATGATTTTATGTTAAAAAGTTTTCATACTCAGACTGAGACCTGATGTACCTTTTCAAAAAACCCAGCCCCTGAGGTTTGATAATTGTATAAATTGAAGTTTAAGAACTATCATCTCCTTCATTCTTTTCTTCACTTAGCAGACCTTACTCATCCTTGAGGTCTCAGCTTAAATATCATTTCTCCATGGGGACCAGCATCCGTAGGACATACAGAGATGTCCCAAAAGATGGAGTCTGCCTGGGGAGATAAAGATGTTTATATGGTCATATGATCACAGCAACATAGGAACTGCTAAGGGAGACCCGAGGCAGAGTATGCTGAAAGCCAAATGATAGGGCTGGATAGAAAGTGTTCAAAGAACTTGGGGAAAGTGGTATTTCTGGCAAGTCTGAGAGTACAGAGAGTAGGATCTAGGAAGGCTTCATTTAGGAAGTGGGATTTCAGCTGAGTTTGAGGGACAGCAAACATGAGTCAGTGGGTAATGAGACAGACTGCCAGCTCCAGGACAGGAGTATCTCTTTCCCCCTCTGTTCTCCTGCTGGGTCTTGGGCTAGCAAGTCACCACCTTTGGGACCAAATGCTTCAGCTCTTCTGGAGTAAAGAGGACTAGGGTGTGGCTTCAGTGCAGGACCAAGAGATGAGGAAACCTGGGGATATGGAAGGGGAAGCAGCCCCATATCCCTCCTGGGGATATGGAAGGACAGCAAATGGAGAAGAGAAAATTTAGAGGGTGAGGCACAGATGGAAGCCAAGCCCTGGTAGGTGCTCAAGTCAGGTGCAGCAAAAAGCTAGAGCCAGAAGAGGCAACTGGAGGACAAGGTTGAGTGTGGGTCATAGAAAATACTCAACTGAGATTGAGACCACAGCCCTGCTGCCAGTCTCAGCAGCCTAGAGACACCAGCTGTGTTGTTTCCATATTTTCTTTCTTTATCTGCAGCCAAAGGGGACTCTGGAGATGGTGTGGATCCCAAGGAAGTGGTTGTGGTCCTTCAGGAGTCCATCAGCCTCCCCTGGAAATACCATTGGATGAAGAGGTTGAGGGTTTCTCTGGTGGCACAGTGGTTGGGAGTCCACCTGCCAGTGCAGGGGACACGGGTTCGAGCCCTGGTCTGGGAAGATCCCACATGCCGCGGAGCAGCTAGGCCCGTGAGCCATAACTACTGAGCCCGTGCGCCCTAGAGCCCATGCTCCGCAATAGGAGAGGCCACTGCAATGAGATGCCTGCACACCACAGCCAAGGGTAGCCCCCGCTCGCCACAACTAGAGAAAGCCCTTGCACAGCAACGAAGACCCAATGCAACCAAAAATAAATAAATAAAATAAATAACTTAAAAAAAAAAGAGGTTGAGAACATCATCTGGTCCTCCCACATAAGGCTTGCCACTGTGATGCCAGGGGAAAGGGACATCCGGCTACCATCATGGTGACCAACCCTCGCTATGAGGGCTGAGTGAGCTTCCTGGAGCCCACCTACTCCCTGCACATCAGCAATCTGAGCTGGGAGGATTCGGGGCCTTACCAAGCTCAAGTTAACCTGGGGAAGTCCCAGATCTCTACCATGCAGCACTACAATCTTCGTGTGTACCGTGAGTTTACTGGGAACCATAAACCTGCTTTTTCTGGCTCTCCTGAGCTTCTCACACAAAGGATCAGGGGTCTTAGGACTCGGGGTTATGGCTTGAGGGTCTGAGATGGGAAGGCAGTCTGCCTCCAGTGTGTCTGACCCCAGTATCTGCACTGCAGGTAAAGTGACCTGGTGTAGCAAGGCCCTGGACTGACGCTGTTCCTGTGGATGTGCCCAACGCAGTGAGATGGGTCAGGGGTTTCGTTTACAGATGTCTAGGGAGCCTTTCTCTCCCAGTGAGATTCTGCATCCTGGACATGAATGCCACCTCCATTCTTGAGCCTTTTGTCCTCCTGTGTGATTTGAGGGCTACTAATCAGGGTCTCCTCTCTACTTGAGCCCAAATTTCCTCTTAGTGCCTGTGACATTGACTGATTTTCTTTTTCTTTTTTCATTAATTAATTAATTTATTTTTGGCTGCGTTGGGTCTTCATTGCTGCGTGTGGGCTTTCTCTAGTTGCAGGGAGTGGGGGCTTCTTTTGCTGCGGAGCTCAGGCTCTAGGTGTGCAGGCTTCAGTAGTTGTGGCGCACGAGCTCAGTAGTTGTGGCTCCCGGGCTTAGTTGCTCCGCGGTATGTGGGATCTTCCCAGACCAGGGATTGAACCCGTGTCCCCTGCATTGGCAGGTGGATTCTTAACCACTGTGCCACCAGGGAAGTCCACTGACTGATTTTCTACCTTGAATCTTGCAGAGGCACTGATTAAACTATAAATGCCCCTGGGAGGGGTGATAATATTTTCCAAGATCAAGGAGGCAGGACGGAGTTTGAAAGAAGGTGGGATGCAAAGGTAAGAGAGAGAAGGCAAGTCATAAAGGGGAGGTAGAAGATGCCAAAGGCAGCTCTGTCTGCTCGGCAGCTGCCCTGGGGACGCTGGAACAACAGGTTTGATGGTGGCTAGGTGCTGTTAGTTTGGCTTGTTTGTTAAGTGAAGCAGGTCTCAGTGGGCAGCCTCCATACCCCAGTGTTGAAGAGCTCAGGAAAACAGACCCAACCCCTGATTACTTAGAGGGTCTTTGTGTTTCTCCTTCATCTAGGATGGCTGTCACAGCCTCACATGACTGTGAACTTTGAGATCTCTGAGGAAGAAGATACTGTAATATGTCCTTGACATGATCCGTAGGGAAGGCAGGCCTGCATGTGACCAACTGCTGGATATCCTGGGAGGACGGCACTGACACGGCCCACGAAGGCTCTGTCCTCAGCACGTCCTGGAGGCCCGGGGACAAGGCCGTCTCCTACACATGCCGGGCAAACAGCCCCATCAGCGACATCAATTCCCGTCTCATCCCTGCTGGGCCCTTCTGTGCAGGTACCAGGGCCCCAGAGACAGCCCCTGAGCGACCACAGGGCCTCAAGTCTACCCCCTCCCTCCCTCTCTTCTCCCCAGGAGAGTACATGGAATCTAGAACCTAACTACGTGGAGACTTGACCCCTGGATTGGGGAGGGGCCCCCCACTTTCCCTGTGCGCCTTCCTAGTCCTCCCAGCTTCCAAAGGTCCCTTCTAGTCTCTTACTCAGGTTGAGATTACTCCTCAGACCCCAGCCCCTGAAATTCTGTGAATAGAATATACATTTCCTGAGATACTTGCCAAGGAACATCAACTGACTGTGAACTTGAGACGCCCTTTGTGGAATTTGGGGTAGGTGTCTGCCCCCTAATCCAGACCTTCCCTCTGGTGAGCCCCTCTCTCCTTGCCTTCTTCTGTCCCAGATCTTGGCTACCCTTCGGAGAAGTCCTCCACCTCCTTCTGTCTCCTGGCCAAGGCATTGCTCATCCTCTTGCTTTTTGCAATTCTTGCTGTGGGGCTTTGGCTCATCCGAGTCCAGACAAGGTGCAAAATGCCAAGAATGAAGAAACTCAGGAGAAACAGAATGAGACTGAGAAAGAAAGGGAAGCCTGGCCCCAGCCTGGCCTGATGGCCCCCTGGGGACCCCTGTCCTGAGCATTGTTTCTTCCCAGCCCCAAGGGAGACCTTCCTCTCCTTCCCAGACTCATCTCTTCCCAGGGGGCCAAGGGGTGGGTGTCCCAAGGGCCATGCTCCCCGAGGGAAGATCGTCTGGCAATAAAGTCAAATTAGGTGACCTCACTCGGGATGAGCTATTTGGTCCTTCACTGGGTGACTCTGGCAAAACCTGCTTTCCTGCCTTTTCTTCCATTCCAGTTACCCTCTTCCAACCCCACGTGCTTCCCACACCTGCCTTTGGGAAGGAAAGTGAGTCTAAAAGACGCACTCACAATGAAGTGTTGGTATGTTATTATTCACTCCTAACCCATTCCCCACCAACACACATAACATTTACACTTCAGTAAGAAAAGTGAGAGATTCCTTTTAACCTAACTGAAGCTGTGACTCCTGCATGGGAGATTTCAGGCAATGAGAACGCTACGTAAGAGTGGTGTTATTCCTGCCGGTCTTTCTGGTCTCACACCCTCCTTCCGCCCTGGCAGATGAGTTCACTTAGCTACTCCCACCCACCCCACCCCACCTCAATCTAGCAGCTGTCCGGCACGGGCGCTTTGAAGCACCCCAGTGCTGTCCTACTCTGGGTCTGAGCTTTCTACTCTGACCTTTCGGTCATCTCCCTGGTGCCAGCTTCTCTGGGGCTCTCGTGCCTGCCCCACAGAGATGGCAACTCAGCCGGATTAATAGCAGAGGTCTGGACCCTTGACCTCTGTTTGTGGTTGGTGTTACTGTCCTGTCTGTCCCTTCTCCATAGATTTCCAGGTGTCACACCTTCTCTCTGGACTCTTGTCCTGGGTTAATGCCCACCCCCTACACATACATTACCCGTCCCCCCCTACAAAGGCCTTTAAGTGTATATGTTCTTTCTCTTTCCCAAGCCCGGTGATCAGTCTGAATTCTTCACCCTCTGCTTAAGTCTTGGTCATTCTCCCCACATCAGATCTTGTAGATGTTACTTAATGTGGCTGCTGTGGCAGGGTGGGGAGGGGGGTGAATTGGGGAGGGAATGGAAAGCCACTCAAGTCACAGGACATGCCTAGGGAGTGAGTGACCTGGAGGAGGGTGGTATGTAGGATATGGTAGGGAGATCGCTGGGTGAGATCTCAGGAGATCTGGGCTGTGCTCTGCCACTGGTCTCTGGCTTGGGACACTTTGTCCAGCAGATGTCCATGGAGGCACCGTCCCTTTCCACCAGGAACATGCGCTTTGAAGGAGAGGCGTGCACAGGTGCAGCTGACTGGCGCTCTTACAGAGACAGGGCTAAATGAGCGCCTTGGCTCCCACAGGGGCAGGAGGGGCCGGTAACCCCGGGGGATTTTAGAAGAGGGTCTGAGGGGTAGAGACAGAGCCATGTGGCAGAAGCCATGCCAGACATCTCTCTGCATCTGGCTTTCCCCTCTCAGTGAGGAGAAGGATGCTGACCTCCAAACTGTTTCCCAAGAAAAGGAACACTGAGGCTGTGAAGGCACAGTGGGACGCACTGGGGAACCACAGGGACCAAGGACGGCTTTAGGGAAAACAGGACACATGGACCAGGCACTGGGACACTCCAGGAGGGGGCCTCCAATAGCCAGGGGTATGGTGGAAACCAAGAGTCAGGGTCTCCAGGGCTGGAAAGGAAGCAGGTCCAGGAGGTAAGCAGGGGCTTTCTGTCTAGGTTTTTGGGCAGGAGATGGAACCCTGTAGGGCTTGGGAAGGAGATGATGAGGTTGGGAAACCGGTCCCCAAAGAGCTCCTAAGAATAGCAACTGATCCACTCTACTCCCTGAAGGCCGGAGTCCTTGTCCTGCTGGAAGGCAGTCCCTGGCCTGAGGCTGGTTCTCTGTGCCTCCCTTTGGGCTGAGGAGTCCCACCTCCAAAAACGCACGAAGTTCTAGGACCAAGCCTGCAGCACCCAACTCCTCCGATTCCTTTAATACCTTTCTGGAAACTGAGTGGAAAAGGCCAACAGCCATCTTGCACACAGGGGGCAGGTCTTTTCTTGTATATTTCAGAGTCTGGCACGGGAAGTCAATAAGGGAATGAACGTCCCTGTATGGCTGGCCCAGGGCCCTCCCTGGAATTTGGCAAAATACCCTCTCACACCCAGTCTCTGAACAGAGAAAGGCTGAGGTCCCCAACCGGTCCAGAGCACCTGGAAGAGGAAGGCTCAGACCCTCAAGAAGGTGGAATATAAGCTCAGAGAGACCCAGACCTCTTCCTCTGCAGGAAGCCAGGATAATAATCACCTGACAGCACTTTGCCTTATGCAAAGTTTGCTGTTTTGAAATAGGTGAAAAGCAAACTGAGGGGAGGAGGATAATATTTGAGCATTGAAGTGTCAGGCATTGGGCTGGCCCTGGAGAGGCGGAAAAGACACTGCCCTCAAGGAACTCTTTGTGGGGTGTGTAAGATATAATTACAACGAGGTGTGACAAGGGCTGTGGGTGAAGGTGAGGGCATGGTGGGAGGAGTCATTGATGGTGTCTTGGAGGGAAGAGGTAAACAGAATTTTGACCTGTGATTAGCAGTGAGTTCAGGGAAGGGAGAGCAGGACATTCTAGCCAGACAGAAGATAAGTGGGAAGCCACTGATAAGTGAACAAGCACCATGAATTCTAGGGACTACGAGGCCACATGCTGCTGCCCTGTGATGAAGGGGTAAGTGATAAATGAGTCTGGAGAGGTAGGCAGAGCCCCTCTGATAAGGCTAAGGGCTGGGGAGGAATTCAAGGATGAACAAGACCAACTCCACACACTCATGTGGAGCTAGAGTCTCGTTGGGTCAGCAGATAAGCACGCCAACAGCCAAAGGACAATCGATGAGGAACCATACCTCTTTTCTGATCAGGTGACAGGACCAGTGCTCATAGCATGTGGTCAGCAAAGTCCCTGTAATTGACAACATTGTCTGGTCTTCTTGTCAACAAGTTGAAAATACGTGGGCTGGCTGAAACTTTGGTAGAATGATGCTAGGTAGAATCCTAGCAGATTGAATACACTATCCCAGAGGGTGATGATTACGGATCCAGGACAACCCAGAGGGAAATCTTTCGTTTTGAGCCTCAGGGACTAATTTTACCGACTTTCACTCCTGGCATGGTGAGGGAACAAGTTAGGGTTAGGTTCCTTTTCTTACCAAAAAGCCAACAAGATGCATCTGAATCAGAGCAAAATGACAGTAATAATAAAACACAAAATAAACTTCCAGAAAAAAAAAAATGACCACATCATAAACTTTAAAAAATTGAAAATCATTTTAAATCCCAATTTTACAAAAAGTTATTTTAATGTCCAAAAGAGTTTAACTTATCTTCAAGAAAACACTGGAGACAGCAGAAATGAAACCTTTGAACCAGAGATGGAGCTGATTCTAACATGGGGAAGGGAGATCTTTCCCACTAGTTGGTGAGGGGCCAAGATGTGAAAGAGGTTGCGCTCTTCGACGGTCTTTCCTAGGCATTCTGCCTGGCCTTGCTTTCATGCTGTGTCCACTGACATGTTCTCATTAGAGTCTCAGCACTGTTAGGTCAATCTGTTACATTGTAACATTGGAAGCAGCCACTTCAGGAAAATTTGCTGGAGCCATAGTGGGAGAGATCAGGCCACTCCTCCTGCCTCCTCCCTCACTTCGCCCCCCCCCCCCGTTCCATTTTCATCTCAGGCTGTGGCAAAAAGCACCCAGATGTTTACACCTGGAAGAACTTTCCAGCAGTCAAAGTCCCTGAAGATGGGGCTTCCCTGGTGGTGCAGTGGTTAAGAATCCGCCTGCCAATGCAGGGAACACGGGTTCGAGCCCTGGTCTGGGAAGATCCCATGTGCTGCGGAGCAACTAAGCCCGTGCGCCACAGCTACTGAGCCTGTGCTCTAGAGTCCGTGAGCCACAACTACTGAGCCTGCGTGCCGCAACTACTGAAGCCCGCATGCCTAGAGCCCGTGCTCCGCAACAAGAGAAGCCACTGCAATGAGAAGGCCGCGCACCGCACCGAAGAGTAGCCCCTGCTCGCCGCAACTAGAGAAAGCCCGCGCAGCAACGAAGACCCAGTGCAGCCAAAAAAAAAAAAAAAAAAGTCCCTGAAGATGGAATGAGTCACTATAAGGGGTGGTGAGCTTCCTGGCCCAGAATGTATGGGGCTGGATGACCACCTGGAAGGGAGGATGTGGCAGGGATACTGGTCTTGAGATAGGAGATAGATGGGCACTTGGGCTGGACAGCTGGTGTTTGTCGCGTGGAGTAAAACTAAAGCTTTGTTCTCACCCAGACACTCCAAGGACAAAGTTAGTGGCGGAAGCTGAGCTCTGCTGAAGTAAAGAGATAAGGGTCCCACTCCTGAGGTCAAGGGAAACTTCCCTGTCTGCACATGCACAGGAAGGCTCCTTGGGGGTCAAAAATGGAGGGGTCACCACCCCATAATAAGTGTGGATGTGCACACACAGGCCTCTGCGGTGAGATCCATCTTAGCAAAAAGTTGTGCACGCATGTTGGGGAGGGTCCTAGGACTGGTCAGGTGTGCAAAACGAAACAATAGGCCAAAGGTAAACAAAGGGTCCTAGGACTGGTCAGGTGTGCAAAACGAAACAATAGGCCAAAGGTAAACAAAGACACAGAAGGACTGTCCTGTATAAGTGATTTAAATCACCTCTTTACTGTGCTTCTCCACATTAGAGAGGACGCCCATACCCTTTCTCTCCAGGTGTATATTTCTACTTTGCTTCAGTCTTAAATAAACTGTTTTTCTGTGTGCTCTCCCACTTGTGCTGTGTCTCTAATAATAAACTTCGTACGTGTTTTTACAGTTTTTGCCTCCTTGAAACATTCTTACTTTCAATGGAGGTAAGAGCCAGGGAACTTTGTCTCTAGCCGCTAGCCCCTGGTGGTCTGGTGGTTAGGATTCCTGGTTTTCATCCAGGCTTCGCAGGGTCAATTCCTGGGCAGAGAACTAAGATATCTCTTCAGGACCACTCACTGCTGTGCCTCTGAGTTCAGTGTGAGCCGTGGTTAGACCCATCCTGTTGGGTCTCTCCTGGTGTTGAGGCCATGATTGGGAATGGTGCGCTCTGAGTGGCAGGAGTTCAGCCTGGGGTGAGATCAGAGTGCTGCTTTTAGGGAAGGCTTCCAGGGGAGCACCCGGGCAGACTTAAGACTGCTTAAGCCTGGTGGGGAAGGTGTCATGACCCTGCCTCCCCAAGGCGGCACCAAGGGGAGGAGGTAGAAAGCTCTATGGGGCAGACATGCAAGATGTATTTTTGCCTGCTGTTGAAGTTTCCAAGGGGGTGGGTGTGATGGAGCCCCAGCTGGGTCTGATTCCAGCTCTGTCCTGTGCTGGACAGGAAGTCTTGGGCAGGTGACTACACCTCGTGGAACCTCAGTTAGTCAAACGGAGCCACACCTACTTCTGAGGGTTTCTGTACAGGTTCCGTAAGAGTCATGAAGCATGTAGTCCAGGATCTGGCTCCCTGTAGGGGTTCAGTAAATGATCACTTATTTCATTCCTCCTCTCTCAGTCTCCCGTGCCAGGATGTCTCTCCCCTCTGGGCCCGTTTCTCTGGGTGGCTGGTGCTGGTAGCTAACTTGGCAACCTCAGGCTGGGAGCGCCGCCTTCCCCTCTGTACACTGTGGGCGGCGCCTGGGCAAGATTTGGGAGCTCGCCAGTGCAGACAGGTATTTCCAGTCCAGCCAGAGAAGATATGTGTGGAGGTAGGAATGGGGATGGGGGAGGAGATCAGAGGAGCGGGGTGGGTCCCCTGGGAGGAGGGCGGGGAGTCCTGCTCCCCGCTTGGTGCTCCGGCCCCCAGGCTCAGATTTCAACCCTAGCTGCCACTTCTGCGGTTAAGCCCGTTAGGGGAGGGGAGAGGGTCCAAGGTGGCTTACACAGGAGGGAAGGTGTGCAAGGAGCCAGCTGAGGGCCGGCTCCTGCGACCCCGGGAGCCCGGGCCCTGACCGGCGTAGCCCCTCAAGCTTGCGGCGGGAAGCGGCCAACCGGCCTTTCCACCCTTCGTTGTATCGAGCTCCACCAGGGGGCGACCCGGGCCCACGTGCCGCCCAGTCCTGCTCTCTCGAAACTACAACTCCCAGGCTGCTCGGGGGTCGCGCCCGCCTTGCCTCGCCTTCTGCTCGCTCCAATTGGCCGCCGCGGGAGGGGGGATCGGCGGTCTCCAGGGCGACGGGAGGCGCTCTGGGCATCCGAGGCTAGGAGGCGGGTCCGCCCCCTATTGTGTAGCTGGAAGAGTGGAGCGGAGCGGTGCGGAGCAGGTGAGGGCGGGAGCGCCCTGGGGGCAATGGAACGGGGTGCCGGCGGGGGGATGGAGAACAGTGCGGGAGTTATGGGGGGCGGGAAAAAGCGGGGAACTTGTGGAGAGAAGTGGAATTCTTTGGGGAGCTGAACTAGGGGAGTTCTGGGGAGTGAAGTGGAATTCTGCGTGGGTGGATGGGCGGGTGCTCCCGGAGAAGTGGAGGAGTTCTGGAGGTAATGAGTGTGCCTGGGGGTGGGGGGTTGGGGGGGGTGGTTCTTGGTGGGTTCCAAAAGCAGGGAGAAGTTCCAGGGGTCCGGAGAAGGCGAAGGAGAAGGGAATTGGGGGCGGGGTACCAGAAGTGTACTGTGGGCTGAGGCAAGAGAATTCGAGGGAGGGAAATTCCAGGGAAGAGAGGATAGGAGAAGTGGGTGAGTGGCGATTCGGGAGGAGACAGGGAGTTCCTTGAAGCGGAGAGGACCTGGTGCAATTGGAGATCAGGTGCGAAAAATAGGAATTTGGGGGGTGGGAGTTGTGAGAAGTGGGGATAACTGGGATGGGGGAATGAGAGAGTACTGGGTGGGGAGACTATTAGGTGAGGACATAGTGGCGACAGAAGAGTTGGAAGGATCTGAGGAAAAGCAGAGGAATTCTGGGCAAACCTGGATACTGAGGTTTTCAGAAAACTGAGCCTGGAGGGAACTGGGGGTTCCTATGCATTTGGAAAAAGATATGTCCACGAGGTATGGGAGAGGTGGCTGGGGACAGTGGCAAGCAAGGGGGATGGATGTTTGCTGGTGAGTTATCAGGAGTTAGACGTGCAGGGCCATTCAGTACAGGCAGGGGTCAGGCTGAGGGACATGGAGGATGTTTTATAGCCCGTCCTGAACTGTGAGGCCAAGAGTGGGGTGGAGGCCCGCAGAGCAGAGCCCACTTGGATCCGCCAGGCCCAAGGCAGCACCCCCACCCCCACCCCACCCCACCCCCAGCCCGCTGTGACTTCCCTAGATGCTCAGGGGCTGGGGCTGTCAAGAGTTCCTCCCCTCCATGCCCCAGGGCTCACTTTGTACACCCCAGGAACTCGTTGACTTTTTAGCTTCTCATGCACCATGCCCCTGGGGTTAGTGAAGGGAGAGCCTAGCAAACCTTAGGCCCCGAAGATATTGGAGGGAGACTAAGTGGGAGGAATTGGGTTAAGGCACTTGGGTCATGGTGTCTGGCAGAGGGAGGCCTGCCTGGCAGCATCAAGAAGAGGAAGTGGCGCCAGCCGCCAGCCCCAGGACCTGCCCAGACCTGGAGGATGCTGCCTGGGCCCCCCATACCAGCAGATGGGGAGGCAGTCTTCCTCTCCCAAGTGTCTGACTCATTCACGGCTAAAGCAGTATTGGGCGGCTGATGGAGAAAGAGGTACAGGGCCTCCAGCTTGCAGGGTTCACAGAGGCTGGAGAAATGAGGCAAGGATTTGTGCTCTGGGGGCCATTTTCTCTGGGTTTTCATCCAGGCTTTGCCCTTAACTGGCTCTGTGCGCCTGAGCAAGGCTCTGAGATACCCAAGGTCTTTATTTGTCACCGTAGGGTGGAGGCGATAATACTGGTTCTACCTTGCTATCTGCTCCCTTGTTATCAGCATCAGGACTAAGGAAAGAAGAGGGAGAAGAGGCTGGGCTATGGGGGCTCTTCATCTCCCATACTTTCCTGAGAAGTCCTTTTCCAAGTGTATGGGAACCCAATTTCCCTCCTGGCTCAGCTTTCCAAGAGCCTTAGTAACCTGGGTATCCCCAGAATTCCTCTGCTTTTTCTAAGATCTTTCCAACTCCTCTGCTCCCCACATGTCCTCATCTGTCTGGTCTCCCCACCCGGCACCCCCTCACCCCAGCCCTTCCCCCACTCATCGGCTCTCCTCTCTCCTTTTTCTGCCTTTGCTCACCTCCAGCTTTTCTCTAACTCGGGGTTTCTTCTGGTTTCCAACATTGGCCCACTCTGCATGTTGCCTTGCATTTTGCATCTAGATCTGGTGGTGCTCCAGAGGACGGCTTCATCAGGTGTTACATGAGCCAAGCCCTAACTGTCCAGAAGAGTGAGAGCTGACCCCCGTTACCCAATCAGAAGGATTGACAGGGCTTGCTGGGCTGTGCAGGTCCCTGGGCCCCTCCGTCTGGGCCCCTGTGGATAGGAGGGGCCGGGCGAGCAGGCAGCTGGGCTATGGTTTGGTGCCTCAGCCTGGCCATCCTCAGCCTGATCATCAGCCAGGGGGCTGACGGTGAGCTGGACTTCCTGGGCTCCGGAACTCCCTGTTGGCCTTGGGGTGGGTGGTGGTCCCCTGGGGTTCTCTGTGAGCCGGTCAGTGGAGGGGAGGAACAGCACTGGTTCTGCAGAAGTCGAGGATTGCCTCGACCACTTCCCAAAGGCCTGGGGAGCCCACAAAGATCAAGAGGGTATCTCCCCTCCCATCCCTGGTTCTGGTCCTCTGCTGTGTCCTCATGCCACCTGCCCTGCAGGTCGAGGGAAGCCTGAGGCGGTGTCGGGCCGGGCCGGGGAGAGCGCGGTGCTGGGCTGTGACCTGCTGCCCCCGGCTGGCCGGCCCCCTCTGCACGTCATCGAGTGGCTGCGCTTTGGATTCCTGCTTCCCATCTTCATTCAGTTCGGCCTCTACTCTCCCCGCATCGACCCTGCTTACGTGGGTAAGGCTTATCCTCCGGTGGGAGGTCGGGAGGTGTCCCCAACAAAGGTGGACTGGGTAGAGTGGGAACAAGACCTCTTCTTAACAACTCTGTCCCTGCCCCAACCTCATCTCCAGCTCCACTGCCTGAACTCTGCTTAACAAGCGTGGCTCTGCTCCCAAGCAGTGTCCATTCATTGAAGGATTCATTCATTTACACACACACACACACACACACACACACACAGACACACATGTGGTCTCTTTAAAACTCCACATGGTCTGTTCCAAAGGAGATCCTGCAGCCCTATTCCAAGTGTCCATCCTGATTCTCTAATCGCTCTTTCTGGAGCTCATCATGAAACCTCCCAGACCGTCCTGATCCTTCTCCCTACGTGGCCCTCTCCTGGTCCCTGGCTCCGCTATCTTCTCACTGCCCCGCCCTCCTCCTCCCCTACTTTCTTAAATGCTAGTTTGGGTGTTCTAGGCTTCTAGGGAGTGGGCTGATGGGGCAGCAGTGTGGGTGGGTCTACGACCTATCTGCTTCTCCACTGCTTCTCATTCTGGGTACAGCAGAGTTCGTGCATGAGCAGGGTGGACTGGGGATGGACCAGGCTCCCCTAAAGATCAGCAAATGGATGGAGCTGGGCTGGGCTTCTGCTTCAGCTGGCTTCTGTATGGACTTAAAATAGCGTATAGGCCTCCTTAGGGGCCTTCTCCTGTGCCCCAGCTGACTCCCTCGAAAGGCTCAGCTTCCTCCTAATCCCCGATGGAGCCTTAATCTGAGCGGTTTAGTGCAGGTCTCGGAGGGCAGTGTGTGGGAGAGCCTAGGGCTGGGGCTGGGGCCGCTGGGGAGAGAGTCTGGCTGCCTCCTCTTCAGAGGGGAAGCCCAGGAAAGGCCACCTGGGAGGACGTCGATGGGGGCAGGGGGACCCCCTCCCTTTTCCCTCTTTAGTTTGAATCCTGGGAGAAGCCACAGGATTGGCTGAGCTGTCGCCGCGGGGCAGGCTGAGCAGAGAGGGGAGGAGGCTCAGGCAGGTGCTGCAGAAGGGAAGAGTTTATTTTCAAACTGGGGGCAGTTGTTGGCAAACAGCCTGGTGGGAGCGTATGTGTCTGCACAAGCCCCCGGAGAACTGATGAAAGCGGGGCCCCAATTAGGACAAGTGGAGAGACAACGGCCGTGCCCACCAGCCCTCCCTGCCTCTGCCCGCCGGGCTGGGAGGGGCTGAGCTGCCAGGCTGAGGCTCCCGCAGATGCAGAGCGCTGCCCGACTGACGGCAGGGCAGGGGGAGGTGGAGGACGGGGGAGAGAAGGGCTTTTCCTGGGCTTCCCCCAGGGAGATGTGCAACTCTCCTCCCCGCACCCCCACCCGCTGCCCTCTGTCCTGTCTTGAGGTCCCTCAGGCAGACAAACCACTGGACGGTAGCAACTTTGCTACCTGTGGGTTTTCTTTCTGTCTCTGTGATGTTCCTCTGAGCTGCAGGTCTTTCTTCCTACCCCTGCCCTTCATGCCCACCCCTGCCCCAACTCTGGAGCTCCTGGTCGGGCAGGGCTAGTCTGGGGAGTCAGGGCCCTGGGGAGAGGCCCCTGCACCCATTAACCCTTTTACTGCCTCCCAGTGTGGAAGGGGCCTCTCAGCCTTTGTGTAGGGGACTCTGAACTGCAGTTGCTAGGCAACGGGAGGTGGAGGTTGCTAAGGACAATGCTGTCCTGTCATAAACCCTCTGGGCAAGCGAAGGGGAGATGGCCTGGGACTGTGTGTGTGAGGCCCGTGGCCTAGAATGTGGGAGGGACCATGAGAGAGACTGATTGGAGCTTCAGGGATTACACTGAAGAGAAGGCTTCCAATCTTTGAGGACCCTAGAATCCATCTAGCAGAGGAGACTGGATTTATAGACTAGTACAAAAGTAGTAAAAAGCAGTATAAAACAAGCCAGGACTAAATCCTAGGATGAAGTTAGCTGCTGTACGTAAAGAACCCAGCACAGAGGCTGTACAGAGTGCCTGCATGGTGTGAAACCGTGACTAGGCATGCAGAGGAAAGAGGGTCCACTTCCTCTACACCAGCTTTCCTGGGGTGGATCTTAGATCAGCTCTTCTAATTCATGGGACCAGCTTTTGGTCTTTGACTTTTGTGCTATATTTCTTGGGAGTTTCAAGATACCCCATGTGGCAGAAGGGACATGAATTTTCCCTCTGTCCTGAGTCATTTGATAAAAATCAGTTATCTTATCCTCCATTTAGAACAACCTGGCTCCCTCTGATCATCTCCCCTCACTACCTTTTAGCCTTGCATACCCTCTGCAGAGTCACCTCTTCCTGGAAGCCTTCCATACTCCTCTTGCTTCTTAGCCTCTTGGAATATTTTTTAAGCTTCTCTGTGTATGTGAACTTGCACATGTCCATGAGTGTGGATTCCCTGCCTTCCTAGAACCTGCAAGAATGGGGACTGTGTCTCCTTCCTCTATACTCCCCTGCACGTGGGGAGGTGCAAAGACACTCAGACTCTGGCCCTGCGGGTGGAGGGGGGCCCAGGACTCAGGAGGATACAGGACTGCCTGCCCCTGGCCAGCTTCCTGTTCTTCTGTGACACTACAGGTCTAGGCATTCATACCTCACAGAAAAGTTAGGACATACTCTACGCTTTATTGGATGTTCTGATCAACAGACATTTGGAGCTGTTACCCATTGGCTACCAACATCCCCCGAGTGAGAATACACTGACTATGCTCAGTGATAAGTGCCCTGAGTGTCACTTGATCCTCTCACCAGTGTGCAATGGAGAGTACGCTGCATCATGAGAAAGAAGGCCTGGCTGTATCCCTGAGTAGCTTATTGGAAAGAAGCTTAACATCAGTTCCTTCCTCTATAATGGTATTCTTGGAAGGATTAAGTATGGTGACAATGCCTGATATTACATGGCCCATATCCCAAACTCTATTTCCCTTCCCTCTTCTTCCTTCTTTGTAGCGACTGAAGATCACCATAATGAAAAGTTACCATCACACGGGACGTAGTAGAGTTCACAGGGAGTTCCCCGGTGGCCTAGTGGTTAGGATTCCTGGCTTTCACTGCCATGGCCGGGGTTCAATCCCTGGTTGGGGAGCAAGCCGCATGGCGCAGACAAAAAAAAGAAAAGAGAAAAAAGAAGAGGTCGCAGTGGGGTCTGCGGGGGTCCCGTGGCCAGGCAGTTTAGGGTTACTGAGGAATCCCACTGGTGGGAGGAAGGGTGTGATCATATTCAATATTTACCTGCACGACCCAGGCTTATCTTCTAGGTGGGGATTTAAACACCTAGCCCTTTAAGCAGCTCCACCCTTTCTAGAGAATCTGCACCCTTGGACCTCATTCTTGGAAGAAAAAAGTCACTTGCCTATGAGCACAGCGCCGGCCTCAGCCTGATCTCCTCTTTTTTCCTGATGGCTTCAGGGCCCCCACAGGTTTTGATTCTATTTCAGAAAGATGGCCCTAGAGGTAGAATGCAAGCAGATCGGAGGGGGCGAGTGCGTGAGCAGCTTCAGATTGCCCAGTCTTAGAAAGGGCTAAGTAGGGGCATAGTCTGGTTGCCTTTGTTTGGCATAACCCACAAGAATTAGAAAATGTCAGTTGTCCCTATCAAAGATCAAGGCGGGGTGGGTAGCTGATGAATGTGGAGGGCGGGAGGCTGGAGGCAGCGGGACCTCTTCGTGGACTGTTGGCGTAACCCAGGTGAGAGATGCTATGGGACTAAACTAAAGAGAAGGTGGTAGAGAGGGAAACAGCATCTAGGAGGTAGAATTGAAAGGCTTACTGAACAAGCAGATGTGGGGGTAATGGAGAGAACAGTCTAGGTGACACCAGGTTTCTGGTAGGGTGACATGTGTGTTGGCACTGTTCACTGATACAGGGGAGAAGAGGGAGAAGGTGTGTTGTCAGGTGAGGGATGGAGCCAAGGTTGAATGCAGGCTGCTGATTTCAAATCATGAGCTCATTCATTTGTTCAACCATTTTTATTTAAGCACCCGCTGATGCCAGGCACCATGCTGCCTGCCTTCCATCCACCCTACCTGGATTTTTTTCCTCTCTCATTTTATAGATGAAGAAGTTGATGTTGAGAGAGAAGTTAAGGGATTTGGCCAGAGAAGTAAATGGCAGAGCTGGAGGCTAGGTCTCTGTGGCTCCCAAGTGTGTGCCTTGCTGGCTAGGCTGCACTGCCAGGGACCCACGAAGCTGTCTGGGGTGCAGGGCTCCGTCAGGGTGGGAGGGCGCTGTCTGCTTGCGCTGGGGCTGGGTGCTTTGTGGGGCTCTGTGTAGTCTGTCAGCCGGGGCTTGGATGCCCTGGAGCGTGAGGGGATGGGGTGAGGAGGCTGCTGACCTCGCTGCCTGGCTGGTTTGGACTCTGGCCACCCTAAGGCGCTTAGGCCGCTGATAATAGCCCTGGCGGATTAGGGGCTTTGGTAGGCGAGGTATGGATCCCTGCTCAGGCCCCAGACACAGCTGTGGTTTCTGGGGACAGAGTCCTCTGGCAGGAGTACTCCCGGGACTCTCCTTACAAAAAGAGCTCAGGGATGGGCAGATTCTCTACGAATCCAGAGGAGACTAAGTGTCGGCTCTTCGAGCCCCTTCCCCCTACAGTCCTGGAAGCTGGGCGGAGTTCAGTGTCCACCTGCTGCTGCTCTGGTTTCTCTTTGTCTAAGCTGGGTCCCAGCTGCTGAAAGGCAGGAGCCATCAGAGGGGCTGAAGGGAGAGACCTGCCCTCAGTGACCCCAACCCCATCTGTGCCTCTCTGGACCCCACTCTATCAGGGTAACTGGGAGACACTGAGCCTGTTCTTGACGTCTGAGAATGACCAGTGTGACCAGGGGCCTGGGGCTCCCAGGGGGTCCCTTCAGCACACTTGATCCAGGGCTCCTCCCCCAGGGCGTGTCCGGCTTCAGAAGGGGGCATCTCTCCAGATCGAGGGGCTCCGGGCTGAGGACCAGGGCTGGTACGAGTGCCGCGTGCTCTTCCTGGACCAGCACAGACCTGAGGACGACTCTGCTAACGGCTCCTGGGTGCACCTCACAGTCAATTGTATGAATCTGGGAGCAGGCAGGCGGTGGAGGAGGGAGGGGAGAGGAAGGAGGAGGAAGGGGAGGGGAAGGAGGAGGGCGGGGAGGGGAAGGAGGGGGGAGGGGAGGAGGGCAGTCCCGATGCCCCACCCTTGCTGACACCCCTTGTTTTCTGGCTCTGTTTGCATCTTACCCCTGCCACCCCCACTCCTGCCCTTTCAGTTCCTCAAACCTAAATCCAATCAGCCTTCTCGGCTCTTTGTCAGGAACTTCCTCTTCCTCTCTCTTCCCTGCTCCTGCCTCTCTGGCCAGGAGAGGGTAATGGGTAGGAGGGGATAAGGGGTTTTTGAGCCCTGAGTGAAACATCACTCACACATATACAACATTTTGTTTTTTCAAAACACCTTTTAACTCAGTACCTCATGAATTCTGTCTCAACCCTAAGAAGCAAGGAGGTCATAATTAGTCCCATTTCATAGATGGGGCATGGGGAGACTGGGTCATGCCACTGATTAGTGGCAGAGCAGTGTAGAACTCAGGTCTCCTGACTCCCAGGACAGTGCTTTTCTAGAGGGCACCTAGCTCTCTCCCAGCTCTGAACACCCAGCCTGGTGCTCAGCTCCCTCACCAACTCTGCAGGCCAGTAGGGGGACGGGCTGGTGTGTCCTCACTGGGTCCTGGGTGCAGCAGACAGGGTGGCCCTGGGTGCAGCAGACAGGGTGGCCCTGGGTGCAGCAGACAGGGTGGCCCTGGGTGCAGCAGACAGGGTGGCCCTGCGTGCAGCAGACAGGGTGGCCCTGGGTGCAGCAGACAGGGTGGCCCTGCGTGCAGCAGACAGGGTGGCCCTGCGTGCAGCAGACAGGGGGGCCCTGGGTGCAGCAGACAGGGGGGCCCTGGGTTGGGATTCCTATGAAGCTGGTGGGCTGATGGGCTGAAGGCTGAGGCCCTGATCTGTCTCTCTGGTTCTCGGACGCTGCTCTTTGGGCTGATGGCCCCTCTGGCAATCCCTGATGCCTCTCTCCTTGCAGCACCCCCTCAATTCCTGGAGACACCTCCCCAGGTGCTGGAAGTGCGGGAACTGGAGCCTGTGACCCTGCGTTGCGCGGCCCGCGGCAGCCCCCAACCTCGTGTGACTTGGAAGCTCCGAGGACAGGACCTCGGCCAGGGCCAGAGTCAGGTGCAAGTGAGTCCCAGGGCTGGACAGGGTGGGCCAGATAGAGTGTGAGGCAGGCAGTGGCCTGGGAGCGGGGCTGGAGGCCAGGAGGCTGGGAGACGGGCCGGAGGAGGGGCTTGGCATTGGCTTCCCTGAGCCCAGCACACTGCCTCCCTCTGCTGGCCAGCCTCGGAAGTGCGGGGTCTGAGGCCCGCCGTGGGCAGGGGAGACACAAGGGTCTGTTCTCACCCACTCTGACTCTAGGTGCAGAACGGGACGCTGCGGATCCGGAGGGTGGAGCGAGGCAGCTCCGGGGTCTACACCTGCCAAGCCTCCAGCACTGAGGGCAGCGCCACCCACGCCACCCAGCTGCTGGTGCTAGGTGCTGTCTCGGGGGAGGGCGGGGAAACAGGACACACACGTGAGACGACTGACCTGTGGCTGGAGGTGCACACAGCCAGCAGCCGGGGGGAGGCTTGTGCCTGAGGGCAGGGGCCCTTGGAGAGGGAGGGAGCTCCCAATGCAGGCTCTTCCTCTAAAACCAGCATCTTGCCTGTAAAAGGATCAGTGAACATATTTAGTGCCAGCAATGTGGTATAGTGAGAAGGGCATGGGTGCTGGTGTTAGACCATGAGCCATGGAACCCCCTTGACCTCCAGTTTCCTCATCTATACAAAGAGGTTCCTATGTTCCTCGCAGGATTGTTACAAGAATTAGGTTCAGACGAGCACAATGATCATAGTAATTCCTGGCCAAGCCCTTCCCCTTAGAAAGAAAGCTGAGAAGTAGACCCTGCCTTCACGGAGCCTCTTATCCACAAGGGGAGATAAGACGCAGTGGCGAAGTGCTGCTCTCCTGGGTACTGTGGGAGAGGCAGTGCTGGGCAGTGGTGCAGGGTGAAGTCTGGTGTTGAGAAGGCCTGAGTATGAATTTGCCTTCCCCGCTGATCTCGGGCAAGTCACCTCACAGTCTCTCTGCCTCTGAGCCTTCGTGTCTTCACCTATGAAGTGGAGACAACAATTTCTACCACGAAAGGCTCTTGGGAGGATTAAATGAGGATAGTGCAGGTAAGGTGCTCATCCATGCCCGGCATGTCTGTAAGTGCTCTATACACCAACTCGTATCGTTACCACTTATTACTGACCGCTCACACAGTAGGAGCCCAGAGAAGGGAAACAGCAGTGCAGCTGCAGACGCTAGAGACGGTTTGGCAGGGGCTCTGTGGCCTGGCCAGGCTCTCAGGGAAGAGCATTCTAGACTGCGGGTTCAGAGAGCAAAGGCATGGAGGTGGGAGTGAGTCTGGCATAGGCACAGTGAGCTGCCCATACGGACCTGAAAGAGTTCACAAAGACTTGACATATGAAAAGATAGTTGGCCAGGCAGGGGTTACAAGGGCCCACAGGGCTGGGTCAAGAAGTTGGAGCTTAATGTGCTAGGAGCCAGGAGCTGTTGTGGGTTCTTGACTAGAAGTGTTCTACGGCCAAAGGTGGGGGGGGGGGACATTTCTGCATGAATGGCCATCAGAGTGGCAGTGATGGCGGAGCCTGGAGTCAGGGATTGCTGCAGCATCCTGGGGTAAGGTACTGGGTACCCGGATTAGGGTAGGAGACAGAGGTGATTTCAGATGTGACAGATGAGGGATGGAAAGGGTAGTGGGTGTAAAGGTGTAAAGGGTGATCAGAGGGGTAAAACTGATTCCCTCTCCTCAACACACACACACACACACACACACACACACACACACACACACACGGGAAACTGGGTGAATGGAGGTGATGGGAAGGGGAGCTGGCCGGGGCAGAGGAAGAACCTGTGTTAAATAAAAGGGTTAGGACCTGTTTCCATTCCCAAGGCTTTGTAGCAACCAGCCCTGTATTCCAGAGAGCGGAGCTGGGAAGAACTGTAGAAGTGACCCTCAGGGTTCCTGGAAGACTGGGCTGAGGCCTCCCCTTCCCCGTGTGCTCCCCCCCACAGGACCCCCAGTCATCGTGGTGCCCCCCAAGAACAGCACGGTCAATGCCTCCCAGGATGTTTCCCTGGCCTGCCAGGCTGAGGCGTACCCCGCTAACCTCACCTACAGCTGGTTCCAGGACAGCACCAATGTCTTCCACATTAGGTGGGGCATGGGGTGGGGTGGGCGTGGGGAACTGATGGGCAGTCTGAGTCCAGCAAGGCCTGGACCCCCCTGCCCACGTGCCACACTGCAGCCGCCTGCAGCCCCGAGTGCGGATCCTGGTGGATGGCAGCTTGAGGCTGCAGGCCGCCCAGCCTGATGATGCGGGCCGCTACACCTGTGTACCCAGCAACGGCCTTTCGCGCCCACCCTCGGCCTCTGCCTACCTCACTGTTCTCTGTAAGCCTGACCCCAGCTCCCTCCCCAGACTGCTCTCCTCCCCTGGGCCAGGCCAAGCTCCTCCCCGACAACTTGCCACTGCTTCCCCCCAGACCCCGCCCAGGTGACTGCCATGCCTCCTGAGACACCCCTGCCCGTGGGCATGCGGGGGGTGATCCGGTGCCCGGTTCGTGCCAACCCCCCACTGCTCTTTGTCAGCTGGACCAAGGATGGGCAGGCCCTGCAGCTGGACAAGGTACAGGCTTGGGGCAGGGGAGAGAGGGCTTAGCTTGGTGGTATTCTAGTCAGGACAGCTGGGGTGGCATTAGATCAGTTCAGTGACTGGGGAACATGCACGTCGTATCAGGTGCTGTGTAGGTTGTCGCATGGGGAACAGGAGCAGAGACACCCTGCCTAGAGGGGGCAGCACAGCCGCGCAGACACTCTGCTAGAAGGCCAGGAGGCAGCGGGCACCTTCCTCTTAGGGCTGGTTGAGGATAGATCAGCAACAGCTTCTGGGACTCTGGTGATGGGCCTTGAAGGGTGGAGAGACATTCCGTGCAGAAACCAGGGCCCAGAGGCAGGAAACAGTGTAGTGCATTTATGGCATAATGAGTCTACCAGCTGGGGGGGAGCTACAGTGCCTATGGGGACGTGACTGGTGCAGAGAAATCTGGAAAGACTGGTTGGGACCAAAAGGAAGAACTATGGATGCCAAGTTAATATTACCTCATTCCAAGGTGACTGAGATCTTCTGTTTGTTGGCAAAGACCACAAATTCTTTGTGGGCTAGTATTTCATCTTTTAATCCTAGTCTCCCCAGGGCTACTGCAACTGTAGTGGTGCTCAATAAATTTTTGTCTAAGGTTTAAAAAAAAAGTCCAGTCTTCACCCCCATTGGTAGTGGCCCCTCTGTAGGAAAGAGAAAGGAAGGATGGAATTCACAGAGAGGTCTGGCCTAGGGGTAGGGTTGTGGCATCCTCTGCATAGATGTGGGTCCCTCCCGCGCATTGCCTCTCTCCATCTCTGGTCTGGCCTCCGCTGAGTTTCTCTCTCTGGTTGTCATCTCCTCATGCCTCCAGTTCCCTGGCTGGTCCCAGGGCCCAGAAGGCTCCCTGATCATTGCCCTGGGGAATGAGGATGTGCTGGGAGAATACTCCTGCACCCCCTACAACCGTCTTGGCACTGCAGGGCCCTCCCCGGTGACCCGCGTGCTGCTCAAGGTGAGGCTCGGGGGGCCAGCGGCAGCGGGTCAGGTGACTGAAGATGCGAGCCTAGTGCTGACACCGGGCTGACAGAGGCGGGTGGGACAGACATATGTGGGGAGGGGGTGGGGCTTCCCAGTCTGTGGCCACGGCAGCAGCTATCAGATGCCATCACAGAGGTTTTTGCAGAGATGGTGCTGGTGAGTTGGGGCGTCGGTCACCTCCACACAGTAAGATATCCTGCCTGCCCCGACCTTTTAACTTGGACCAGGCTGCCTTCCGCTCTAGAGAGAAGAGAGTGGGAAGCAGAGGGCAGGGTGAAGGGTGTTCTGCAGAGGTTTGTACATCTCCAGGGAGGCCCTGTCTCTCCAGCAATGTCCCTCCGGCCCCCCTGCTGGGGAACACAGAGAAAGCTAGAGAGACACTGAGAGATGGAGACAGACGCAGCGTGATGGGGGCCCCGCAGAGGGGAAGTAACGACCCTCAGGCAGCAGTGTGAGAGAGCCCCCTCCCAATGCCAGATCTGGCTTACAGGCTCCCCCAGCTTTTCTAGAACGGCCCAAGGAAGAATATTTCCAAGAAGTAGGGCGGGAGCTACTCATCCCCTGCTCTGCCCGAGGAGACCCTTCGCCTACTATCTCTTGGGCTAAGGTAAGGCTCCTGACCCCCACTCCTCCCGTATTCACGCCTGCTACGCCCCTGCCTCTCCGTGCCCCTGGCCATTCTGTGGGAGGGAGGAGGTGGGGAGGAGACGGCTGTCAGAGGCAGGGCAGGGAGGAAGCTGGAGCTGCCCAGAGAGATGAGCGGCGCCCTTGGTGAGGGGCGGCTGCGTGTGGCCTCAGGGCTGACCAGTGGCTCTGTAGGTGGGCCGGGGGCTGCAGGGCCAGGCCCAGGTGGAGAGCAACAGTAGCCTTATCCTGCGACCATTGACCAAGGAGGCCCACGGGCGCTGGGAGTGCACGGCCAGCAATGCTGTGGCCCGAGTGGCCACCTCCACCAACGTCTACGTGCTGGGTTAGTGGGGGCAGAGCCAGCTGGAGGCAGCCATGTGGGAAGGAGACGGGAATAAATCATTTTGGGGGGCCCAGATGGGGGATGTTGGGTGGGGAGCCCCTGGGATGATGGGTGGAGGGCCGAATCCCTGGTCTCCCCCTGGCTCTTTGCTGTCCCTCAGGACCCTGACCATCATCCCTCTGTTCCCCCCACCCAGGCACCAGCCCCCACGTTGTCACCAATGTGTCCGTCGTGCCTTTGCCCAAGGGTGCCAATGTCTCCTGGGAGCCTGGCTTTGATGGTGGCTATCTGCAGAGATTCAGCGTCTGGTACACCCCATTGTGAGTGACCTGCCCCTGCCATCCCTCTCCCTCAACACCCTGATTCTCTCTGGCCCTCTGCCCTTTCTCCCACCCCTCTATCCCAGCCCTGCCCTAACTCTGCTGCCCGAGTTCCAGAAAATCTCAGGGATTCATGGCCCAGGTCCTGAGACCCTGGATGGTGGAAGGGAGGGGAGAGGTCAGCTCTCTGGACTCCAACCTTCCTGTTCTTCCTAGTTCGTGAGGTGCCCCCCATTTCCTCCTGTCCTCCAGGGCAAAGCGTCCTGACCGAGCCCACTACGACTGGGTGTCCTTGGCGGTGCCCGTGGGGGCTGCTCACCTCCTAGTGCCAGGCCTGCAGCCCCACACCCAGTACCAGTTCAGCGTCCTCGCTCAGAACAAGCTGGGGAGCGGGCCCTTCAGCGAGATCGTCTTGTCTGCCCCTGAAGGTGAGAGACCTCTTACCCAGAGCAGCAGGCAAGGACAGGCAAGGGCTGTAGGGACCTGGGTGGGAGGGGGCAGAGGTGCTGCGCAGCTTGGGGGCCAGAGGGCTTTGTGGAAGATGATCCAGGCTTGTCTTTAGGGGCTCTGGGAGAGCAGCTGGGCACCCGGGGATGTCGAAGGCCAGAGGAGCAGGGGACGAGCCCTGGAAATCGATCTTTACAAGTCTCTCTGTCCCATTCAGGGCTTCCTACCACACCAGCTGCCCCCAGTCCTCCCCCAACAGAGATGCTGCCTCCCCTGCCCCCTCCGAGAGGTCTGGTGGCAGTGAGGACACCCCGGGGGGTACTCCTGCATTGGGATCCCCCGGAACTGGTCCCTAAGAGACTGGATGGCTACGTCCTGGAGGCACGGCAAGGCTCCCAGGGGTGGGAGGTGCTGGATCGGGCCGTGGCAGGCAGTGAAATGCAGTTGTTGGTGCCAGGACTTATCAAGGTAGGTGTGGGAGGCGGGCACAGGGAGGGTCCTCCCAGCAGCCCTCCAGCCCTCTGCTCCACTCCCCAAACCTGGTCTCACCCTGATTTGACTATCCTCACCTCTGGCTGTCCACTTCACCCGTACCTTCCAACTGCAAAGTCTTTCCGAACGGGGTTGGGGGTGGGCAGTGCTGAGCCCTGACCCCCTTCCTGGACCCCAACCCCCAGGACGTTCTCTACGAGTTCCGCCTGGTGGCCTTCGCCGGTAGCTATGTCAGTGATCCCAGCAACACGGCCAACGTCTCCACTTCTGGTGAGAATCTGGCAGGAGGGCAGAGCCCTGGGGATGGGGGGGCCTCGAAGCCCACTAAGTCGTGGACACCGACCCTCCCCCGTGGCCCTTTGCCCAGGCCTGGAGGTCTACCCCTCGCGCACACAGCTGCCGGGCCTCCTGCCCCAGCCAGTGCTGGCCGGCGTGGTGGGCGGGGTCTGCTTCCTGGGCGTGGCTGTCCTCGTGAGTATCCTGGCCGCTTGCCTTATGAACCGGCGCAGAGCCGCGCGTCGCCACCGCAAACGCCTCCGCCAAGGTAGGCCACCTGGGGCCCGGCCAAAGAAGGGCCCCGCCCCTCCATAAGCACCTCCTACCTGGAGGAGAAATCCCTCCCTCCTGCGTGGGCCAGGTGTGTTCTCACAACCCGTGGTCCTGCTTCCCCAGTGGCCTCCACTTTTCCCAGGCAGATGGGATTGGGCGCCTGGTGTTGGGTGAGAGGGTCTTGGGCCCTGGTGGGGCTTGGTTTTGCCTGTGTCACCTTTGGTTCTCCTGTCCTTACAGATCCACCTCTTATCTTCTCTCCGGCCGGGAAGTCAGCTCCCCAGTAAGTCCCTCCACTTCCTTGGCTTTCTTCTGCCTTCTGTGAGCACCAGGGTTTTCTGCTTCCTTTTCTGCACCTTGGGGAGGGGTAGGAGAGGTGGAACAGAAGTGAGAGGGAGGTAAGGATGGAAGTGCAGAGGCCCCAGCCTGGGGGCTGGTCCAGTGTTGCCTGTGCCTTCCCTCCACCGCTCCACCCTTCCACCATGTGGGTCCTTTTCTCCCTTGCTCTCCCTAGCTCTGCTCTGTTCTGCATCAAACCTCTCAAGGCCTGACGCTGGTTCCTGGGAGGGGGACTGGCCCCCTACCACAGACCCTGATCTCCTGTCCTTCCCCAGCTCTGCTTCGGGCTCGGGCAGTCCTGACAGCGTGGCGAAGCTGAAGCTCCAGGGCTCCCCAGTCCCCAGCCTGCGCCAGAGTCTGCTCTGGGGGGAACCCGCTGGACCCCCCAGCCCCCCTCCGGATCCTCCACCTAGCCGAGGGCCCTTACCCCTGGAGCCCATTTGCCGGGGACCAGATGGGCGATTTGTGATGGGACCCAAGGTGGGGACCTCCCAAGAAAAGTCAGGCCCTGAGCAGGCTGAGCCTCGGACCCCTGCTCAGCGTCAGGCCAGGTCCTGTGATGGCAGCAGCAGCCCCAGTGGGATGCCCCAGCCCCTCTGCATTGCAGACATCAGCCCTGTGAGGCCCCCTCCAGCAGCGCCTCCCAGTTCCCTGCCAGGTCCAGGACCCCTGCTCCAGTACCTGAGCCTGCCCTTCTTCAGGGAGATGAATGTCGATGGGGACTGGCCCCCCTTGGAGGAGCCTGCCCCTCCCCCAGACTACATGGATACCCGGCCCCGCCCCACCTCATCTCTCCTCCACCCCCTGGACTCCCGCTCTGAGTTCCCCAGGGCAGCGCTTCCTGGGGCCGTGCTTGGGGTTGGGGCCTCCCCAGAACCCCCGTACACAGCACTGACTGACTGGACGCCGAGGGAGCGGCTGCTGCCAAGCCTTCTGCCTGCCGCGCCTCGGGGCAGCCTCACGAGCCAGAGCAGTGGGCGGGGCAGCGCCTCCTTCCTTCGGCCCCCCTCCACGGCCCCCTCTGCAGGAGGCAGCTACCTCAGCCCCGCTCCAGGAGACACCAGCAGCTGGGCCAGTGGCCCTGAGAGGTGGCCCCGAAGGGAGCATGTGGTGACAGTCAGCACGAGGTGAGGGCAGTCCCTGCCCAGCCCTGCCCTATCCAGATTCTCCCCACCCCTCTCCTATACCGTCTGCCTTCTCTGCTCCATTCCCACCCTGGGACCAGGAGAGCTGAGGTCCTTTTGCTGAGATCCAGGGATCTTCAGAGGAAACCCATGGCCCACCCTCAGCTTGGGGTCCCCGGGTTCAGGCTTTTCTGGCTACCCTCCATTGCTCCACCCATACCAAACGTCTGTCACTTTTAACAGGAGGAACACATCTGTGGATGA